>NC_051048.1:18064052-18403489 GCF_904848185.1 Acanthopagrus latus
TTATACCTGTGGTTATTTCTTAATATCTGTCATTGCACTGTGATTTTATATTTATGTTTTTATCTTTTATTCTATATGTTGTTTATTATTCACTATTTTTAAAGGGTGCAATATGTAAGAATTTGAGTTAAAAAAAACTTGTTTTAAATTATGATGTTAAAAAAAAGCATGATTATTCAACATGTATTGTGTTGCACAGATATCTACTGACGTTAGCATGCTAAGCAGCTAGCCCAGGGACTGTCCTCTCTCACAGTCTGGACCACTCACTGCATGGCTAACTGAGCTGACAAGCTAACGGCAGCTACAGTTAGCAGCAGTTAGCGGTTCCTCTGGTGATGTGCCGCCCCCTGTTTCTTGCCTCACTTCTTACATATTGCAGCTTTACATGCGATTCATGTTGCTTTGGGCTTCTTTTAAATTCTTTTATTGAAGTTGAGTCATTTCGTAGTCTGACCTTGAGTTGTTGCTCAGCGTGCACTGGGTTCCAGTCACTGCGCTGAAGAGCCATATGAACCTCTTCAATGGTCACTCCATGCACTGCTTCCATCACCTGAGCGGAGACGAGCGATGAGGTTTAGATTTCAGTCCATCGAATGAGTTTTCCAACCGAAACAGAAAATACAGATCCGTCTCTCACCTGTGAGATGAGGCCGTCCTTCGTGTTCTGAACGTGAGGCGACTTCTCTCGGTCTCTGTTGCGCTCCCTCTCTCGGTCCCTCTCCCTGGTGTCTGTGTGATCGTCCAGCTGCGGGGTCGAGCGCGCCATGTGGGCCATTTTGACCAGGTTGGAGCCTCCGACTGCCTGCTGGGGTTGGTGTGGGTGTTGCGGTGGCGGATGAGGTTGGGCACCAGGGGGCTGGACTGCCTGCGGAGGCCACGGCGTGCCGGGGGCCGGGAAGTTT
Source organism: Acanthopagrus latus (assembly GCF_904848185.1). Classification (NCBI taxonomy): domain Eukaryota; kingdom Metazoa; phylum Chordata; class Actinopteri; order Spariformes; family Sparidae; genus Acanthopagrus; species Acanthopagrus latus. The sequence goes on from NC_051048.1 coordinate 18,064,958, forward strand.
TGGGGCCTCCTCTGGGATTTCACGTTGAAACGCTTCAGGTTGGGTGGCGGCGGTCGCGGGGGCGGAATGATGCTGGCTTCGCTGAAGCGGCGCGGGTCCTGCTGCATCTGCACGCTGTGAGCTGCCATCATGGGAGGCATGAGTCTGCCATGCTGATCCACTCTGAGCACCCCGACCGTGTGAGAGCGAGGCCGATGTCCGCTCACGACCGACTCCAGGCTCCGGGACATACCTGAGGACACAGGACGAAGAATTCTTTAATGCACGGTAGCCTTTAAAGCCACAAGAGGGCAGAGTGGTCAACTGTATGAACTGACATGTAGCTGAGTTCCTTCATGTATGGATGAGGTGCTTCATGTCTCATAATAGCAACAAATTAAAAAAAGTTTAAGAGTCCCAGATGACATGAGGTCCACCTCACTCCGCTCATGGTTTCACTGAAAGCTCCTACCTGCCATTTTCTGCAGATTGGAGCCGCCCTTCTCTCTGGCGGGGTTCGGCCTCCAGCTGCCGTTGCTGCACAGGTCAGAAGAGCGAGAACACGTGAGATACACGAACACACCGGACCGTCTCTGTTCACCAGAATACATCGACTGACGGCAGGTGAAGGTTCAGGGCTGCACCGCTGTCGGCATTCCACAACTAAACTCAGTGAGATGAAAGTTTCTCTGTTTGTGTGTGTGAACGGGCTGAATGACAGACATGGGGACATGCTCGTTCAGGAGTCGTAGCCAACAACTCTCTTTCTTTGTTTTGTAATATTCTGGAAAGTCAACAGATTAGAAGTGAAGTGAATGAAGCCAAGGCTGTAAAGCCATAAAAGGGACGCCGACTGTAAAACATTATAGCGTTGCTCAGAACAGCCACTAGTGATGAACTTTGTCTCTCTGGGCCTGTTTGCTTAAAGAGCTGGTTATAATACTTAATATCCTAGTCATTACATGGAACTTAGCTCAGCCAGTAAACTATAACTCCTGCGTTATTTTACATGAAATCAAATACACCAAAGATCCTGAACAAGAGGACTGAAAGAGAAGCTTGACTGACTCGTCCTGGCCCTCAGGTGTCCCCCAGGAGCGCTCGGGGTTGATGTCTCCGTGGCCCGTGTGCTGCAGGCTGCCCTTCATCGGGGGCGAGATGTAAGCTGAGGTAGGCGCAGGGTTGGGCGCGGAGGTCCCGGCGAGGGCAGCGGCGGAGGTCCCGGCGAGGGCAGCGGCGGCGGCGGGAGGGAGCGACGGCGCGGTGAGGCTCGCCGGAAACCAGCCGACGGACAGCGTCCTCTGGTTCTGGCCCTTCCACTCGCACAGCTCCAGACTTCACAAGAGAGAGGAGGAGAGAGTTAGAAACCACAGAGCGTCTGCTGAGTGACGTGAGAGCAGCTTTACAGAGCAACGTTATCAACGCTGTGTTTGATTGCTAATGATGGGTTAGATGTTGTTTGATGCTGAACTGAAAAAAGCGCAAACAGCGACACAACAACAGCATTTGCACCACGACAGTGTCAGAGCTGTTGGACTTGTTCAAACAAACAAAGCAGGCTGCGCTCGAGGACACCGTGAGCTCACGGCTGGAATGCACTTCTGAGTGGAGGCCGATTTAAAGCCCTGTTTCATCTCCACAAAAGGCCCATTGTGTCGGTCAGAGCGTCTCCTTTACTGTTTGAGTCCCACCCTCCTTTCTTCCTCTCACCCACCCGTGGTCTATGACGGTCACAAGGTCGCTGGCCACGAGTGTGAGTTTCCTGGGCTCGGCAAAGTCTCTCGTTGCCTGCACCTCCATCGGTTTAGCCTGCAGAGAACAGACAGAAGTGAGGAAGGTGATACGTCGTTTTTTTTGTTTGTTTTTTTTTCTGAAAAATCTCGAAAAAGCTTCACATGATGTTTCACACCTCTGCCACCATCGTGGTGAGCTGGGCGAAGCTGGGCCTGTCAGAGGGATTGCAGGCCCAGCACTTCCTCATGACCGCGTACAGTTCTTGCGGGCAGTCCGGCGGTCTCTCCAGGCGCTCGCCCTCCCGCTCCACGCGCCACAAAATCTGGATTGAAGAGAGTGACGGTCAGGAGTGTGAAAAACTCTGAATCGTGGCGCGTAATTGCAAAAGCTAATCGACAACAAGGGCGGGGACGCATTCCAGACATGAACACAAGTACGCTGTTTGGCACGAGCTTTGCAAGCAGGTACCTGTCTGCCCGACAGACCGAACCAGGGCTCCTCACAGTAGGTGAACATTTCCCACAGGGTGACAGCGAACATCCACACGTCCGAGGAGTGGGAGAAGGAGCCGACGCGGAGGCTCTCCGGAGCACACCTAGAGGGGAGCGGGTAGCCAGCGATTAGCGAGAATATCAAATATCATTTCCTCCTCCACCTTTGAATCTCGGTCCTCACCACGCAAACGGGATCCTTCTGTGTGCCGACATGATGTAGTGGTCCCTCTCCTGGCTCAGGCCTCGCATGAGGCCAAAGTCGCCGATCTTCACCGTCTCCCTGGACGCCAGCAGCACGTTCCTCGCGGCCAGGTCCCTGTGGATGAACCTCCTGGTCTCCAGGTAATCCATACCCGCCACGATCTGGTTCGCAAAGAGCCAGAGGCGGAGCAGAGGGAACTCGTACTGACGTGAGCGCAGCGTGTCGTAGAGAGAACCAAAGGGGGCCAGCTCCGTCACCTGGAGGACAAACATACAAGCCTCAGTTTTAAATAGATGGACATAATCCTCCCCAGTTAACTCCCCTTCCCTGTGCTCAAACCACCTACCATCTTGAGGGGCTGCGTGAGCACCACGCCGTAGAGCCGGATGATGTTGGGGTGGTCCAGTGACTGCATGGTGGTCACCTCCTGGAGGAAGTCGGTCAGAGTGTCCGGCTGCTTGGACATGCTGCTCTTGAGGGACTTCACGGCGACGGGCAACTGAAGCAAACAGACGAGAGGGACGGAGAATCAGCCGCGTTTCACACTAGACAGGGACGATGAAACGCTCAACGGATTACAAATTACATCTTTACAGTAACTAGAAGAAAACCTCTCTCACCACTCTCCCGGTGGGCGTGTGCCACTCTCCCTTCCTCACCACCCCAAAGGACCCCGAGCCCAGCTTCTCCCCCAGCAGCAGCTCACTGTCCTGGATGAGAGACGGCAGAGCCCGGCCAGCGCCCTCCTGAGGCTGAGCGCGGCCGCCGCCATCGCCCTGCTCCCCGCCATCACCTCGACCGCTCAACACCTGATCACATCAAGAAACCAATGAGAATGTATTACTGGCTGAAACGCGATGATGAAAAAAAAAAGCGTGATGTACACACTATACGACGTACAGTGTGTCTACATGTGTCCGACCTTTGGTATCCAGGAGCGGGATTTCACTTTGTAGCGTTTCAGAGCCTCCCACAATCTCCTTTGTGCTGGAAGAGAGAGCATTTGAGTAACTCTTCAAATATCTGTCACTTTGAGACGGATGGCCAGACAAAACAAGACGTCACCAAGACCTCTGGAAGATTTAGCTGGACGTCTGATAGACTGAATGACAGTGACATGTTGCTGAGCGGGACAGGAATCTAAATCTCCTGCTATAACGCTGGATTCTGGCCAAGATGGAGGACGACAAGTTGGCCCGTTCGTGCCTTTATCCCTCTGTTGAAAAGTGTGACAACTGTGAAGAGTCCCTTCTTCCCTCTGCTTCACTCCGTCTGCTGACGGAGGGCAGGATTTGTGGCTGAGAACTTTAGACTGTCGATGTAGGTGGATTTAAGATTTACGGGCCAAACATCACTTTAGGGAAATTAACCATTAATCCACTGATGTTGTAAATCCAAAAGGTTGATTAGGAGCTTTCCAAAGACAAACACGGCACTGTGGGTCAGCAGGAGACGATGCTTGTTTACACTAGGAGACATCTTAACCCGTCTCAGAACATTAATTACAGAGCCAGAGGAGAACCCGTCCCTGTCTGAGAGGACACGCCTGTGCTGTGGCTTACCTGGTTTGCTGATTCCAATATGCTCCAGGTCCGACTCCTTGACGTAGGAGAAGTGCTCGACGCGGGTGATGTTGAGGCCATCTCTCACGCGCAGGTAGAACTTCTCCAACTGGACCTCGGCCAGGAGTTGGTACAGCCACTGAGTGTCCTGGTCCATCAGCATGACCCGGCTGACCTGCCTGTGGGGTGAAAGGTTAAAAAACACGGTGTGAGGAACTCGATCTTGTTCTCGATCGGTGATACTTTCGAGGAGACCCGAAACTAAACACAAAAGACGCGACAGAGAACAGGAGCTCTTCCTCGCCTCGTTAAAAACACTGTTAAACTTCGCTCCCACTCAGGCCTCGTTAGGTCACCATGGAGACCTCACAGAAAGCCCTCGGTGCCGCGTGCCAGGGGGGGATTTTTCAGCTTTTAGCTACGAGCCAACTTTTAACGAGCTGTTTGTCTCCGGCCACATGACACGGAATCTCAAACTCTGGTCCAAAGCAGCAGAAGTCTTTCAAAGACACGTTTGCGTCTGCTCGGAGTTCAAACGGGCAGTTAGCTGCACAAAACTACAGAACAGGATCAGGACCACTGTAAAAAAAACAAAAAAACAATTAGGTTCTGACTTGAATGAGGAAACACACACATATACTCCCTCAGAAGCATGAACAAGTAGGTCCAGTTGCGGGGCTGATGACCGGGTCGTGACTCATTGTGAGCCTCAGAGAAAAAACGACCTGCCGGGAGTCCTGAGGCAGCGCGAAGAAAAAACCCCAGAGAGGTGGAAACATTATCACGTCTGCGGCTCAGGGACACCAGTCAGACAGGATTCTGTTCACACAGTGTTGATGTGACGTTCACTGACAGACGAGCGTTTCCATCATACACTTAAAAGGTGCATTATGTAAGAATGGGCCGCCCTGGAGTCAAACTGCCATGAAACATGGGCAGCATACCGCCAGATGAACCGCCAACCAATGCTAATGAACCCTTTGATACGTAGGTGAATGATGGTGTTAAAGCAGACAGCACAGGAGCTTTGGAGGGTCTGGAGAAAGAGGCTAGCAGGTTAGCATGCATACTTCAGTGGATATCTCTTCAACACATTACACAGACATCCTGAAAGTTTTCAAACTCTAATTCTTCCATGTTGCTCCTTTAATGTTCACCATTACACCGTCCTCCCTCATATGTTCCTTAATTGCTTTAAAATCGAAAGGGTGATACGCAGCAAATTCTTGTGGAGTTGGCTGTGACCTCTGGCTTCTCCTCCTCATGATAGTGCAGGAGCCGTACAGTCATATATCACCGGCTTATCAGCAGCAGCAGCAGCAGCAGCAGCTATGAGTCAGGGAACATTCTCCTGTCAGCTACCCTGGGAACCAAAACCAAACACCGAGCACTGCTGGCTTTGACGTCTCCAGTGATCAACCTGCTCTTACTTCACCCACCTGATGCTGTAGAGAGCAGCAGGTACGAGCCCGGGCTTGATCCTTTATTTTTACAGGGACAACTCCCCAATTACTGTGCGTGCGGCTTAAGTGCTGGAGTGGGCGTGAGGCAAATTCCCTGCAAGTTGCATTCAAATTCCAAAAAGGGAAACGCACGTTAGCACACACAGAGAGAGAGAGCTCTGTGATCATGAGCCTCTGTGTACAGAGTGATCAATCTTTAACTGCGCTGCTGCTGATCAACCCCGATGGCATGTGAGACCAGGTGTCAAACTATTTCATTCATGGCCACACAGTCGCTGGTTGAACTGGCTGACTTTCATCTCACAAGTCATTATCTGACTTCAAATGGGCCCCGGCTGTGTTTATCCAGCGCAGATACGACCTCTGTCACAAAGCCTCTGTTGACACCGGTGGTGGCTGCTGCTTCTGTAGCTGAAGCCTGAGATCACATCAGGATCAGATCAGAATCAGATCCAGCTCGGGACGACACTCACACAGAGGAACGTGTAACGTCAGCTCACACTCACGCTCACACATTTCTCTGCGTTATCAGAGAAATGAAGGGTGTGTCTTCAGGAAACAAGGTAATGATGCTCTTGCTTTTCAGGTAGACAGTTTGAGCACAGGTGAGACTTTATAATCCTCCCCACAGTGATGATCAGGGAAATGTAACCAACAGATGAAAATATACTCTTCTTACTCTTGTCCCTTAATTACATTAAACATTAGCCTTTTACCCGACCACTCTTCATATGGGAGGTGTTTACTTTTACCTGAGTAATATTTTAATCTCTTTACATTTCATCAGGTGTGACTTAAACTGTAACATTAAACTATAACTGTCTCAGGTAACGCAAAAGTATCTTAAAACTGTGATTAGGTAAAGTAGTTGAGTCTGTAAAGCGAAACAATGTGGACAAAGTTGCTCCGTCAGCTGATCCCAGGCAGCAGGTCCATATGGACCCGGCCGCAGGCGGAACCGTGCTGTGGGACTCACCGTTAAAAGAAGAACCCGCTCTCGGGTCGGTGACAGCTCCTCCTATAACCTCTCAGCCCAGACAGCACTGATCCATGTCGGCTCTGAAACCTGCAGCGACGTCGACCGAAGCTCTCCAGCAAATCACGACTCTGCTCTGGATCCGGAACCAGCTGGGAACGTGCGGACTCCGGTTGATTAAAAAGAAGGTTATAACACAGCCTCAGTCGATCGATCGATCAGGTTACATGTGTCGGTGAGTCTGTATCAGAGTGTTTGTGATCTACCTGTGTGTGCTCAGCTCCCGGCACCGCCTCGTCACAGTCCCTCTGCAGGCCACGCCCCTCTCCTATCTGACGTCTCACCTGAGCGCTTAGACCTGCAGCACACACAAACAACATGAAATGACCTGTACACGTGACCAATTAGTAAGTCATCAGCACATAACAATAACATAAATGTGGGTCAGTAAGGCAGCTTCTGGAAATGTGGTGACTAAATGCACAGACACACACGTGATGCATTGTTTTAGACATTCACTGTACACACACTCATCAGCTTACACATTCACTGTACTCATAGACTGGATTTAAGTTAATACATTCACCTTCTACACACACTGATTTATATAATTTTAGCTTGTACTCTAGCTAATATTGAATGCTAGCGTAATAGATGCACATTATGTACCTAACTCAAACTAAATACTACTTTACAGGGTAAGCCAGGTGTACCTAGCTAAAGCCAAATGCTAGTTTAATAGATGCACCTCATGTACTTACTTTTATAGGTACACCAGCCGTAGCTAGCTAAAACTGTTACTCACAGGGAACATTAAATGTGCCAAGATAAAAGCTACACGCTAGTTTGATGAGTGCTTTTGTAGCCTACTTTCCAGGGTACACTGTGTAGCTACATAGGCAAACTGAATGCTAGTTTAATGGGTGCATTTTATGTACCACGCCAAAGAGCAGTGTTAGTATGATGGGTGCATCTTTTGTAGCCTTCTTAGCTAAAGCTAAACGTTACTTTACAGTGTACACCAGTATCTTGCTAAAGTCCAAAACTAGTTTCATGGGTGCACATTGGTATCTATTTACTTTAAACAAAAAAAAATAATAATAATAATTTTAATGGGTACATCCGGTGTGAACTACCAAGCTAAAGCTAATTGCTAGTTAATAACAGGTGTACCTAGCTAGATAGCTATTTTATTTTATTTATTTGTTTGTTTGTTTGTTTTTTTTTACAACTTTTGTAGGCCAACTAACTAAAGCTAAGTACCAGTTTACTAGGTACATCTACCAAGTGAAACTGGTCACGGGTCACACCGGGCTAAGACTGTTTTAGCTTAGTGGGCCAAACTGATCAAGTACCAACTTTAGTTTTAATTTCTTCACAACAACCCTTAGATTAAATCCTCCCTTCATGAGATATATGTTTGGTCTATTTGAAAGTGAGTTAAACTTTATGATAAATCATGAGGCTGTATTTTCACGAGTAGAAACACCTCAGTAATAAATCATAAAAAATACCATAAACTTCTGTGACTGTATGACTTGCATGACTGTTCTATATAATAGATGTTGTTTTATTGATCTGTCAATTGACTGTAATTAGATGTGAAAATTAAAGGGTCTAAAATGGTAATTGTCATGTTTGTTGTGACGTGTTAATTGACTGAGACATCAGCATCTTTCACCAGTGACCTAAAGTTTCCAGTAAGTCATGGCTGTAGTTCAAGTCATCGCCGTAATTCACATTATTAATTCTCTCCACTGATCGAGCTCAACTGTGTCTGGACTCAAACGAAACTTGCCACGAGCTATGAGTCAAACACAAACAGTGCTCTCTCTCTCTCTCTCTTTCTTTCTTCCATACTTGCTGTTGTCAAGCAGGTTGGACAGGATTTTTTTTTTTTCCCTGCTCTCACGTGGCCGACCATTTGAATGCGAACCAGGCTGCACTTTGCACTTCCTGGTACAGTATCTGACCCAGTCGCTCCTCCCTGCCTGCCTGAGTGACTCTGACACAGATGATACATTCAGTGGAGCAGACACTCAAAGAACCAGGAGCTGATCCAGATATCTATTGACATTCCTTCTAGCATTTCCAACTAAACTAGGTGTAGAGACGGGTTGTTTGATGATGTAGGATTACATTAGAGTTAGTGATGGGTATCTTTAGCTCCTGATACAGCTACAAACACATTTCTTTGTCCCAAGTTGTTTATGTGAATATTACAGCCAACAGTTTAACAAACAACACACATAATTGAGAAATGTCCTGGTGACGAATCAAAATGTCACAACAACTGACAATTTGTTGTAGTCATCCCCAACCCACCCAGCAGGTATTTAAATAACCGCCTGTCACTTCCAGGACTCCACGAGCATTTAATTGTGCCGAGTTAATGAGGGGTGCTCGGAAACGGATGTTTACACTCGTTCTGTCTTCTTAAATCTCTGAGGCCAAAGTTTCCAAGAGTTAGACTGCAGAGTGGGAAGCTGTCTCTCTAGTTTCATGTGTCGTGAGAGGCTGGCCTGCAGGCAGGTGAGGAGACCTGGCCGGTGAATCACTGCTGGGAAAAATGCAGTTTCAGAGGTTTGCAGTGACGTGTCGCAGTTGACAATAAATACGTGACATACGTTAAGTGTGACAGAGAAACAAACAGTGAAGTTCAGAGATGAAAATGAAATGATCTCAGCCAGAAGAGATTCTAAAATGTTATCCATTTTAATGTCATAGGCGGGAAAGTGATCCAAACTAAATTCAAATAAGGTCACGGTCATCTTATTAAATCAAAATACTTTTTTTTTTCTTTTTAAGCAATTACATACATAATACTACTATTATATATGTTGTATTATATACATTTACTTTACAAATGTGTTTTCTGTAAAGTAAACCAAAGTAGAAAATAACAAATAAGATCAAAAAACAGTTAAAGCACAGTTAGAATCTTATATACATCACATGTACACACAACAGCTTTGGACAAAAGCATCTGTAAAATGCCTTAAAATGTATTAATTATATTAATATGTTAAATACATGCGTTTATAAACAGACCTACATTTATATTTGTGTTTAATAACTATGTAAATAATCCTGCATCATGTGAAGTATTGTGAGTAGTGTAAAGGATATCAGAGGCAACATGTAATTATTCTTAATAATTAACACGATAAATCTTATGACTGTAATTATTCATTTGGTCTCCAAAGAGTGGCAGCCACAAGGCATCATGGTTAACACGTCACAGTCGTCATACTCAAGTTATAATGTGAGTAATTTTATTGCTTAAAGAATAAAAACATTAAGAAGTAGTGGAAACAATCCTGCCCGGTCTCATAAAGCATCACCACACGGTGCTCCTGATGAACTCTGGACCAGAGCGACAGCGCCCTCTAGTGGAACCACTCATATCTGTCGCATGTGCATACGTCATCATGTAGCGACAACATGCTTCTCCTGTTACACAGGCTAAAGTTGCTAATAAAGCTCAACATTTGTTTGTTAACATAGAATAAGATTTATAAAAGTGATATTGATATTTTACAACCAACGTTTATCTCAAAGCGTCATTTTTCTTTCTCTACAAAATAAAAGCACCCGGAAGTCCGCTCTCTGTGTGTAAACACATGGCCCCGGGTTCGCGTCTGACACTCAACGATGCCCAAACTCTTGGATTTAAAGTTTCCGGCAGGATGTAAGACTCTCCCCGAAGGCTTCTGGTCCGCCGTGGACGTGTGGATCAAGAAACCTCACGTTGTGAACAAGCGTCTGTGCGGAGTGAGGGAGACAGAGAGCGAAGATGTGGGCAGAGAGGCTCTGGAGCTGCTGCTGCTGGATCAGCCTGAGCTCTCTGAGGACGTGTGCTCCTTCCTGAGCAGCGAGGCTTCACCTGCACAGACACACGAAGAAGACAAACCCTGGTCCTCCAGCGTCAGGACCATCATCCCCAAAGTGAACTGTTATGGCACGAAGCTGCAGAAAGAGCTTGTACTCAAAGGTAAGAGCATGAAGGAAGGCTTCAACCAAACCAACCCAGACCAGACTGTCTGCTGTGTTTTTAAAACTCCCCCTATGTGTTCAAGACTTCACGAGACAGCAGGTGAGCTTCCTGCCATTCGAAGAGGATTCAGATGGGCAGGTGACTCTGAAGAGGGGCAACATTCATCAGATCCAGCTCATCAGTCCGGACTGTGAGGAGTGGTGAGTGTCTGCATGCTGAACAGAACCACAGCCACCCAAGAAGTCCACATTAATGTTCTGCAGCAGGCACCCTGACAAGAGCCGTCTGATTTTTGAAGTGGTGTGCATCGGATCATTATTGTAGCACAAACCAAAGGAAGTGGTTAACTCAGCCCAGGACATCTTTTCATGCTCGGCGTCCAACAACACTCATCAAGACAACACAGACGCTCAGTGTGACAGAGAGAAATACTGAATAGGAACAAATAAAGTAGAGAATTGATCATCGTTTGTTTCACTTTGAACAAAACGTCTAGTGAAGAAAAGGCAGAGATCCAACATGACACACCGTAAATATTGTATGTTACGGTGGATACATAACCCTCTGTTCGCTGTAGAGCTGCTACGACTGATCGATTAGTCGTCAACTATTGAATTAATCACAGACTATTTCTAATAAAGTAAAATATTGGGACATTTTTTGATTACAGCTCTTTAAATGTGAATATTTCCTGGTTTCTTGACTCCTCTGTGACAGTAAACAGGCAGCAGGACAAACATCTTTGGGATGTTTTAAAATATAATTATATTACACAGAAAACAAGATATACAGTTTATCTAAACTCTGACTAATATATACGAGTGTTTGTCTGCAGGGCCTTGGAGCTGCACGTGCTGACTCCAGACGCGTGGTTCTCTGACGGCGTGGCGTACCCTCGGCTGTCCTGGCTGTCCACAGATCTGCTCCCTAAGCTGCTGCGCTGGGCCACCGAGTGCAAGAGCAGCGAGTTCAGGAGCACCCTGTCCCTGCTGCCGGTGGAGAAGTACAGCGTCATGTACCAGCAGCTGAAGGAGAAGTACAAGGCCATGGTCAAGGTAAAGACAAAGGGCCGCCCAGTGCTCCATTTATACAGTTCCCTCCATATTTGCGTCGCTGAGTGCTGGTGTTTTACATCCTCACCAGGTCTGGCCCGAGGTCACAGATCCTGAGAAGTTCGTCTATGAGGATGTCGCCATCGCTACGTATCTTCTTGTGAGTTTTCTAAAATCAGTGATTCATTGACGGTTGATGTGTGGCCTGAAGAAGAAGAAGAAGAAGAAGAAGAAGAAGAAGAAGAAGAAGAAGAGCCCCCCGTTCCTCGTGTGTCTCTTCACACTCATTTCAAGCATGTCTGACCGCCGCCAGGTGTACCGACATGCCCATGTATGTTTCTGTGGGCGACACTCATTTTTTTATCTGTCGTGAAGGTGACAGGTGTCAGGTGACAGGTGTCAGGTGTCAGGTGACGCAACCAAAGCTGGGTCAATCAATTAGAATGTGAAACATGACCCACTTTAACCAATTGGCATGTCAAACCAGAGGCAGGGGAAAGTGTGGCAGCCGCAGCAGGTGTCACTGCAGGTGTAGATGAGGCTCTGCTGACATGATTGAAAGCTGTGGAGAACATCCAGTAGTATTGTGTGTGTGTGTGTCACTGTGTGTCACTGTGTGTCACTGTGTGCAGGTTCTGTGGGCCGAGGAGCGAGAGGAGAAAGGTCTGACTGGCAGGCAATCGTTCGTGGACCTGGGCTGTGGAAACGGCCTCCTGGTCCACATACTGACCAAGGAAGGGGTGAGTGAGGTTGGGTCATCAGATTCTGATTGGTTTGAATGGAAAGTATGAAGTATGAAGTGGAATATCCTTGAGTTAGCTGACCGGCGCTCTTTCCACGGACAGATTCGTGCTCTCAAGCTCTTGTTTTCGTCCGACTCTCGACTCAGGAGTAACGTCAGGGTGACACGTGGCCGCTGGTGTGTTACTGTGTGATAAAATAGTCTCCGTGCGACCGGCTGTGTCAGGTTGATGTGTCAAACCTCAGACACATGTGGCTTTGTGTGCCGGGCTATCTTTACTATCGTCTGTTACGTCAACCGAGAAACCACAGACCTAAACGTGGGCCTTTTTTAAAATAATCAGCTGCTGATGAGTAGCGAATCAAACATGTTCACATTACACATCGCAAAAAGTCAACAACAGTGTTCAACAAAACCAGAACAAACGTTACATATCCATGTTTTATTAATGTGCCGCTGAAACAGGATGCAGACGCTTCGCTTAAAAAAAAGAAAACAAACCAACAATAAATGTGTACAAATGGAATCATGCAGAATTTAAATATAAGCAACACAATTCCATCTCTCTCTCTCTCTCTCTCTTTTCTAGTGAGGCGTGTTCATCTGAGCGCCTCCATATTTGAACAGTCTCACCCAAACTAACACGATCCCTCGACAGCTTGAATAAATAAATTGCACGTCATAAAAGTAGAATTCAGCTAATCATTCTGCTTGGATCCTCTTCTTATACCAGGTCATTACAGTCATGTGCGGCTCGGCTCAGGCAAAGCGCTTCTTTGAGCTAAAGCTAACGATACCTTTGTGTAGCAGGTATAAAGTTTGTCACGTCCACCATGTCAGTTTCAGATATCTCTCCAGAGCTCTCGTTGTTCATCCTGAGCAGGAACACGAATATCTTTTCTAAGTTTGGTGTCCATCCATCCGACGGCTGATAGTAAGTCTCAGTCTAGCTGACCGCTCTGAGCGCCTCTTGTTAAGCGCTGGCCCTTCACAGCACGAGTCTTTCAATCAGCCTGATTGTCCCTGGCAGCTTAATCAATGACACGGGGCCCGTTGAGCCCAGGCGAGGGGACGCGCATATCTAAATTCATTACATCTGCAGCACTGTGTCGCCCAAAACGGCCGGTCACAAACCGAGACGGGTGTAATTGAATGCACGACCAGCAGTTGATGGTGCGAGTGTGTATGTGGCTGAGGGCGATTAGCCGCTGACCGTCACGCCGTCTTGTGTTGCAGCATCCTGGAAAGGGCATCGACGTCCGCAAGAGGAAGATCTGGGACATGTACGGCCCCCGGACCCTGCTGGAGGTGAGTGGGCCGAGCACCAGGAAAGGCGGATTAACTGCAGCCAAATTTGGCTTTTTAATTAGTGTTATTATCTTTTTCGCGTGGAATTCATATCGCACGCTGCGTCGTCTCAGCTGTCAGCGCCCCCTCACTGCTCCGCTGTGGGAACCCGGTTAACTCTTGATCGTGCAGGTTGTATCAGACGCACTTTTCAACACGAGAAAATCTTTAACTTTAAACTGCAATTCCATGATCAGTGGAGCACGATAAAGGTAAAGATCATGTGATATGATGTATGTGGTGAGATTTTCCCCCCTGAACTGTTCCCGAACGAACGTTTGGAACATTTGCAGGGAAACTCTGCCCTCCTAAAAAACACGCCACCTTCCTGTCTGCCTCCCAGCCTCAGTCATTCATTTGACAACAAGCTGCTGACTGCTTCCATTTCAGCTCATCTATTATTGACTGACTTCTGTGGAGCAGACGTGGCAGCACGATCCTTGTGTGGCCCCAGGAGGAACTGTGCTCGGCCCTTCTTCTGGGAGCTCTCTCTGAAGCACACATGCCTCAGTGCTCTTAAACTACATCGACGGGCTGGCAGCCGAAATCTGGATTTGCTGGCTTTGTGTTTTTTTTTGTTTATATAAACGCCATCAGTGTTCCAATCTAAAGGCTCAATGAATGTTCATCCAGGTGACATTGACAGGAGATTTGAAGAGTGTTTAGAAGATTAAAAAAGTTCTCCCTCTAAGTCAGGATCCATAAATTGATTTAGAATCAAATCACGCTGTGTGCATCTTCCCTGCTCTGAGGAGCTCTTGTGCTTTTTGGGTCTTTGCTATTTCAGGAAAAGGCAATTACTCCCAGCGAGAGCTGCTTATTCCCGGGTACGGACTGGCTGATTGGGAACCACTCAGACGAGCTCACACCGTGGATCCCCGTTATAGCAGCCAGGCGAGTCATCAGCAGACACAATCTCACTCAGCAGCTCAAGTGCCAGCTGATCTCTCCAATTGGGAATATCATTATGGACGTGTGACTGTGGGTGTGTGAATATGTGTGTCTGTTTGTTGGTTCACTGGTGTGTGTGACCACCTGATGGCGATGTTGAGCCTCAGTCTGAGGATTGTTTCTGTGGTGAATCTTGGTGAAAGTAACACAAACTCAAACATTTTAGCCCTCCAGGTCTGTACTGATCATCTAGTTTGACTCTGGGTAATAACTTGTCTCCCGCTCTCGCTGCAGGTCCTCTCACTGCTGCCGCTACTTCGTCCTGCCCTGCTGCTTCTTTGACTTCTATGGAAAATACCAGAGGCGCCAGTGTAAGAAGTCTCAGTACAAGGAATACATCGACTTCATCAGCGAGGTGAGCCAAGTCAGTGGCTTCAACACAGAGGAGGACTGCCTGAGAATACCTTCCACCAAACGGGTAGGCCGTCCACAGTCGGAGCTCCGCTGCTTGACTTTCTGTATTTTGAGACTTGTTGAACTTTTGTCATATTGTGTGATTGATGTCTTTTCACAAATGTTTTTTTTTCTTTTAATCTGTGCTTCAATAACAGATTTTGACATCAATTTAATTTGGCTGTTGGGCCTCTTTGACAATCGAAAGTGCTATATAATTAAAAGTTTTAGTTCTGGAGCATATATTGTCCCTCGGTTATAAATTATAATTATTTATATATTTATATAAAACACATGTTCACACTCGAGCTTCTCACAGTGCTGCCGTGTGTAAAAAGACTCTATAGTAATAGAATGTGTGGGTGGTATGAAGTCGAGGCAGCATGCTGGTTTCTTGAATAGCTGCTGCACGTGTACCTGATGCCAGTGAAGACGGAGGTGTGATTCTAACTCTGGTTGCGTCATTTCTCTTCTTTTTTTCACCCTGATCTTCAAGGCGCCTTGAAGGTTCTTTCATTCTGGTGTGGGAGTCATCAGATCTCCTATTCCTTGTCCTTCAGACAGTCACAGCTGTGCACCACTGCTTTCTCTCCACCCGAGCCCTGTTTATTACAGACGGATATGTCATTTCTTGCCTTTTGAGTTTCTGGTTTCACAGTTTTGAGCGTCGGTGCCTCTGGGAGAGTCGTCCTGACGTTCAGCTCGTCTCTCTGCAGGTGTGTCTGGTGGGAAAGTCCAGGAACTACCAGCTACCTGACGAGGCCGAGGCCGAGCAGCGGAGGGCTCATTACGTCAAGAGCCGCCAGACTGCCTCCGGGATCACAGTTCAAAGGTCAGACGTCGGACATGATGGGGAAAGTTGCCATGAGAACAGAGACAATGACAGGACCCCCGGGAGCAGCTGGGGAGCCGGGTTCCAGCCCAGAGACAGGGTTGAAATGGTTCGGAACTGCGCTTCTCTCCCGCGGGACTTTGTTGACGGCGTCGTCCTGCGGGTTGCTAATGTCCTGCTGGGAATGACCGAGGATGACGGCAGCGGCTGGAACCGAGGAGGTAAAACCGCCAGCAGCCACAAAACACCAGAGATAAGCAAACAAATCACACAAGTCTCCCTGGATATGAGCTGCTGCTGAAGTGATGAACAGGTCCTGATTAAATCCAGAGCAGGACACATCATTCTGTGAAGCCTGCTCACCCACACTTATCATACTGCACCCTGGGAATTTTCTGAATTCACAACTTTGTAATATCTGTCAGCTGTACGGTGCCTAAAAGGAAGAGATGATTATTAACAGAGGGAATGAAGCGCAGAAAAAATGGGTTGAAAAGATACAGAGTTTATAATGTTTTTATTTTATGTCTTTATATTTAATAGTTACAACATAAACACAACAGTAAAAACATTAACATACTTCTCTGTGTTAGGAGGAAATCTTCAGGCAAAATGTCTTGATTTAGTCTTCTTATACCATTTTAAATGTTTTATCACAATATGCGATATAAAAACACATGTAGCCTAGCTACTGAAACCTGCTCAGCTAGTTAAATTAGCCTTAGCAGGAGTTTAGCTAGTTTTGGCTTAGTTTTTTTATCCGTCATGGTTGGATTTAGCTCCTAAATTAGCTTAATCACTGCACCAATGTGTGTTCAGAGTAGTATAGACTGGTAGGCAACTACAAATAAGATATTTAGTTGGTTGAGAAGGTATCACTGTCTTTCTGTAGGTTAAATATGAAGCTGAAGACAACAGCAAGTTAGCTTAGCTTAGCATAAAAATGGTAACTGCTAGCCTGGTTCTGTCGCACAGTTGTTCACATTGTTTTGTATGAGTGAAGTGTCAATTTTCCTCCTCTGTTAGCTAAGTTAACCAGCTAGTTGTAGCCTTATGGACAGTTATGACTGTCATCTATTTATTATCATTCTCTTTCCATTTCGTCTTTATTCTCCAGAGAGAAAATAAGCGTGTTCCTAATAACATCAGACTGTTTCTTCAGCTCCGTTTCGACTGAATGTGAGTTACTGTGTTTGCCATAGATGTAACCTCACAACCAAAGCAACGCCGATGAATCACGTCTCACATTTCTCGTCGGTACCTTGAGAATATATTTCGAGGTGCTTCGTGGCACGTTGGCAGCTTTTGCAGCATCTGAACCTCTCGCCCGACCCCCCCCATCATCCTATCTAACCCTCTGAAGCCTCTGTCGCCGACGCCCCGCCCCCTCTCGCCATCAGTCGGCAGGGCGTCGGTGACACAGAGCGAAGACGCTTTGAACTCTGAGCCTCATCCTCTGCAGCCGACCTCCTCCTGCTCTGCACCGCACAGTACAGAGAGGGCGACACACACGACACACACAGCGCACACAACGCACACACAAAACACACACACAAAACACACTGTTACTCACACACCGCCCACGCTTCACCTTTGTCAGCGCCTCTGCTGCCACACACACACACACACACACACACACACACACACACACACACACACACACACACACACACACACACACACTGAATGAGACAAGGAGATGAGCACTACTATGATTAAAACAGAAGATTCCCCGTCAGGATGTCAGCGGCGAAATTAGAGGTAGAAAATCTGCGACAGAGCGAATAAAGGGAGCGCGCGACTCTGTTCAGAGATGACGGGATGAATAATGCACCACCAGCTATGATTTATGCATGAGTATGCATTTGTATTGAGGTATTCCTACCAGTTATCTGCTGTGTAAGAACAAAGGGTAACTTGAGGGTGAGTCAGCCTTTATTGAACAGATCCGGGGGGCTCAGAGTCATCGGAGGGATTGTGAGATTCACTCTTCGCTGTTATTGCATCTTTAAAGAGTGCGAGCATTATTGATATTCTAATATATCAGTTTTTGATATTGAAAGATACTTCAGCAGAATCTTTGTCATATATTAGTGTTTAATTAGAATTTCAGTGACTCCTGAGCTCCTCGTCTTCTGTATAGATGTTGGCTTTCGCAGCGTCTCTGTCTGTGAAAGTGAGTAATTTAAGCCAAATGCAGCTGTCCACTTCACTTTGAGTGAAGGTACTAACTCCCGCAGGCTGTGCTGCTGACTGCCGTTATGCAATCGTGCAGAGAGCAGAAGGCAATGTGTATCTTTACATCTAACATGCAACACTAGACCTCAAATCAGGAGAAATCAGTCAAATGTGGTTTCTTCAGCAGAAAGTCAGACACTTCACGCAGCGTCTGGTGTTGAGATAACACCCTGTTCATGATATTAGAGGAATCAAATGATCTACAGCTCAATATTTACAGCTGGTGTTAGTCAGCTGCTTTGGATTGCTGGTGTGACAAAATCAGCGTATTAGCTATTAATATGTCATCTTGGGCTCTGGGCAGCAGTATTGGGCATTCTTACTATTTCTTTGACATTTTGAGTGGCTTGTTTTTCAACAGTGAAAATAGCAGATGTAATGTTTTGTTGGTAATTTAAAACTACATTTGTTCTGCTCCTGTTGTCTCATTATAGATCATTTGGCAGCCCCGCCCTACAGCATATCCTGCTTTATCATCTGTTTTAC
Source organism: Acanthopagrus latus (assembly GCF_904848185.1). Classification (NCBI taxonomy): domain Eukaryota; kingdom Metazoa; phylum Chordata; class Actinopteri; order Spariformes; family Sparidae; genus Acanthopagrus; species Acanthopagrus latus. Next base: position 18,083,406 of record NC_051048.1, read on the forward strand.
TATAAATGTAACTTTAATTTACATATCAAACATCCTGCTCTGTTGAAGACATCTTGAAGCTAGGGACTGAGACCTTCAGCTCATTAGAAAACTGTTAACTAAGATAATAAATCAAGACAGAAGTAGGCTTGTTCTCTCATAAGCTTACATAACATCGGCTTGATTTTGAAACCAGTGGGCTTCACCCTGCTGACCATTAGAGATTGCAGGCTAAAACTATCTCAGTAGAGTGAGTTTCGTTGTGTTCTCTTCTCTCCCTCCTGGCTCGTCGTCTGGACCCGTGGAGCAGAGGTCCGACTCTCCGGCCAGGTGAAGGCCGTCAACTGTTTTTGGGATCGTGTCTGTCAGCGAGCAGCGGCCGCGTGTCGCAGATTGATCCTTTAAATGTTTTTAGTCACCACTCAGCAGACTATCAGCTGATTCTGTCCACTCAGCCTGATTCTGAATTGGCTTAAGTAGCGAAAAAACAATCATCCACAACAAGCAATCAGTCACCGGCCGTCTTAGCGGTCTGTGCAGGGGGCGTTCAGTCTGACTGTGCACCAGGCCGGGCCGTTAATAATGGTCTGTGTTGGTCTTAGTCCAAACAGAGTCGACTCTGTCAATACTGACCTTCTCCCATTAATCCCCATTAACATCCCGGGCAGTAAAGGGCAGCTCTAAACGCCGTATTGATATTATATTAAGGCCTGGAGCTCCCTGGCGTCTGTGCTGTAGGACGGCAGTCTGCCCGGTTTCACACTCTGCAGTGTAGTTTGGCGGCGCAAGTGTCTGTGAAAGTGGGAGTGCGTCGCATATTTTGGGGATTATCTCAGCAACAGGACCGGCTAAATTTAGGACGTATTAAAGTGGACAATATGTTTTCTCATGGATCTCAGAAAAAACAGTTGTTGGAAAAGTGAAAATACCACGGCTCTAAACGCAGCCGTAGATCTCCTGTGACTTTAATTAAATTGACCAGGTGAACTTGGAGCCGAGGCTCAGGCAGTATATTTAAATTCTCTCGCGGTGAATCATCTCTAAGCCGGCGGGGATTGCCTGAAGTGCCACCGGAGGTTTGGCGTTAAAGCGCGATGAAGATGGCATTAGGGCGTCTGCAGATTGAGGTCAGATATTGTTTATGAAAAGGCACAAAGGAGCTTTAGAAATCCTGCCGCGTGTCCCTCTCCAATATGAGGAGGTAGAGAGGGAGGATTGTCATTTCTACAAACCAAAGGTCAGCCCTGATTGAATTCTCTTCTGGGGGAAAAAGGGCAAAGCCAGAAATACCGAAAACCTCCTGAATTGGAGCCCAGAGGCGAGGTGCTGCGAGCTCAAAGGGGCGCGCCTTTTATCTGCGCACCATTGGCTCGAGCTCGCAGCGCAGACTCTTGTGTGTTTCAATGTCCCCCCTGCCTGCTTCTTTCGCTCTTTGGTATCTAAAATAACCGTCCCGGTGGGAAAGTGACGACGGTGACTCAAGCTCTCGAGCGGGCTGGTGGGAGATGCAGCGGTGAAATGCACGCTGGTCGCTCTGACAGCTTGTTGGAGCAGCTTTAAATGAGCACACTTCACAGCCCTGACTAACACTGAGAGACAGTGACAGAGGTGTGTTTTGTCCGTGTAAAACCTTCTGTATAAAGCAGTTGTGGATATATATATATATATATATATATATATATATATATATATATATATATATATACACACACACACATATATATATATGTGTCAGTACCACAGACAAAGATGCTTTTTTTTCTCCCTCTGTCATGGCGGGTGAAGATTATTTCTGTGCATGCCTGAAGCACCGCATGTTAATATATTGATGAACGTGGCATCGACAGACCTCCTCCTGCTCTTTTGTCACACTGTGTCTTTGCTCTGGTCCTTTCATCCCGCCCCCTCCCCGCCTCCCCTCCATCCTCCTCCGCAGGCAGCCTCTCTGTGAGCGAGGTCGCCGGGCTGCTGGAGCAGGAAACCCTGCGGCGGCTGAAGAAAGAGTGCGGAGGTCTTCAGACGCTGCTCAAGAACAACCACCAAGTCTTCAGAGGTAGCCGGACTCGTCACACTTCTTCACAGCTCAGTCCAAATAACGACAGAGGAAGCGAGTTTATTTATTGTTCATTGTACTGTATTACACCGACTCCCACTGCTGGTGTCAAGTAACATCCATCATTTGTGCCAGATCACACCTCGGCCTCCCCCTGAAGTGTTTTATCTGTCGCTCGTTCTCTTGCAGTCGAAGGAGGGCGGGTGTACGTCAGAGACTGGAGGGACAGGAAGGCCTCCAGGGCGAATACCAAGAGGACGCCCGTGGCCCCCGGCGCCCTGAAAACCCGTCCCTGCTGGTTCTATGACCATCACCCTCAGCGCTGCCCCCTGCAGGCTGAACACTGTGCCTTCGCCCACGGACCAGAAGACCTGCGACCCTCGACGAGACCTCTGAAGAAGATAAAACAGGACGCTTTCTGATTGGCTCTTGCCTCTGATCATCAGCGTTCAGCCACAGAGAGGAAGAAGTTCACTTCCGAGGGGTTTTATTGATGTGACGTTACATCATTTCTGGGAATTGAGGTTTTGAGATTTCACAGTATCGCCTTTCATCCGTGTGACGCGTCCTGCTGCAGCTTCAGTCTCACAGCTGGAGCTCGCCGACTCCTCTGGTCTACATTGTCCGCTGACATGTAATTTCCAGGGATTATCCTTTTTTAATTTATTTAAGAAGTGGACTTGTTCAGCTCCGACACGTGTAAAGTCACTGTCAACTTATATTAAAGTGTGTTCCAGGTAACATCTTGGTATTTATTTAAAGATTAGAGTCTATCGTGGCTGTTTCTGTTTTTTATCATTTCTTGTCCCAGTGAGAGTTTTTTTTTTTTTTTTTTTTGGTCCAGCACTCAGCATATTCTCCAACTTTCAACTCCGCTGCAGCGAAACTTTAAAAGCTTTTGCAAACATCACTCTGACAGTTAATTCACCTCAGACTGGTACTTTGAGGTTCACGGTCAGGGCGGAGGATAAAGACTGGGTGGCGCTTGAACAAAGTAAATGTTAGCACCATGAATTATTTGTTGGCGGGAGTCGAGGGTGAGCCGCATGGCGTCCCCTCTGGACGGCGCTCACCGCTGAGTCGCTCCGGCGTGGTTTGCCGTCACCCCGTGGCTCAAATGTCAAAGACCCTGAGGCCCAGCCAGGTGCGGGGGGGGGGGGACGACAACAATCAGATCATTTTAATCCGTCTCTATGCTGATATCGATTATGAATTGATGAAGCTGGAAGCATCATCGTCAGCAACAATTTAATAAATGTGAGTCTATCACAGGATATTTAACGATGTGCTGAGTGCAGTTCTCATCAAACGACATCTCGGTCGTCACTTTGGTCCCGTTCGAGTCCACTGAAGTGCTAAATAACTCCTGAGGTTAAAGGCTCACTTCACACTAAGTATAGTAAAAACATTTTCTCAATATTTTTGACCAGAATAAAGCAAATTAAATGTTCGAAAAATGACAAATTGGCTCCTGTTTTTGACTCGTCTCATAATTTGGAGTTAAAAACATTATATTTTGACTCACTGTCTTTTACTTTCCTCTTAGCATAGCTAGTTTGACTCGTATTTGGATTGATTGCATAGTTTCGTTGGAGCTTAGTAATGTCTGACTTAATTTTGCAATTCTGTATTTTGGTATATATTATTTGGGTTATTATTCTTATATTTTCTGCTTAGTTTCTCACATCTTTGTCTATGAAAATGTAAGTCTGACTTTAAGAGTCCTAACTTACACTTACTGCCCACTTTTACACATTGCTTTGTCACTATTTTTGTTAAGTAGTATATGGTAATTGTGACTTGTTTTTTCATAATTTACATCAACTGACCCTGTAAAAAGCTTCCTGTCTTAAACCAAGCAGCGTGTCCAGTTTCAGGTAGCCGTCATGTCATGTGCATGGAATCGTTCCTCGGCGTTCCTGCTCAGAGTGTAAAATCCAGAGTTGGTTACATATTAGCAGCCCGGTAGCTGCCGTATCCCCGGGAGCTGAGAGGCTGTGTCATTGCTGACGGATGTATTGACTCAGCCTGACCGCAGGTTCGTCCACATGCAGGAGAGCATCTTCACGTTTCTCTGGATCATTCTGAGTGCTGATGGATAATTCATCGAAGGGGAACGTGTGGACGTAAAAGACGGTGGAGCTGGAGGTGAGAGTGGTTATTTTCTGACAGGCAGTCTTCAGTCATAATGTGGTCTGCTCTGTGTGGGTTTTAATGGCCTGTTTAAATCACCCCCCCCCACATCATTATGGTTCCTGGAAGAAATCAATTCATGAAAATACTCCTGCCTGCAAAGATCACCCGATCCAATCGACCCGCTGCCCTACATTTAACTGCCGAGGAGTGTGACGTGTCCCGGGGAGCGGAGGCGTTCACCGGCCCGGCCTCCTCGCGCTCGTCCTGACCTGCTGACCCCGGCCCTTTCTGACCGCTCTCCGATAGGCAATCATTACGACTCTGTTCGTGTCCGCCTCGCACCGCTGCCCTGGAGACCAGAGGAGGAGCCCTCCTCCACCCTCCTCCACCCTCCTCCACCCTCCTGCCCACACTGATGAGTCTCCCTCCCCTCACTTAAAACACGTCGTAGGAGGTCAGAGGAATGCATCGACGGGCCAGAAACAACTGATGAGAGTTTACTGCTTTCTATCTGCAACATTTTCACAATATGATTTAAACAGTTCTGACGACGTGCATGACAGACAAAGTCCAGACGTTCAGGTCGAAACTGGGTTTTATTTGTTTGTTAGATGTTGAGGTTTCATACAGCTTACTTCCACTTACTCCAGTGAGGTTTGTAAAGAACGGTTAGCCTTCGAAAGCAATGTCGTCTTGGGAAGGTGGAAATTAAGACACTGAACAAAAACATGATGCACAACATGTGTTGTTGGTCTCTTTAGAGCTTTAAAAACGAATAGAAACTGTGTATTGGCTACATAATGCATCAATAAGCTGGAGGCTGGTGTGTAAGAGGAGAGAGTGGCTCACTTTGTCGACACTCATTTGTGGTTGTAGACTCTAGGGGTGGCATAGAAGCTCATATCCACTTAAACAACCGTTTTTTCCGACCACGTCCCTTTCCCGATTAGCGAAATCGATTTTGTCCATGGCACTTGAAGAATTTATCATCATCGCTCGAGAGTTCAATCTTAATCTGTGAAAGTTCGAACAAAATCCCAACTCCAAGTTTGAGGGCTCGAGCACATCACATGGACCGGATCACACGAGAATATGTCCTGATTGTCATACAGAAACACTAAAAAAAGGTAAAAGTAGGCTTCTGTATCAGACTGATCTGCTGTAAATGTGTGTGACAGTGGTTCAGAATGTGACTTTGATCGTTATGACTCCATCACTACATATGAAGTTGAAAATTAGCATCAGAGTGTTTGAATAGCAGCTGCATAATCCAACGTGCGTCCCTGTGTCCGGTGTTAACACCAGGATCCTGCTGCTGTTCTGGTGGAGAACTATGAGAAATATGTAAACAAACTGCTTCCTCTTAAACTTGATCCGACTTATGCAACGTCTGATCCTCCGGAGCTACTTATTTACCCTGCCAGCCGTTCTTCGCATGTCAGCGATGTCGAGCAGTATCTAAAGACATGAACCGTCTTTGTTTGTACATGTGTTTTATAGATGCTGAAAGCAAAAGAAAAGGGCAGGCGGGAACACGTTAGCAGACAGAATCTAGGTCAGGGAGAAGAAGTGGCTGCATTTCTTTTGCCGAAGCCAACAACTTTCCCTGTGTTCCCCCTCATGCTTTATTCATCGTGGCACCATGGGGGCCCTTCGATGTAATGTGGCGTCTCCAAGACACTATTTTGGACGTGCAGAAGTCTCGCTTGGCAAAGCGAACCGTGTAAGGACTGCGACGCTGACGGCTGTCACCGCGACGGAATCCTTTGTTTGATTGCCTCAGGAAATCTCATCTTTCTCTTCTCAGTGGTGTATTTTATTCGGGACTTTTCTGGAGAGGCGGGTTGTTTCAGTACATTCAGCTGCGTGTCTACATCTGCTCGGATCTGTTGGGCTGCACAGTGAAGATGTACTGAATGTACAGTTCACTGGGCCTCTTGCTACGCCTGCAGCTGTAATAACGGGGACAGATTTACCACTTAGGAGTGACTGGTCATCGATTTCATGCATTGGACGTTTCAATAGCATTAGCCAGCTACATTAGCTAATGTTAGCTTCATAAGTTGGTTGAAAACACTGTATTCTGCCAACCTTTCAGTGATCCAGCTTGTGAAAGCGTATCAAATGTACTCGATGGCCAACATGTCTGCTGTGAACAGACTCTATTGGAGCTTGTTAATCCTAATGTTAAATCTATGACAAGAAAAATCAGCCTGTTCCTATCTAATCCTTATTGGCCGCCTAGGCTACAGGTTAGCCTACATACACAGAAGTCAAGACTGTAGGCTAAACTCTCCTAAACGCTAGTAGAGCATGAACGATGCTAATGTTAGCCTACGATCTGATGTAGCAACACCTCCGTGCCCCCGGCCTTGACGGTGATGCCGGACTACTTCTTGGTTGTGAATGGTTTAGCCGGACATGCTAACATTTGCAGCTAATTTGCAGCAGACACACACAGTTTAATCCTCAGATGTGACTTTATAAAGGTCTCTCTGTGTTTGCGTTGAAGCTTGGCTCATCTTATTTAGTTTTTTTTTAGAAGAAAGTAGCTCCTGTGAAAAGTCAAGACACATTACTGTCAACTTTCCTCATCATTTCGTGCTGCTATGTAGCGAGACAAAGTTCCGTTGCCTGTTTACGTCCATCTCGTGTGTTTTTGTACTTTTCATCTGGTGGAAGTACACACTGCCGGGAAATAAAAGCATTTTGACATGAATGAAAGCACTTGTAATCTACTTCATCCAACTTTGGTCTTTTCAGTTACTTTAAAGGAAGAACTCCTGGGGGGGATTTTCAACCACAGGGACAAGTTGACAACACTTCTTTAATCCTCTCCCACACGAGCTCCCACAAGTCGAGGATGATGCACACATGCAGCCCTCGATCTCTATCTCCAAGCTGACAAGTGGAAGGTCACGGCAGATAAGAGTCTGTTATTTCGCCATACAGTAGCGGCGGGAGCGGCCATTTCGCCCGCTTTGCTGCCCCTCATCTAACAGCCTCGGACGCCACCCTCCCCGTCGCCTACTCAGACCTGGGTGACGCTCAGAGATAAGGGTGTTAGGCTCTCCCAACCAGTCACACCTGGCGCTCCGCAGATACACACATTTTTGCCGCTTAACATGTGCTGCTTTTGAGATTCCACATCTTTATAGTTGTGTGATGGGCGGTGGAGAGCGGCCAAGCGTGGATGGCGGCGCTTCTCCTCGACGCAGAGCTGGTAATACACGATGCACACATGGGCCGTGCCGTGGCATCCATCCAACACACACGCAGTTAAAATTAGAACAAGTCCCTGTGAGTGTAAAGCCTTTGTATCGGTCATTTATCTCTGATTCATCCCATGTATTGGACCAGAACAGAGAGATATCCTTCGCCGCAGAACCAAAAATCGATTCCCTGCGTCGAAATATATTTTGGCGCTTTGTCGAAGCTGCCACTCGGGAGCCAATCAGCTGAATGAATATTTGATGAGATGTTAATCTAACACCGTGTTCTGCATAAAATGGGATGCCTCGCAGAGTGTGAATTCCCACTCTCCCAGTCCTCAAAATATAGATTGTCCTTTTTTCTTGCACTATCAGATTACCGCCTGTTTCAATCTCAGCAGCAGCTGCGGCAGAGTCTGGGGATGTTAAAGTGCTGAGTGCTGAGGTCACGTGTTTACGTGACCATTTTCATCTGTAAAACACTTCAAATTCACTTTTTTTTTTAAAACTGATGACATCTGGTTTTCCTTTTAGGCATTTGAAAAAAATAATTCAAATTGAGCTTTTATTCTGATCATAGAGCAAACTGCCAAACTGACAGCGCAACATACAAGTGTTATTTCTGTTTCCTAGCACAGATAATTATTCCAATGTCTCTTTAAGACTTACTGATCTGGACAACCAACAAACACAAGCTGCTACTATATCTGCACAGCGTTAGCATGAGGCTAACGGTTTCTTCCTCACTCTCGCATCAGGTTTTTTGCTCCAAAAAGTGTTACGTAAGGAAGGATTCAGAGTAATGTGATGATGGCGGACGCTACGGGGCCGGTGATGAATGCAAAATGTGGACGCTGGGGTCCCTTTACTGAAGTACTGTTTGATTCTGATGAACGTGTTCTTTACTTGAGATTTGACATTTTCCTCCACCACTGCAGTTTGTAGGCCAACGTATTTTTGACTCTCATAAAAAAACAGATCAAACAAACACAGATTTGGATGATCCAAAAAAAAATGCTGAATTTCAGATCTGATAAAAAATTAATAATCAGTCGACCCGCAGCATCGACCACAGTATAAACATAGGTCCATGCACATATCATTGTTGTGTTATTATTGAAGTACATTCAATATCAGATTCAAGACTAAACCAGATGGCATCATTCTTGTAGGACACCGGTTTTACTCTCTTTCCAGCGAACATGATGCAATATTATATAAAGATCTGCCCTGTTGCCTTCAGAGTGACATCACACCTTTAGCTGATCATGGTGTGAAGAATCCAGCATCCAGTCCCCAGGAGGTACATGACTCGCCTTTGCTGACTCGCTAAAGTGAGGAAGAAAGAAAAAAAAGAAGCATCTGACCAACATTAGAGCATCTCGCCGGCTCTGATGTGAAATCAAAATAGGGGGTTACCATAGAGGCAGACCTGAGGAGGGGTGTCGTTACCATGGGAGACGGGCCGGGATGACCCAGATGGCGCAAAAGCAGCTTAGGTGATTGGACCACCGTGCTTCGACAGCTACGCTTAGTCAGTCTGATGTCATCCAGAGGAAGCAGCGCTACCCAGGAGTCTGCTGTCAGATCGTGACCCGGACCGAACACAAACTGCTCTGTTCCATGATGGATGGAGCATAGTACTAAGTTTGAAAAAAAAAAAAAGCAATTGTTAACCTTTCATCAAGCACAACCTCTCCAAATACAGAACTGTGTTATCTGTGTGTGTGTGTGTGTGTGTTTGCTTGAAGGTGGACACCGCTGGCAGCCAATAAGGAAAAGTTAAACAGTCCAACAGATACATGTGGCTGCACAGCGGAGGGCAAACAGTGTCAAAACACAGACGTGACCGTGGCTGTGCTGTTGGTTTAATTAAAGCCGTTCACTGGAGCGTACGTCTGATTAACAGTGTTCACCTGAAGGTCCGCCTGAGACACGGTGGAATACAAGCACGCCGTCCATGAAGCAATGGAGCAAGTATTCAGAATTTAAAAAAAAAAAGTGTTCTTGTTAAATTATGAGAAAACAACAGGACCTTTGTTACACATTCATCAACACTGTTGGCTGTTTGAGGGTTTGTTCAGCACCAGTGGGACTATTTGTGTTTGCCGTGTTACTCACAAAAGTATTTATTTACCCCAGACAGCCACATTACCTCACTGCACATGAGCTGCAAGCTAGCAAGCAAAAAAAAAAACTGAATTTAGGTCGATCACTGAACTCAGCGTTCACCAGAGACTGCAGTCAGGTTGATTAATAGGAGTGAAGATGAATCGACTTAGAGTTTGAAAGTGATGTGGGAGCTGTACTTTCGTCAGTGATACTGATTAACAACCAAGATAAACTATTTTTAGATATGGGTCAGTCCCATACAACTGATGCAAACTAGTGAACACATAAAAATAATGTATTGTTGCCACAAGATTTATTTCAAGCTCCTGTAGATTTAAATCAGAGCAGTGCATGGTGAAGTGTGTCAGCTGTGCTTTATATTATACGATGCATGGCACTCTGGCTCAAGTGAAAGGTACGTGCCTAAAATATTTAGTGCTGCAGTCTGTGACCGTCATGTTACTGTGAGAAACACGGCCATGTGATAATATTCAACATGTGTTTTAGTGCACAATGTAAGAGCCCAAAACAGACGGACCAGAAGGACGACCTGCTCCTGCTGAACCGTCTGCTATAGATTAGATTGATCCATCCGTCTCGTCTCTAATGAGATTCTCTCGGTCTTTAATGTGATATCAAAGAGCAGAATCCACATACAGCAGACGCTTTCATTATTCAAACCAGCCCGCATGTCCACAGTCAAAACAAGCAGCCGCTTTCAAATGGCTTTGCTCAATCTAATCGCGCGTTGACAGGAATGTTTGGTAGCCTCTTCTTTGCTTTTAAAGACTCTCTCTGCCTCCCCAGAGAGGGAAAGAGTGGGCGACGCCTGCTGGAAATAGCACCCGTCAAGAAAGGATGAATCAACGCTGCACCTTATGCTTAATTAAAGATTAACAAGAAATTGCTAGCTGATGTGGAGGTTGCTCAAAGCCTCACTTTGCTTCTCTGATTAGGGGTTACGTAACACTGGTTAATACTGCATGCACCGCGCTGAAACAGTAATGACATCTGCCAGTGTGGCAGAATCAATCCTGCCGTGACGGGCAGCAACATTTGAAGCTAGTGTTTTGCCAGGACATTGATTAATTGGCTACTGCAGCTGCTAAATCACTTCAATCATACTGATTTGTACCTGAATTAATGATGACCCCCCCCCAACAGAAGAGTCCAAGTGGTTGGAACTTCATTGTGTCCTCTCTTCGTTTGAGACTCGGATGGTTGTTGTGGCGGAGTAATGAACTGCTGCTGCTAACTGCTGCTGCTAACTGCTGCTGCTGCTAACTACTGCTGCTGCTAACTTCTGCTGCTAACTACTGCTGATAAGTGCTGCTGCTGCTAAGTGCTGCTGCTGCTGCTAACTACTGCTGCTGCTAACTGCTGCTGCTAACTACTGCTGATAAGTGCTGCTGCTGCTGCTAACTACTGCTGCTGCTAACTGCTGCTGCTAACTACTGCTGATAAGTGCTGCTGCTGCTGCTAACTACTGCTGCTGCTAACTGCTGCTGCTAACTATTGCTGATAAGTGCTGCTGCTGCTAACTGCTGCTGCTTCTGCTAACTACTGCTGCTAACTACTGCTACTAACTACTGCTGCTGCTGCTAACTGCTGCTGCTGCTGCTAACTACTGTTGCTAACTACTGCTGGTGCTGCTAACTACTGCTGCTAACTACTGCTGCTAACTGCTGCTGCTCTACTGACTCTCACATTTACAGGTTTAAAAATAGCTGATACATCTTACAGCATATCTTTTCTGTCAGCTTCAAGCAGCTAAACACAACAACAACAAATTCAACCTCCACCACCACAACAGCAGCAACAATAACAACAACCAACAACAACAAACCAGACTATAAGAAAAAACAGAGAGCAAGCAATCAAACAGCATCCACCTACAACAAAACACTAAACAAAACAACAACAAACAGCAGCTACAATAAAACAACAATAAAATGACAACAGCAATGAAAAGAAAAAACACATCAAAGAGTAAACAACCAATCAAACAACATCAAGCTACTAAAACAAACTTTAAACAGAACAAAAAATGAGAACAACAACAACAACAAAAAAATCACAGCTACAATAACAATGACAGAAAGAAACAGACAACAACAAAACTGATAAGAACGACAAAAAACCCCCACAACAGTCAAAAAACTAAACAACGAACTGCGACAAAAACATGAAACAAAACAAAACAACAGTCACAGTCAAACTACAACCAGAAAAAAAACAACAAACAGAAATCAATCCTGTTCTTATATCAGACGTTACTCAGTTCAGTCAGTCAAGGTAACAGACGCACCTCACTGGATGGAGCGTCAGGTGGAGTGTGAACATGCAGCGTGGAAACAAACACCTCACTGGAAAACAGTCAACTCCTCCTGATCTGCATCACTTTGAAATAAACCTCTCGTCTCAGACGTAGACGGACTCGGAGCGACATTTACATTTTACTGATCTGGTCTTTTCACTGGGAACAGGACAGCACCATCATCTTTAACTGAAACACGCTTTTATTTATGGGCACAGCCAGTGGGAGTAGTTGTAAACACACACACACACACACACACACACACACACACACACACACACACACACACTTGGGAACGGCCCAGTACAAGTACATTCTTGTTCTTCTGGCAAGTGATCCGTGAAGCTCGCTCTCCGGTGTCCTGACAGCAGTTTTTCGGAGCTCACTTCCTTCGTGCAATTCAAACCAGTGAGTTCTGCTGCTTCATGCTTCCGGTCCTGCTGCACGCTGAACATCCTGATCCAAGCACCACTATAGCCTTTAAGTCCTCATAAATATCTGATGACTGTGTGCCTCTGCTGTGTCAGAAACACTAATGTGGCCGTCCTGAACCAGAGCAGGTTGTAGTGACTGCTTTCCTGCTCGGCCGCCCCGTGACTCATGACACTTAACTGAGCATGAGTCACTACACTGCCGTCCACACATTCAAGAGCATCAAGGCCAGGAAAAAAAAATGCCTCGAAGGCTGGTCGAAGCAGATGCCTGTGGATGCAGTGTGTTCTGGGGGAGTCTTGTCCTTGACGCTGATGGGTCGCAGAAAACACCAGACAGGGATGAGTAAGAGCGGAGGTACTGTAAGATGGAGGGCAGGACAGACTTCTACTGCGGGGGATTCCTCTTCACATCAGACGAAGGCAGAGCTGGAGAGCCGTGAGTCAACGCTCAGGCTGTGTGTATTTACTATGGCAAGAGGCTGAGGCTCAGGAGACAGCTGGGGAAATTATAGATCGCATAATATATTCATGTAGGAGATGCAGGAGACAGTCTGACGCTGCTGGAACTGTTAACTTTCACAAACTTTAAAAGGCACAATATGGATAAATTGCCTCACATCCTCACATTTGATGAAAACCGACTGATTTCTGTTTTTTGTTCTGCCCTGTTTTGTGCCGAGTCAGGTAACGAAGCGTGGACTTGTATTTTGTGCAATGTATTTATTCTCATTACACTTTATTTATTTATCGATAGGACAGCATTTAGACGTGACAGGATCGAGAGCGTGTGGATGATGACCTGCAGCAGGTCGGATTCAAACCCCGGGCGGCTGCAGCGAGGACGCCTGCTCTACCAGCGCTCCTGCATGCGCCCATCTATTGTTTCACCGGGAGCACTTGGACAATTTCCCAGCTCCGAAAATTCATTGGCTTTTGAGACGTGGGGTTTTCATCCGACAGCGGCACTGAATAACAATGAAGACGCTTCCATTTGGCAGAAGGCACACGGTGAAATCCGTCTCTGTCACGCTGTAGCGGTGTTATGGCCGGCTGTGGTGTAATCACACAGGGTCATTAAACTGTGGGGTTTAGTTAAGTATGACAGTGATGGGCTCATTAATGAACGGAGAGCTAATTCACAAAGCTGTGCTGTATAATGCAGCGGCCATCAGGTGTATGTGACAAACTGACCGGCCTCTTAGAGTCCCTGAGCTGAGTTCCTGATGAAGGCCACTATGGACTCAATCGCTTTTTTTTTTTTTTTTTTTTAGAGAGAATCAGATGTCGGCTAAAAAAGACAATACATGCCCATCTGTGTTACATTTTAACACAACACAGTTAAAGTTAGCTGAATTGACACAATGAACATTTGGAGTCTTTTAGCTGCACATTTCATCCACTAACTGAACTGAAAGTCCCCCTACTTGCTTTTTTCACCTCCTGGTCTTCACCTAAAGCTCATGTGTCGTGAATAAAAAAGGGCTGATTGTAAACTACAGTATATTTGACTGTAATAATATATTTGGTGAACACGATCAGGACAGCCTCATCAAGCAGAGGCTCCTCTCACGCTCTGCCACAGAAGCTTTAATGCCCCGTCGCGTCCCTGCTGGCCGGCTCTGTCGGCCCACTGCAGCCCCGGCTGGCTTCAAAGTGCTCCCGTCGCCTAATGATAATGAATGCAGTGTGTCTGCTCGACGTGCTTAGTGGCTCACTGTCAATCTGCTCCGCTCAGACTCAGGTTACAGGCTGCTCGGCGGCGGCCCTCCCCGCCGGAGCAACCGCTGCCAAGAAAGACAGTTTCCTGGTTAGTTCTCCTGCGGTCACGAACCCTCCTGCAGCAACAATGTGTTTGTGACCCTGTGGTCGGATCACATGACGCTTCTTGAATCCAAACACTGTAGTCAGCAGTTTGATGAACGGTGCTGAACTTCTGCACCGTTATTTTCCGTACATCTTTTGCAGAGGCATCCAGGAAGCTTGTGCAATCTGTTCCGAAGCTTCCTGAGGAGAGTCTGTGACTTTATGAAAGGATTGATGAAGAAATCAATAAATAGACCAGGCATGGCCCGCTGGGTCATTAATAAAACACTAAAGGAGTCCTTTCAGAAGTGGCTTTATGCGGTCTGTCCTCATTGGGTCAAAGCAATCTATTTATGCTTCTTCCTCACCCCTGCTATCTCTGCATCCACTCCTTTAGGTCTCCAGATAAAAGAGGGCTCATTGTGAACAAAGCGGAGCGTTTGACAGAGCTCGGACACCTGCGGCGGACCAAACCATCCCGCGTGCTCAGGTTCGATAAAACAGAGGCCAGCCGTGGGTGGGACGAACCATTTGGTTATCACTGCAAGCTTGTGTCATGACCGACGTTTTAAGCCCTCGAATGCTTTCAAAGTATCCCCAGACGCAATGAGAATAACATCATTTCCATGTGCTCCTTGTCATGCGTGGTTTTGAATAAGGAGACAGATAATGGGGGCTTGATAATCTCCGCGGATGGCAATAACAAGCCCCATGTAAATGATATTTACATCCACTCGGAGAGCATGTGCTGCCAGAGATGGTGCGATACCCTCCCAGACTGGGGGAGTTGCTATGGGAACATGACTCATCGCAAGTCTTCCTGCTTTACCTGTGCCAGCTGCACAGTGCTCATGAAAGCTATTTCATGCTCCTTTTGTTTGCCAACCAGCAGCGCCGAGCCTCAGTGTTCAATAACACATCCTATCAGATGTCTGGGAGAACACAATGTAACACAAGCGCTGAAAAAAAAAAAAAAAAGGGTTGATGTTTTCAAAATACTTCAGGACGTGATTTAGAGCCTCAACACAGTGAGGCGGCGATCGAATCAGTCAATCAGTGAGTCACGTCAGATTGCATGAGGAGCAGCACATAGAAATTGCATGTCATCGCTAAATGAGTCAATGCTAATTTGCATGTTTTTTGGGTTACATTAAAATGTCAAGAGAACTCATTAACCTAAAAGACTTAGCTGAGTCATGCGGGGGCATTAATGCAGCATCACTTGCTGCGCTGCACAGTCGAGCCTTCAGTCTCTGAATCGTTCGATGTGGTGCAGGTGTTTATTCCTCCAGGAGATCCGGCTCCCAAAACAACTGTCACCAGACCCTGCAACACACACTGTGGCTTTTTTACTGAACATTATACTATTAAGTGTATAAATAAAAATTAAAAAAAATTCATAACACACATCTGAAAATAAATATGCAGGATTTCATAATTGAACTTGTTTTGGTAGCATACAGACTGAGAATAAAGCAAGTTAAAATGTATGCAACAAATACCACAACATGATGATTAATCTTTCATTTGACGTGATCAGCAGGTTTTATATTTCTATGTGTCTGTCTTTTAAAATGGTGCACACACACACACACACACACACACACACACACAGTGATGGCCCGGCAGATGTCTGAGCTCCGTTGTGTTTCTGTGTGGCGCTTCAGGTATGTTGTCACACACTGAGGAGTGTGGAGGAGGCCCATCTGTCACACCACTTCTAACCCTGTAAACAGAATCCTCAGCTGTCATTCACAACAGGCCCACGTCTTCTTATCCTCGCCGGCTCTTCGCAGCAGGAAGCTCTGCCGAGGGTAAAATACAGCCGCCATCAAAACAAAATATAGGACAGGCGGTGTGCTGGAAGGGTCTGTTTTGTCCTACATTTCAGCAGCGTTACTTCACATGGGCTTGGTTAAAGGATGGATTGGCTACTCTTTTTTTTTTTTTTTTCAAAGAATCACCGACCTTGAGATCAAATATTGATCCGTACATGATGGATCAATCATGATTCTGACCGCAGCACACTTTGAGGGTTAATGACTCCTGACCTCGTTTCTAACCCCGTTCATATCTCCAGCTTTCCTCTGACTCAGTATAAGCTGTCATATGGTCAACATGAACAAATAATTGGGTCCATGAAAAAAAAAACCCAACTACACCAACTTACATTTACTGGAGGAGAAAGACCAAAAATGTCTCTATTTTTAATGCATTTAAATGGAAGAAGCAGCGTCATCAGAGATATTTTCAAAACGTGAACATGGCTAAAAAGGAGTTAAGATTTAAAAGGTGATGCAGATCGAAATCTCTAAAGGTGCTGACTGTAAATACCTGATCGCCTCTTGTAGATGTTGGTAAGTGTCAGTAAACGCTAGAGTCACAGTTTTAGCTGTATTCAGTGTGAAAGTAGAGATCTGGCGTTCACAAACTTGCAGACTGACTCAGTTATTTATATGCACACATGGAGACAAGTGAGCAGAGAGTCGAGGATGTTCTCAGTTAGAACCTCAGCTGTGGTTCTGTGTGTCTCACGTCTTGTTTCCAAAGCTTTTCTGGATCCACTTTTAGATTGATATCTACCAGCCAGAGATTAAAGTGTGTTTTTTTTCCCAGTGGTCTGAGATTAGCATGAAGAAGTTAATACACAACATTTAGTTACTGTTTAGTTTGCTAAGTTATATCATCCGTACATGATAATGCAGTTTCAGTGGTGCGTTCAGGTGCTAGTTGGCCACTACAGCACTGAAGACAAGCAGTATAAAGAAGTGTTATTTTGTTTTGTTTTTAGCTGCCCACAAATCCCCCCAAAAAAGACTAAAACCACCAATGGATTTGTATTTTTGCCAAGACTTTATGACTTTGCCGCCTCCTCTGTGCTACTGAAGATGTAACTCACAACATCTCAAATATGTTTTAATTTCCTTTTTCACAAACTCCACATTGGAGCTGTGATTCCAAATGATATAACTGCATTTACATTTCTCAGATTCTCAGTTCAACATGAAGGGTCACATCTGAAGTTTTCCCATCATGTAACATCACTGAGTCTAAGTTCAATAACACAATGTGCTGTTATTACAGAGGGAATGTCCAAAAAGCATTACTTTAATTATAAGTAATGAATGAATTAAATGAATTAAAAATTGAAAACACATTACATGTATGTATAAATTCCTGTTAACTTCACATTTAATAACCAAATAAAAACACACAGTGGAAATAAAACAACACACACATTAATGTATAAATCAGCATTCATTTAATTCAATGTGACTAAATCATTTAACTTCTATACACATTTCTACTATATGTGTCATGTTTATGAATAGTAGGGTCTGACTTTGGAATGGATCCTGGCTGTGACCACTGTGAAGCCAGAGACCACTGTTCAAGATGGTGGTTCAACATTTGGTGGCGTGAAGCCACTGGATGTCTCTGGGAAAATATTGTCTCTTCTGAACCCTAACCAAGTGTTTTTTGTTCCTCGAGCTAACCAGACCATAAACACATCACTGATTGAAGATTTTACCCTAAAAAGTTGTGAAATAAAGTAATGTTTCAACATATTTGGTGTTTTTTTGTGGAGGCAAACTTTTGCCGACATTTATCCTGGCAATCACTTAAAATTAAAAGTGGAAGTGATTATCTGAATAACTTTAAAACAGGATATCAATCTAAAATCCCGTGGCACATGATAAAGAGCAGTAAGGATCTGTGCATCACTTCAGGCTCTCTGAAGGCGTCATGTTACCTGCTACTGTATCTGGTGCTTTGACTCAGAGACATACCGACCAGAGTTACCTAACACATGACCTGAGATCCACCCCTCCTCCCCCTCCTGCCTCGGGTGGTGCTCGGTGCTCTCGGGACACTGTACAGGCAGTGAATTTAAAAGGTGCTGCGCAGGTACAAGCTCAGAGTGACATCCCGGGGACCCGGAGGGGCCCGGGGGCGGGGGTTCATTACATTTCTGTGCCGAGATCACACTTCATCTGAACATCCGCGGCACTTCTCTGGCTGCCTGAAGGTGATGGGGATGTTGGTTTGTGTGAAGGTCGGAGGGGGGCTGTTATGTAAGATCATTGGCTTGACTGGAAATTGAAAGCTTTCAGAGCCTCTTTGTTACAAGGCTGAGGTCGAGAGGTGCCCACAAACATTCATCTGTTCACTGTGTGCTCTCTTACAGTTCTGCTCCCCCCCTGCAGAAACGCCACACTTATTGTGTTGCTCTGGCGCTGATTCAGTTGAATCCAACAATCTGAGTCATCCAACATAAGCTTGTTTCTGCTGCCTTCAGTCAGATGAGTGCTGCAACATGAGTGATCCAATAGTTGATTGGTTTCACAGGTAATCAGGTGCATGTTCTGTCTGTAAATCTGTGAAGATTTGTAAGAACACATTTCTTGTTTTTTCCAACAAACCGTCCAAATCCCGAGATGTTGAGTTGACAACATAAAAGTCACATGTGACTCTTGATGTGCATATGAATGAATAATATGTGAGAATGAAAAAAATGTAGTCATCGTCACATGATGGGGTTCTGCTGATGCGTTCACACAGATTGTTCACCTGCATGCAGCCAAAGCCCGCTCAGACGTGATTGGTCGACTACAAACGGACTACTGAGGGACACAGGAAGGCTTTAGCAGACAAAACCCCGTCCCCCTTGAAGACCAGAATAATTGCTGATGGACTAAGAGAGCAGTTCCCAGCCAGAGTATCGTACCCTAGGGATAAACAACACTATGTTTCCCATCAGCAGTTTCATGTGCTCTGCGGTTGGGAGCTCAGTTGGATGTACTGCCAAATTCAACAAGCGACATCGGAGACCGCCTTTGGTACAGAAATGAACTTTCAAGTTCGCAGGCAGCGGCTCCGCTGGAGGATTGCAAGGCACACCTGTGAATGATCACGCTGTTCAGTTGGCATGCTGACGGGCCACACCTGTCAGGTGGAGGGGTCAGCTTGGCACACAGGAAAAGTGCTCTCTGACGCGGATTTTAACAAGCTTGTGAGAAGAAGTCTGAGAACAAGAAGAGTGAAGACAGATGTGTTGGGTTCATATCCTAACTGCTGGATGAAGAGACAAAAACACAGAGTTTGTCAGTCAGCAGTTTGAGCTTGGGTCAGTTTTGCTTCTACGGGTCCTTGAGGCATTTTGGAGGATACCTAAACCTGCAGTGGCTGATTTACTCAATGCACATAAAAAGCATTCCTCTAAAAAGCTCGATCTCATTTGCCGTTCTGAAGCGGTGCTCGGCAGCGCGGCGCTCTGATGCCTCTGTTAGGTAACACACCGGCGCTCAGAGTTATATCAGAGGTGACACCCCATCACCACTATAAATAGCTCTGCACTTTCCCCCCAGGAGCCCAGCTGAAGCCTTCTCCCCGGCATCTGATCACTTGTTTGTAGGCGACTGACATCACCCACTGCTGCTTTGTCTCTGTGACTCTGTGACTCTGGCACATGACACACACACACACACACACACACACACACACACCCTCGGCGCTGTAGTAGCTTCACCACTCCTCTCATCAGCTCCCGACGCTTCACTCTGCAGACCGTCCTCCTCAGGGTTTACCCTAAACTACATTTAATACTAACTCACCTAATCACTTCACACGCTCTCGGCCATTACTGAGGAAAGAGAATTTGCACGCTTCTCGATAGTGTAAGTAAATAAAACGGCACTTAATTGGTGGGGAAGAGGATTCAGGCACAAGCCTCATAATGAGTGGGAGGATGAGGCAAATGAAAGTGAAACACACACACACACACACACACACACACACACACACACACACACACACACACACAAAAACAGACATCCAAACCCTGCAGGCTGCGTCTGACCCCAGTGAGTCACCGTCTACACGAGCTTCTCCAGAACTGGGCCTGACTCAGTAACGAGCGCAAACATTTGTGAAGTGCACTTCTGCTGCTGGTTACTGTACAAGGCTCCAATCTGGAGCTGGGACCATTTTAATGAGTTGGTGCCTCCAGTTCAGCTCAACAGAGACGTTGTTTTCAGTTCCTAGAGTTACTTTGAGGCTTTTTTCTCCTTTTATTCCCACGGCTCCTGATGGACTTCATTACAAAACAAACACAAGGTGCTGATTTAACGGTTTAACACGTTCTTATCTTCTATATTAACAATATAAGAATATCAGTGATTGCTTTGTTATTACAATGAGTTTATAAGTCGTGAGCAGCAGCTCTGTCAGTGGTTAATCCAACATTCGCTGGTGTTTTGGTACAAGCCCATTTTAAAGCGTTCATAAGTTGTGACTAATAGTTTTATCAGTGGTTAATAAATCATTTCCCAACTCCGGAAGCCACTGAGAGAAACAATTTTGGGGTTGAAAATAACAAAAATAGTGATTATTAGACCGCTTAGCTTCCTGGAAGCAGCTCGGCAGGATGGCTGCCAAGCCACTGACCACTGTTCAAGATTGGCTCCAACATTTGTAAGCGTGAAATCACTGGATATTTTCAGAGAGACATCCGGACATTTTCCAGCTTCCATTTTAGAGGAAAAGCGGATATTTCTGAGCAATTCTCAGCTGCTTGTGCCGTCAGAACCTGATAAGCTACGTCAGCACCTGCATGAATCCTGTCTTTGTCTCGTGGCAGCTCTCACTGGCTTTGCTTTGGTCCGTCTGGTTGTATAAGCTGCCATCAGCAGCTCTGGACATGGTGGCTCACCCTGTTCCTCCATTTGTAGTAAACAGGAGGATCCAGGTCTCTGCAGCTCACCAGCAGACTGGACCGCCTCTTTCTGGAGTTCTCTGTCCTGATTGGATAAAATGAGCAGGGATACCAGAAACACTCTTTCACTGCATCAGCTGGAGGAGCGGAGACGTGGTTTTCCTGACCAAACACTCTCTGACAGTGAATACTGTGGGAATAAGAAGCTATTTAACACCTTTATCTCAACAAGAAAATAACACAGCAGCTTCCATATTTATAGCCTCTGGCATGAAAGCTCATTAGAAAGTGAGAATCTCTTAATTAACGTAAAATAATGTAACTGCTGACATGATGGCTTATTAGAAAAAAGCGAGGAACCTATTAGCATTTATGAGCCTCACAACATTTATAACTGGATTGTCACGGACTCAAACTGAATGATCATCCAAAAAAAAAAAAAAGCTATCAATTATTGTATCAATTATTGTTTTATTTATTTATTTATTTATTTATTTATTTATTTATTTATTTAGTAGCAGAAACTGAAGCAAAGACTAAAGAACAAGACTTCAGTCGATGGTTTCTGCTGACATTTCAGTCCTCATGAGCACAAACTATTCCTAAACGAACTCTCATCTCCTCCTCTAGCTGTGGCTTTTTGTATATTTGTGCGCACCAGACAGCAGTTGTGATCGCCCGCACAGTGAATCCACAGTAGCCACGGGGCTATAAATAATTCATTT
Source organism: Acanthopagrus latus (assembly GCF_904848185.1). NCBI lineage: Eukaryota > Metazoa > Chordata > Actinopteri > Spariformes > Sparidae > Acanthopagrus > Acanthopagrus latus. The sequence goes on from NC_051048.1 coordinate 18,104,892, forward strand.
CAGGAAAAGGATCTATTTGCCCCCGTGCCTCTCCGGCGCGCGTGTGCACCTGGTGCCATTTGGTCACGGCGGGAGCGTCTCCAGTCACCCGGGAGCGCATCCCTCGCATCCCCCGGATTTCTCCGCAAACCTTTCGCCTGCACAGATGCACATCGATCCTGAACGAGGAGTGATCAATGCGAACTCGCGCGTGAATAACTTCAGCGGGCTGATTGATTTTGGTTTGGCGCGCAAGTTTGCGCAAACGCACGAACAAAACAACGAGAGGGGGGAAAAGAAACAACGCAGAAGTACTCCGCTGTACGGAGCGAAGCGTGACTTTGGAGGTTTTTGCGACGGGCACAAGTTGTCCCCATGTCTCCCATGTGAGATGTAAAACGGCTCATTCACCTCAGTGAGCATGCTGCATCCTCTCCTGGTCCTCCTCACTCTCCCTGGCGGACCTGGATCTGACGTGCGCGCATTTTGAGAGCAGCTCAGAGGCACGTCTGCTTCACTTATTCATTTTTCATCTCGCATTTGACAGATGTTAGAGGGGAATAATCGGTAAGTTGGAGGAGGGAGATGGTGGCGGAGGCTGCTCGCTTCAGCACGCTGGACAGCGCTGGTGGAAGTTGGGAGCGGACGGCGACGCGCGGACGCACCGGGATTTAAGTGCAAGTGGACGCGGTGAAGCGACCATGGTTGATTCTAAGTGCTCATTACCAGCGACAGGCAACCCGAGAGGGCACTTTCCGGAGTGAGACATGGACTTTGCTGAGATCATCTTCGCGTTGTTCATCGTCGTGGTCGCGGTCGTCTCGCTGCTGTCCAACTTGTTGGTGCTGCTATGTTTCGTCCACAGCACCGAGATCCGCCGGCAGGTGCCCGGTGTGTTCACCATGAACCTGTCCTTCTGCAACATCCTCATCACCGTGCTCAACATGCCGGCCACTCTGGTGGGGATTATCCGGAAGCAGCAGCCGTTTGGGGATTGCGCTTGCCACACGGTGAGCTTTCTGGAGACCTTCCTCACCGCCAACACCATGCTGAGCATGGCAGCGCTCAGCATTGACCGGTGGATAGCGGTGGTGTTCCCGCTCAGCTACTCCACCAAGATGCGCTACAAGGACGCGCTGATCATGGTGTGCTACTCGTGGCTGCACTCCTTCACCTTCTCCCTGACGGCGCTGCTCTTCTCCTGGGTCAACTACAGCGACGTGTACGCGTCCTGCACGCTGCAGCCGAGCGACGGCGCCGGCGACAGGGTGAAGTTCACCATCTTCACCGTCGTCTTCCACGCCACCAGCTTCATGCTCTCTCTGCTCATCCTGTGCTTCACCTACCTGAAGGTGCTCAAAGTCGCCAGGTTTCACTGCAAGCGGATCGACATCATCACCATGCAGACGCTGTTCCTCCTGGTCGACATTCACCCGAGGTAGCGCGCAGAAACACCCCGTCTCGTTTTTCTTTTACTCAGTCTCGTCACTTTGAACAGAATGTTAAAAAACGACTTTTTTGTTGTGGTTTTCAGTGTGAAGCAAAGGTGTTTGTCTGAGCAGAAGAGGAGGAAGCAGAGAGCCACGAAGAAGATCAGCATCTTCATCGGCTCGTTCATCATCTGCTTCGCTCCCTATGTCATTACAAGGTAAGTTGGAAGTCTGTTAATGGCCCGGAAATCACTGGATTTACTTTCAAACTCAAAGATAAATGAGCCCACATGAGCAATTACCTTGTGAGTTTTGTGAACGATATTAAAACAACAGCCTGAATTCAGAGGAGGCACTGTGTAGAGATGAAGAAGGGATTCAATCTGTTAAGTAATGAGGTAATAACACAAGCTCAGAAATATTTATATTTCCCATAACAGAATAAAAAAGCTGCTCTCGAACACTGTTTGAAGTGAGAAAAGGTGGCAGGGTCCGCCACACATAAACAAAAGTGAAACAGTGCAGGTTGTGTTGTTCTAGAGGTTCGGTTTGTTTGCTCACTTTATTCCGCCGTGAAAACGACGACAGGTTGTTTAAAAGTCAGTAGGTGATGATCTATTCTTCCCCAAAAAACTGCACATCGCACCTTTAATGAGGCGTCAACATCAGCATCAGAGACGCAGACACGTGTGTCCCAGTCCACATCATGGGCGTCCGTCGCACCATCAGCAACAATTCATCGCCAGTGCATCCTGATCATAATCATTTATATAAACCATCGTCTGTCGCCTGCGTCCCTCCGTCAGCAGGTGGAAGCCGTGCTGCTTCCACAGAAACACACTCGGAACAGTGTCACACAAAAGATCCTGTACAGGTCAACACTGATAGAGGAGGGAACAAAGAGGAAGCGCTTCAGGGGCCCCTCAGACCTTCTGTCAGCCAGCTGTGGTGCTGACGAGCCATCAGTTCGACAGGTGTGGTGCAGATATGGGGAGAGAAGAGGGCAGATGTGGACTGACCTCCTGACCCGAGTGACCGTGGGCGCCACGCCGTCCAGCTCTGATGGGTCCTTCCTCCCGCTGTGTCGGTTCTGTTTCAGACCCGGCGTGTCCCACACGTCATCTGCCGACGGTGACTTCATGCTTCAGTGACATCCGAGTTACGTAACGTTGCCTTCATTAGCAGAACACGAGGTACTTGTACGTGAGCGTGAGGCCTTTTGAATGTTTAAAAGGCGAAGAGCTCCCTGGTGTCGGCGCTCCCGGCGGATCTCTGCCCCGACACAGAAACACACTCTTTCATCTCATCCGCCATTCAGATACGTGTCGCTTTAGAATAATCCACATACAATAAATCAAGCTGAAGAGCACAGAGGCATCAAAAACAGGCCACTGTGATCGGATCTGAGTCTGACATGGAAACAAATTCAGCTGATAACATGAAGTCAAATTACTGTAAAGGACTTAGCAGTTTTACAACCCACCAATAAACACGAAGAAGAAGAGGAAGAAGAAGAAGAAGAAGAAGAAGAAGTCTGTTTTGACTCAACAGATCTTAATATTAATCTAAATCATTCGTCTTTGCTCACAACATCTGGACCTTTGGAACCCTCAGCTGTGTTTTTTGGGTCTGAGACTGACATAAGGGAGTAAAACAATGCTGATACATCAGCTGATATTCTTTTACGCACGTATATTTTCATTGATCCCTCAAATTTGGTTACGCGTGACAGAAACACGTATGAAACACAGGCAGACATGACATTTTATTGTCCAAGCGCACTGATTGGCCAGCATATACGGTGATAGGATACATCTGTGCCAATATCGTCTGATAATATCAGCAGGCCAAGACATCGGTCTGGCTCTCTCATGTGCCAGAAACAGCTAATTATCATTTTGTCCTTATTGACCGAAAAACACATATCACACATCCTCAAACTGATCCATTAATCAGCGGCAAACTGTTTAATAATTCTCCCTTTAACTTGTGTATTTGATTTCACCTTGACATGGTGAGTGCACACGTCAAAAGAAAACATGTTTTTGTGCAGGTCCTGTGTGTTCAAAGCTCTGTGGGTTCAGTATTACCTTACAAAAAGAGCGCTGGATTTGAAAAAAAAAAAAAAAAAGTACTTTATCTAGTTATTTTTCTGCTGCCGCCCCTTCAGGTTGGCCGAGCTTCTACCCTTCGTGGACATCAACCGCCACTGGGGAATCATCAGTAAGTGCCTGACATACAGCAAGGCTGCGTCCGACCCCTTCGCCTACTCCCTCCTACGTCAGCAGTACAAGAAAGTCCTGGTTACTGTCGTCAACAGGCTGCTCCGCCGCGACCTGTACCCCTCGTCTGGCCACAACAGCTCTTTAGACACGGAGAACGACTACTGCCTCCAGAGGATTAGCTAATGGCAAATGCGCGGACATGACAGATACACACTACAAGCCAAAAATAAAAGGTTGCCTCTTGGAAGGAGGTGGGCGGAGGAAGAGAATGAGGAGGGAGAGAGAGGACGGAGAGGACAGGATATTGTTGGGGAAGGGAGACAAGAGCAGATAGAGGGGACTGATTGTGGGTGGGGTGGGGTGGGGGGGGGGGGCGAAGAGAGAGCAAACACGAGGAAGATGGTGGGTGGAGAAGAATGAAAAGACAGCAGCGACGGGGAGGACGAACGGGCGAAAGGGGAAGACAGATAGGGAGCGACGGGGGCGATGTGGAAGGCGTTGGTCTCAGACGGTAACCGAGGGATCTGTGAGTCATCTGAGACGAGAACACACACAAAACCACACACAGGTCAGACAGTTTCATCCCAACCAGGGTTCAGTTTCAGCTCAGACTGAAGGTCCGACTGCTGGAGACATGCCCCTGTCTTCTCTCTGAGAGACACGTACGTAAAGTGGCCTTTTGTACTGTACTGACCACGTCGTAATGATTCTGACAAACCCACACGCGGTGACCTTTCCACTGCCGCCAGGACGCAGGGACCAGGCAGGACGCTGACGGTCGACAGGCGTCAGAGTGAGGACGCGTAAAGACTTCCGGATGACGTACCTGTGGAGAAAAACGCTGCACATTATCGCCATGTCCTGTAATTAGACTACTGCTGAGGTGTCACTGAATATTGATGCACTTTGTCAAATTTTCTCAGAGCTACTATAGTTACCGGAGCCAAAGGCAAATAACATTTACACCATGATATTAAATGACAAGAATGGTGATATCCTTTTTTTTTTTTTGTTTTTTGTTTTTTTTGTCAACAAGTGCCATGAAACGACCGAGTCACTCGCCCGGCACCAGGCCCGCCGCGTCCCGCTGAACACTTTAAAGACACGAGGCAGTAAATGTGTGGAGACGACAGAGGTGTGTTAATGTATTCATCCAAAATACATGTGACTCTTTAAAGGGTGACTCCGCCAGTGTGTTGTGGAGTACGGCTGCACACTGTATGTGGCTCCAGATGAAGCTGCATGGAGTCTGATGACTGGCTTAGTCGCTAAATTGCATTGTGGGTAATGTAGTGCCACATTTTCAAAGGCCTTCCATTGGTCTAGTATTACAATCCTATAACACTGCTGGACTCATTAAGGACTGTTTAAAAACAAATGGCCATAATCGACACAGCAGAACCGGAGTTATCTCCTTTTTGCTCCACGTATACTTTTATAACTCGATGCCTACATTACCCACAATGCAAACTAGCCTCTGAGTGACTACTACCCTGAGTCAAATTGATCAGATTACATTCATGCTTCCTCTGTAAACACACTTGTAATGTGATGTGTAACATTGACGGGGACCCTTTAAGAAGATGGTCCTGGATATATACATATAAATATATAGTTTGATGTATAAAAAGAAAAAGTTGAATAGTTTCCCAAATCAGCAGGGCACTTTTTTAGCAATCCTTTCTCACAAAATGAGACAACAGTAAATTCTTGTTGGGACTATTTTCAGTCAGGTGCGGATGAATACACACTTGCTGCACTGGTGAGGATTAATGTCTGAAGTACCGTGTGTGATTGTTTGTGGCCTGACGTGTCGCTGAGGGCAGACGAGCCTCACTGATGTCTTTTCTTTGCTCTTCTGACTTATAATCCACGTAAAGTAAGCACATTAGTTTATGTGACTGCCAGGTGTTAGGTGGTTCTCCACACCACTTAGTCTGCAAAGCATCTCAGTTTTGACACGAGTGTCGCGTAATTAAATCCGACTCTCTGGTGAATGAAACCGTCGTCCTGAGTCCAGGAGGCGGCGACGCGACCGAGGTTATTTAAAGACGGAGCACAGCTGCAGCACCGACTGCACTTGTTAGTCAGATCACCTCTTTATCCGTTTTGGTCTTTTTTTTTTCCATGGGACTTTTTGACACAGAAATGTAACTGGAGTTCTGTTTCTCAGTGTGAGTTTGTAAGTGAATGTACTAGAGATAGCAGCCCACTTTGAGCTGGAACGCATCTGTACAACTGTGCTTTGTTTCGCCAGTTGACTGGAGCAAAACGTTTGTATGGATATTTACTGATGTTACGATGTATTTTTCACTGTACAGGAACATGTTTTTGTCTACATGAAAGGGCGAGCAAAGTGATGTAGCATAGGAACGCTTTCAAAGTGCTTCAAACACACCGTTTTTGTGTTTGTGCCAGATTTGAACATGTGACCCTTTTTCAGCCGTTTCGACAGCTGTTTTGTTATTAAAGCTCAGTTCCTTTGGATGTACTTTACGCACATGTACTTTTCATCCTGTGAGCCACTTGCTGTTCCTTGGCAGTGTGATTAGCTATTAGTGGAATCTGTGCAATAAAAGCTGGCAATTATATAGCTATTAAAGATATTTATCTTTTCACAGCGACGTCACTGAATCCAGATGATGCCCCTCTATTTAATTTGTGTGTTTGCAAATTGAATTCAAGCAGCACGACTGAAGGTCCTGGACGCTAAACGGCAAACAGCGGGACTTTGATTCTTTTATTCAACTGACAGATGAGGATTAAAGGGAAAATGACGTTCAATATTCGGTATGTGAAACTGACGGATCCTGGTAAACCTGAGAGGAAACAAAACTCTTGTGGCTGCTCGTTCACCTCCAGCTGCACGACTGTTTCTGCCTCACAGTGTCTCAGCTTCACCGTCCTCGTGGACTAATAATAACCTCTACGATGAACGGACGAGCAGTCTCTCCCTTATTGCCGGAGTGTAATTAAAGAGACAAGTCAAAGATCACTTTTGCAGATTAGTGATTCAGATTTATTCAGACTCTGTAATGACTCAGGCTTAATTTGATGCATGGAAACAGACCAACAGTAATTATTTGCAGCATTAAGTGAGGGGAATCTCCATTTTTTTCCTGCGGCTTAATTCGTGCAATTCATGCTAAAATCAGCTGAAGGTTGCACCGGAGCCCGGGCTTTGCTATAGTTACACATTTTCTAATTAACCCCAATAATCATAAAATGAATACTGGTGATTAAAACCGCTCGAATGGAAAATATATGCAGAGCAACTCACGTGTTGCTGCTGCTCAAGTCCAAAAGAACGACAACTGAGACGGACGACTTAGTTTGACGGGTTTCGACACGCGCTGTGAACTACGTTTTCCACGTGACCGTTAGCATTTGTAAACTACTTCATCCAAATGACTGTAGCTATGACTCCTCTTATGATTAACAATCATAAGGAGGAGCATTTAAAGTCTGCGGGCCCTGTGCTGTGTTAACACCTTCAGACACGCCGAGCAAGAAAAGTCATGACACCTTATTGTTTATTGCCCAACATTTCAAATGTAATTAAAACACAAGTATCGGAGAATATGAATAAAAAAGGTGACGCATCAATTCAGAATGAAGTAGTTTTGAGGCCGGACGCGTTGCGCTGCATCATCATCAACTTTTGGAGGGAGGGTAAAGAAATGAGGCGTGAGTGTGAGAGCGAACTGCTTTGAGCTCAGTGCAAATGCTAGCGTTAATGCGTTAAGCGTTAAAAGATCGGGCCTCGCTTCTCCACAAACTGAAGTCCTGGATAAACTGACGCGGTGATGCCGCCTGTTGAAAAATGACACGGATTCTTTCGGTCGCTGGGGAGCAGCTGACAACAGTGTGGTCTTTGCCAACCCCTGTGGGGAACAATGCTCCTCTTGGATCACCAACCAGTCACTTACAGCCTCTGCTGTTTGGTGCCGAGCACGTACTGTTTCGGCACCAAGGGATTTCTGGAGCTTTTCCTCTGGAAACATTCGCCTGCTCGGGCTGAACAACTGTGGCATGAGAGCGATTAGACTGAAACAGTCAGGCTGCATGACGCACAAATGAACGATGAGCTGACAATCACCACACGCCTGCAGTCATCATGAAACCTGTTCCCCAAGAGCACACAGTTCAACCTCATGGTGGTGCTGGAGGAAACGTCAGAGGGTTTCATCCTCTGGAGAACATGAATCTCTTAACTTTCACCGAGATGTTTCCGTCTGGATGGATGCGGCCGTCACTGAGCCATGTTGAGTAAACTTTATATTTCGACTATGTTCAAACGTACAACTCTTATAACCCAAAGTGTTCAGTCTCCTCACCTGAAGAGACTGGAAGGTTTTCACAACATTGACTGTGGTTTGGGCTTCATTCCTCACACTGAACCACTTTTAAACCTACATATATTATCTTACAGCTGAAGTTCTCTACACGGGTGTTTGTCCAGCACAATAAATTGCAGACTGTTATTCTCTCTATGATCTCTAACAGTCAGTTTAAATCACTGTCTATAAGTGTTTCCGTCTGCACACATCCAATAAGGTGTCGTCTCTCCCAGCGGGCCTTTATGTCCATTCACTTTATTTCCCCGCCGTGCAATAATCCGCATAATTCATGTTCCTGATTAAGTGGGTGCATACAGCAGTAGCTCTGCTTTTGTCATGCTCACATCACCCTCGACCTGCTATAATCATTAAAGCCAGAGGACTCTCCATCCAGTGTTGAACCCAGAGGTCCAGCGCCCGCCAGCCGGAGTGATGAACAATCAGGCTTCCCACCTAATTCAGATCAGCTCGGCTTGAAGGGGAGAAGAGCCTCTGATAATAATTAGTGGGATGAGTAAAATAAGCTCCTTCAGAAAATGTTCCGTGTGTTATAGCCTACGTGCGGAACATGAGATGAGGCGGCAATCGTCGGTCCTGAAGCAAAAGACCGTCCTCTGGAGACAGTCAGAGGTTCGACTCAGGCTCAAATGCTTCTGGATGAGCTGGTGGTTTAAACGTGACGTCGCTGGTTTACGTGGGTTTTTAAATTTTTTTAAATTTTTTTTTACCAGTGGAACAAGGATATTAGCCACTTTTTAAGACACTTTAGCACTTTATAATTAATTTGCATGACCTAATGATGCATTTTATGTCGAGGAACGTGTGAATATCTTCAGCCTGTGGTGACCACACACACCTCATTTCCGGCATTTTAAGGGAAACCAATTAAAACAAACCTGTTGAATTTGAGACCAGGCAACCGGAAGCGCACAGATTCTAACAAATGTCCGGGTCTCATCACTGCGCCACTCTGTAATATGCTGGGTGAATATGGATCACAGGACCATGAGTCAGAACCTTCCTGGAACAAACTACTGGACTCACAGCTGGTGCGGACACAACAGAACCCTGCAGCTGGCGGCTCGGTCCACCTTAAGTCTCCTCACTGAGCGCCATGCGCGTAAAACTCGCGCGTCCCTACTTCACCTCAGAGACATTTCCTCCTGTAACTCGATCGTTAACCGTAATACGCCTAATAAAGCCGCTGTGAGGGGAGCTGAGAGGGAACTTGTGCGGACTCGCGGGGAGATTGACGCACACGCCCTCTGGCTGCGTGCGTGCGGTGCCACATCGAAGCGGATCACAGAGTGAAAGCTGCGGGAAGACGAGCATCATGCTGCTGCTGCTGCTGCTGCTGCTGCTGCAGTCGTTGGTCTCTGTGTCTTCGGCTCCTCCGCGGTGCCACCCAGGAGTCAGAGGTAAACTTCCTCAGCTGTGTGCGAGTATGAGTGTTAGACCTGCTGCATGATCTGAACATGGCACATCTCCAGGTGCAGCTGGACCCAGAGGCTGCCTTCCATGATGTAAAACTTATGAGAAGTGTGTGTTGTCTGTGAGTTATAGAAAGTTAAAACCAGTATGATGTATGATGGGATGCTGCTGCTGTAACTTTCCACATTGTGTTGGTGTTCCGGATGAATGCTCGTCTGTGTTTTTCCTCATGACACTCTGTAGACATTTTAGAAAAGCTGCTGCTGAGGCAGAACCAGAGGTGGATCCAGCAGAATGCTTTGTAGGCCACATCTGAGGCTGTTAACAGAACCCACTCTGCCATCTAGTGTCTGCCACAGTGTCGGGTAATGACACACTGCTCTGTCTTACAGGACTGTGCAAGCCAATAGTGGAGGAGAGACGTAAGTACCCCTGGCCCTGGAGTCAGACTTCCTGCATGTTGCAGCAGCCTCTCCTCTGTCAACTGGTAAACTCATCAGCCGAAGCTTCTCCTCGACTCTGTTCGCCGGAGAAAAACCACTCAGACTTGTCAGTGTTTTCACCGTTACACCCCCGAGGAGTTGAATGGAGTCAGTGTTCTTAATAACAAAAAGGATGAGATCATAAGTCACGCTGGGTGGAGCCTTAATGGAATCTGGCCCGAAAGCCATAAGACCATCATGTGTATTTTTAGATGATCAATGGCACTATGAAATATTCAAATTCTAATTTCCAGAGATAATAGAAATGTTTGGAGCTCCATGATTGAAGACAGCACAGTGAGGCTCATGATTAAGTGTGTGACACATGTCCCGATCCCTCAGAAAGACACTGACACGGCCGGGTTGCTGTTGGCTGCTGGTCTGGCTGCGTTCCATACTGTTCTTGTTTCATCTCCTCCGTCGATCGATCTGATTAGCAGGGCTGCAGCCAGCCATCATATTTATCTGTCGACTGTCTTCTCAGTTAAGTGTCAAGAAAGTCGGATGACTGTTCATCTTATTTCACCGCAACACATCCAGACTGCTTGTTTTGTCCAACCAACAGTCGGAAACACAAAGGTTCTTTATTTACTATCGTGAATGAAAAATAAATGGCAGCAAATCTTTGCATTTAAGGTGGATCACACAAATATTTGACATATTTGCTAAAAAAATGACTGAAATACTTCCTTTTGATGGATTAATTGATGATTAGACTAATCGTTGCTGCTCTACTGAGTAATCCTTCAAAGGAGACACGCTGCTCATCTTCAGGCTCATCATTTTGGTTTGGGTAACCAGCTCTGTCTGAAACACTCTGTGTACGCTCCTGTCTCTTTAAGAAGATGAATAGGCAGTCTGCTCTGATTGGTCAGCTCACACATGCCTGTGCCAGCGCTGCTGGCTACAGAGCCACTAGCCGCTTGACATAAATGATGCAAATGTTTGACGTGGTGATGTAGCGTGATGTCACACAGTCGCAGAATTAAAAGGCGGGACTCCAGACGAGGCGTTTCAGGAACAGTGTTTTCTGTGGGAGAGAAGAGCTTCTGTTGGTGCCGACCTTAGAATAATAACTTTGTTAAGTGTATTCCTGATCTGTGTGAGATTCTTTATCTACCTCAGCCAAATGCACCGATGTGCTGCTGTCCTACTGCGACGACATGTCCTACACTCAGACCATGTTCCCCAACATCCTCGGCCACAAGACCCGCGAAGAGGCCGAGGCGGGCGCCGAGTACCTCCTGCTGAGCGTGGTGGAGTCTCTGCTCGGGGGGGAGTGCAACCCTGAAATCCGCATGCTGGGCTGCTCCGTGTTGGCGCCGCGCTGTGAGCGGGAGGTGGTGCTGAAGCCCTGTCGCACCACCTGCGAGGCCATGCGTAAGAAGTGCAGCCACGCCTTCGACGGGATCGAGATGGCCTGGCCCTACTTCCTGGACTGTGATCGCTTCTTTGTCAGCGAGGAGGAGGGATGTTACGACCCGCTGGAGGGCCTCCAAGGTGAGAAAACCGTGAGCTGAAATGATCAGATTTAAAATGTTCACGTTCACCTTCTTGTTTCCTGCAGGAGAAACACAATCCTTTGCGTTTCATTGGAGCATGCTTTACTTTTCAGCAGGCATCTGGTTTGCACACTTGCTCATGTGGCTCACCTCTAATAAAGTCTGACTGCAACGCCTTTATTTCAACACATAAACCGGCGCTAACGTTGGATTCTGCGGCCGTTTCCACGTGCTTTCATCAGCAGGCCCTGGTTATAAACAGCCTTCATGCACCACACAAAGACAAACAAAGTCCGTCAGAGTTTGCTAAGAACACTTTTAAATTCTTGAAGTCAGAAATAACAGAAGAGGTCATGTGTGAGCCATATGATGGCAGGAGCAGCAGGAGCTCCTGCAGGACAGAATGAACTGATTTGAACGTCCAGTAAAAATGTTTCATAAAAGTCTTAAAGTTAACCCATGAAATGTAACACAGCGTCTCGTCCTGCGTCCTGCAAAGCGTTTCCTGTTGTGTGGAGCTGTGCTCAGATGTCTGGCAGCAGGTCGAGAGTTGTGTAATTATTTCCATATTCATGTTAATTTCTGGCTGACGCTCCGGTTTTGATATCATGTGACCTCAGGCTCTCCTCGCAGTAATTGCTCCGCTATTTCAGGCGTGTTAGTGAAAAGTGGGTGAGACCTCTCGCCTCGCTTTATGTAAATGTTGTCACTCTGAGAGATTACAGCACGGCTCAGCACCAGGACCAGGACCAGGACCAGGACCAGGACCAGGCTAGTGAAATACTAGTGCCACACTGTGTAGCAGCCTGTTAATTAATATCAGCTTGTCAGAAACAGTCAGTGCCTTATTGATTAATGATCAGCAACTATTTTTCGTTGTTTTTCGAGCTCCTGAAACGAGGGGCAGCTTTTCTTCGTCTCACATGAAACTCGCAGCCTGCAGTTTAAACATCAGCACGGTGTCTGGGATGCTGTCATAGTCACTTTTCATATTTAAAATAATCATTTGTTGCCGGCCTCGACTGGTTATTAGTAGAACCTTCCCTGTGACCTCATCAGATGTTTATTATTGTTGTATTTCAGCATTTTAATCCAAATAGTTTTTTTAAAGCATATTGCAAATATGTAATGTCACTTTAAAGCCACTCTACACACAGTACTATCAAGGGACTCTGCAGCTCTGTGAGGCATTTTACCCACTTTAAGCTCATTGTTTTGGGCCTCAGCTTTAGTGTTTTGGTTCAGCAGCTTTGTCTCCTGTCCAGCACACAAGTGACACAGTTGTACACAACCACAATCAGCTGTATACATCTAACATCTGGTCGCTAACTTTGGAAGATTTACTGATGGAGGAGCTGGTGGAGACCAAAACAGAGCTGAAAGAGAGTCAAAGACTGACCCACAAAACTGAAAGTGAACGCGTCTTCTTGACTGTTTCACATCCACCATGACGACTTTAAGAGCTGATGCTATTTCAGTCTTGTTACTCCTTTGCCAAAAGATCCATTAATGCTGCTTGAACATGCATTGGACATCTATAAACAAACTGAAACAGGGATGAAACTGTTCGCCCTCACGGTCGTGCCTCCCTTACATGAGGGCACACACTGCAGACATCCAGCAGTTAAATCCGTGGTGAGAGTTTTGACAGATACAGTCGTCTGTGGTGAAGATCCAATGTGTTCTTCGAGGTTTTGGAGCTATTATTGCTCTCTGTAAGTGCGAATATGAAAATAAGGGCAGATGGTTTTTAACTTGTCAGCTGAAATAAGCACATCAGGCCTTCGGAGCCACATGGACTTTCCACCCTCTCTCTCTCTCTCTGGTCTCTGCTGTACATACCAGATTCCTCAAACAGCCTTTTTATAGCCTGGCGGTGCGACAAGAATGAAGACAGACGCGTTGTGTGATGGATCTAAAATGTCAGATCTTAAAGCACATCGATCCCAGCTGATAAATCCTGCTGCGTTTGCCTTTACAGCGGAGCAGAATGTGGAGGACGCTGACAGCATGGAGATGCCTCCTGCCGAGGAGCCCGCCACCACGCCACAGTTCAGCTATCACTCCAACGCTCAGATGAACGCCATCTTGAAGAAAGTCGAGGAACGTTGCTCCGACATAGCGAGGACCTACAGCATCGGCCGCAGTATGGAGGGCCGGGAGCTGCTCGTCATCGAGTTCTCAAACAACCCCGGGCAACACGAGCTGCGTAAGTAAAGTCTGAAGTCTTTTTTCGTTACGGAGGAAGTTTGACCTCTCAACTGTGAAATGTGATCCCGTGCAGTCGAGCCCGAGGTGAAATATGTCGGCAACATGCATGGAAACGAAGTCCTGGGCCGCCAGCTGCTGATCTACCTGTCTCAGTACCTGTGCTCAGAGTACCTGCTGGGGAACGAGCGCATCCAGACCCTCGTCAACACCACCCGCATCCACATCCTGCCCTCCATGAACCCTGACGGATACGAGGTGGCTGTGGCTGGAGCCCAGGACACTAACGACGATGAGGACAGGGTCAGTTCTCCACCGGGACACACATCCATCACTGTGCACTTTGTCTCATATGTGTAGTCTTTGTTGGAAAACCACCCAAATGTTTTAATAATCCACACGCCTTGTTAAATGTTACAGTCAGCTCGTCATCATCAAGCCCAATCACGAGACATTCATTAGGATCAGGGGTGTTGGAGCAGGGAAACACTTTAAAGATATAATTACACAATACTGATTTTTTCCACATTTATGTATCTTTCATTAGTGCTGTTGAATCAGTAAGAGGATGATAGGTAGATATGGCTGTGATTAAAGCACAGAACAGATCAGATCATTGATCAGCACTGCAGCTGTCACTTACATCATAAACACTAACCCCAACCCAAAACACAAACATGTAAATCCCACAGAGCGGCAGACACGACTCCTGGAACATCGGCCGAAACAACGCTCAGAACATCGACCTGAACAGAAACTTCCCTGATCTGACGTCTGTCATTTACGGCCGGCGCAGAATGAAGGGCTACCGCACCGACCACGTCCCAATCCCAGACTATTACTGGTTTGGTAAGGTACAGTATGGATCCTTCTCCATATGTGTCGTGTCACTGAATCATAGTTCACAGCCTCGTGGATGCTGCCGCAGACGAACCACTGTAAATGTAGTGCCTCGTGTCTTGGTTGGAACGATGCAGGTTGCACCGGAGACTTACGCCGTCATGAAGTGGATCCGCTCCATCCCGTTTGTGCTCTCCGCCAGCTTCCACGGTGGAGACCTGGTGGTGGTCTACCCCTACGATCTGTCCAAACACCCGCTGCAGAGCACCATGTTCTCCCCGACACCGGACGATCAGGTGAGCGGGCTCCTTCAGACGCCTCCAGAACAGAACAATATCCTCTGTGCTCCTGTATTTGGACATCATTTAATTCATGTATAAGTTCTCCTCTGTAAGGTGACAAAAACTACGTTTTGTCTTTTTTATCATGTAGGTGTTCAAGTTTCTTGCGAGAACATATGCGAATGCCCATGAGACCATGTCCTATGAGAGCGCCCAGTGTGGATCGTCTCGCACCCACAGTGAGAAGGGAATGATTAACGGGGCGCAGTGGTCCAGCTTCGCAGGAAGTGAGTTGCAAACATCACTCCTCAAATTCTTAACAGTGGATGTCTTGTATGAGATGTCAGATGGAGCCACTAGAGGTCGCTGTAAGACCAGAGGCAGTGGTGGCGGCTGATGGTGGATCTCTGGGTGAAGCTGCTGTGTTCTGTCTCCCTCCAGGCATGATGGACTTCAACTATCTCCACACCAACTGTTTCGAGGTGACGGTGGAGCTGGGCTGTGACAAATTCCCTCCTGAAGAGGAGTTGTTTCTCGCCTGGCACGAGAACCACGAGGCCTTGATCGCGTTTGTCGAAGCAGTAAGAACATTGTTGACACTGTGGTGTTTGGCTGAGGGATGTACTGATCCGACTGAGCTGGGATCCAACACCATCTTCAGAACACATCGCTTCTTAATTAAACTGTTAGTCTCCATTTATGTAGAGCCATGCCTCAGCTGTAAGAATGCTTTGAACTTAAACGGCTTACTAGAGCAATGACTGCTGGGAAGTATTGAGAGGAACAAAGAGATTTGGCAGCACAAAGCAGCAGAATCAAGGGGCGTGTAAAGCTCTGAGCGGACGATCGATTACAGAAGTTATTCTTTGTAAGCGTCCCGTCTTGTTCTCCTCAGGCCCATCGAGGTATCAAAGGCATCGTGAGAGACGAGGAGGGAAATGAAATCAAAGACGTGCGGATATCAGTCAAAGGCATACGGCACGACGTCACAACAGGTAATCGTACTGCTTCTTGTTCTGTGGTGTGAGATATAAAGTCATGTATGAACTCACTGTCGGTCAGAAACCAGTTTTGCTGTACAGTTTCCATAATTTCAACTTTGCGTGACGTCAAAGAGTTCCTGTAATTACCAGTTTCTGAAGTCCAACAAGCGAACTAATTTTTTCTGGAAGTTTTGATCCGTCTGACTCATAAAATGCCATCTCTACCATCCAAATATGACAAAAATGCTGTACGAGTCTTCCTGGTCTGTGTAGAGACACAACCATGAGATGATAAGTCGCCTTTCAAGCAAACGTGTCAAATCTTTGCTGCTTCCAGCCTCTTAAACAAAAGGATTTACCGCTTGTTACTGTACTGTTTGTCTTAGAGATGTGAGCATGTCATGATAGCATAATGACTCTGAACGCTCCGCCTCCTTCTCCCCCTCCTGGCCAGCTGAAAATGGAGAATACTGGCGCCTCCTCACCCCGGGCATCCACATCGTGATGGCCTCGGCCCCAGGCTACACCAGAGCTGTTAAGAAAGTCCACCTGCCTGCCCGCATGCCCACGGCGGGCCGGGTGGACTTCGTCCTGCAGAAAGCCGCTCTCCAGCCCGACGTGCAGGAGGAGGAGGAGGACGCCATCCCGTCGATGGGCTCCTACGACCGCTTCGACCCTTACAACCAGTACGAGCGCTACACCCTGATGGCAGATCTGAGCCAGAACCGCGAGGAGAGAGCAGAGAAGCCCTGGTGGTGGAACTACTTTGTCCTGCCCGGGGGACCGACACCAACCTGGCTGCTCAAACAATATTAGAGCTTTAATGAGGAGGAATATAATCTCTCTCAAACCGAGCTATCATGTAACGAATGTGCAGCAGAGGGGTGTCGAAGCTAGCTGGCTGGCCTTCATGTAAAGCTTTCGTCCACACTTGAAAATATAACGTAAGCACCTTTATAAGCTTTTGCCTTGATAATAACAAAACTTCTATTAATGACCACAATGAGATTTATAAAAAAAACAAATACTTTTATATCGTTTTTACAGCAGAAATAAAGAGCTTTATATGTGTCAACAGTCACAATGTGAGGGTTTTTTTGTACCAGTTATACCAATAATGATGTTTGAACAGAAAAAACACAAAACTTGAAACAAACATGTTGAGAAAGAATATTCACTTCATCTCCTCTTAGTTCAGTTGTGATGATTTGGGAGGTAGTGAAGCCAGGTGGCCACTAGGAGGCAGGCTGAGTCAACTTCTGCTCCCTTCACTCCAAACCATGTGGTCTGCTGCTCCTCTGCACAGAGAAGGGTTTGTGTCCTAAGACGAAACAGTTGTGTGATTTAAACTTCAGTCGCAGTTTTGTTGCAGAATGCTCCGGGGTTTTTTTTTTTTTTTTTTTGTCCTTGAAGGAGGACTGTGTAGGGTTTGGGAAATAATTTTTAATCCGAAGAGAAAGATCTCCATCGACTGATTTATTTCACGCCTAAACTGACTAAATAAAATGTTTGTTTTCATGACTGAGTAAACAAACTGACCTTAAACACAGTTTCATAATGTTATACTTTGTTTATATGTGGCGGACCCCGCCACCTTTCTAACAGTGTTCTGGGATCTTATTTTCCTCTGAGAACAGCTTGTTTATTCAGTTATGGAAAAAAAAATATACTGATATAAATATGAGTTTCTGTATTAGTTTTCTAAAACTACGTAGTGTCCCTTTAAGCTTTCAGTTTCAGCTTCATCACTGCACAATAATAATAATACTAAACAATAAAGTGGTTTTCAAAGAGCTAAAATGACCACGTCGGCTGCACGTCTTAAACTGAATGTATTACAATAAATAACACAGTGTCCAAAAGTTAATGAAGATATTTAAGAAATGATTTAAGAATCCTCAGCTGCAGAGATTCTCGGTGTTTTCAACCCAACATATGACCTTCAGAGTGAAGCATTTTCTACATGACACCAAAGTAGAAGCAGCTCCATCAAAGCAGCGATCGTCTCTTCTCTAAATCTTTTACATTCCTTGTCTAAAGCTTCTTTGTTAGAGGCGTAATGAGATAAAAGCATCCAGTTCTTCCACGAAAAGCTTACAAATGTCATTAAAAAAAAAAAAAAAAAAAAATTATATATAGAATTTTGAGTAAGAGACGTTTGGTCCTGTGTTCTGCCTTTTCATCTGGGTCCCGACCACCAGGTTGAGAACCAGCGATCTACAGTAAACTACATACTTCCAAAACTCTCTTTAAAGCATTCAGCGTGATCCCTTCACGACCTGCCAAATCCAGGACGATCCCTGAAACCTCTGGCGGTATATAATTACATATCCGCACCCCACACACCTGAGCAGGAAGGATGTTGTGTCAACTGGAACCTAATTTCTGTTTGTGCATATTACTGAATGTGACTTCTGCGGCGCGGCTAATCTACATCTGTAATACTTCCTACAGCGGAGAGCTCATTGGGCGTGCGGTGACGCGTACAGTGTGTTTGTGGCCTTAAAACCATGCAACCTATGCAATAACACACACAGAAGGAAGGAATTAAGTAAACACCGAGGATATAATGTGTGATTCACAGTGTGCAGTAGAAAAACTCAGTTCAGCAGCCAAAGGGTGAATGAGGTGAAACTGCTTGACAAGAATGAGAATATAAGAGAGAGTCCGTGAAGGACTGAGTCAAATTGTCACCTGTATTTTAAAAAATAACCACCACAACAGACATATTCATCTTTAAAAAAAAAGAAGCAAATAGACACACCACAATAAAAAGCAGTACAAAATGGACCAAAGCGCACAGAGCGCTGCCAGCCTCGGGGTCCGCTGTGGTCCCAAATCTTGTACACAAAACAGCTCTTAAGAATTTTTATGTAAGGTCATGAAAGAAGCATGGGAAAAGCAAATTACCCCCGCATAAAGGTCGAGGAATACTATTAGAGAGTCGTGGAGAACAGTCTGCTTAGTGAACCAGTTGACCCATGACAAGTCAGTGAAAAAAGCACCCGGCTTCTCAGGGGATTCACAAAACACAAACACATGATCTGGCATCAAACTCAGTCAGATCTGGAAAATACTGTGCATTGTAGCAGCGACGTGGAGCGCTTCAGATGGCATCAGCATATGTTGTTCTAGGAATGTTTCTAATATTGAGGATCTCCCTCGCGGTTCTGGAGGACTCAGTAGAGTAGACCGGTGGTTGGAAATGTTAACGTGAAATATAACGTCTCCTGCACTGATGTTCAGATGTAAACATGAGCTGAGGTGTTTGGTAAAAAGGAGGCCTGGTGGAGGAGCTGAAGGTAAAACGCAAAGTTCACAAACCTTCACCCTCATTCTGACGGTGTTGTGTGTTTGTTATGTTGTCATCGTGTGACCAGAGGGGGGGATTTGGGCATTTGCGCTCCCTGAAACTTTAAAGGCCCCGCAATCCTCCTCCTCATATCTCTTTAAATAGTCTTTGTGTCTTTCTGTAGTACTTGTGTCTGTTGTGTCTCTTTGTGGTTGTTTGTGTCTCTTTGTACTCATTTTGTGTCTGGTTGTAGTTGTGTGTGTCTCTTTGTACTCATTTTGTGTCTGGTTGTAGTTGTTTGTGTCTTTTTGTAGTCATTTTGTGTCTGGTTGTAGTTGTGTGTGTCTCTTTGTAGTCATTTTGTGTCTGGTTGTAGTTGTGTGTGTCTCTTTGTACTCATTTTGTGTCTGGTTGTAGTTGTTTGTGTCTTTTTGTAGTCATTTTGTGTCTGGTTGTAGTTGTTTGTGTCTTTTTGTAGTCATTTTGTGTCTGGTTGTAGTTGTTTGTGTCTTTTTGTAGTCATTTTGTGTATGGCTGTAGTTGTTTGTATCCCCTTGTGGTCATTTTGTGTGCCATATAATCGTATGTTTGACTTGCACGATGAAATGTGTAACAGTCACTTCAGACAGAGGCTCTGGCCCCGGGGACCCCTGAGAGTCTTGTGGTCCTGGGCCTTTGCCTGGCTGATCCTTCAGTAATCCATCCACGGAGCATGACAGCAAAGAAACTCCATCCATGGAGGAAGCACACAAGCTGTGGCTGAAAGCTCCTGAAGCAGGCAAGCAGATCTCAGGTCTGTATTTTTGACAAACTGTTCAAGATTGAACCCTCAAGCTGGACTGTCCTAACGTTGTCTTTACAAGTGAGAATTCAGCTGTTGCACTGAAGTGACAGATTCTGAGATCTGACTCCTGTGTGATGATCAGTGCAGAGGTCTCTGTAGGGGGAGTGGTCTCATGAAGTACACACTGGATTTACTCATGACTTTAAAAAGCCATTTCAGTTTGCTTATATATTAAAAATTCTCCCAGGAATCAAATTAATTTATGATGAGCTGTCAAAGGCTGTGAGCGTCAATCTGTCCTGAAGGGATCCATAAGATCTTTTGTACATGGAGTGCGTGTCTGAAGTTATCAGGTAGTGAAATGTCATGTTACATTATCCACCGTCTGGAGGAATCTGTACGATTTCCCGTGAAGCCTCACGTGTTTTTGGGCGCAGACGCAGTAATTGTCTCTGTCAGTTAGCTAAGGAAAGGTTGCGCCGTCGCGCCGCAAATTAACCTTTTACAGGAATGTTGAAAGTTGACGTTAATGCCACCGCAGTCCTGAGCGGCGTGAAGAGCCTGAAGTCCAAACCAAACCAAACACGGTGTCAAACAGTGGGCCCGTCTCTGGATGTTCGAGCGGGCGGCTGCTTCTGCTGGTCACATGCTTTCTCAGCACACATGCGACAGTCCCGCTCAGCACTGACCCGGTTCGCTTCATGAGGGACCGGCTCCTCGAGCTCCTCCATGTCAGGTGGGGTGCTGGCTCACCAATTACTGGGTGAGGCTGAGAAAGTAGCATAGAGCTGCCCCGAGCTGCCATGTTGTATTAGCATCACGCTGCTGGCAAGTAGGTAAGTGAACGCCTCATTTCAGTTCAGTGAAGCTGCTCTCTGTTCTCAAAGGAGCTTTAATACGCTTATGTCCCGACTCAGGATCAGTTTGTAACTATGACTATTTATGAACGCTCGGTCCACCATGTGAATTCAGCGCTGCCAGATGCCACCGTCACAGCAGGGGGGGAGTTACTTTCATTTCATGCATTCTTTAATATTCTCATGAACTGATTGTGGTATACAACACATGGGCGGAAATGCAAGAAGCTGCCAGGTTTGAATATTTTGCATTATTTCCAATTGTTGTCAAATGACTTCATCTCTACCGTATAAAACACAAAGAAGAAGAAAAGCAACAGAAGGAGATGAAGAAGAAAGAAAAAAGATGCTGAAAGATAAGAAGCAAGAAAACAAAAGACGTCAAGATGCTTTTCAAGGATGGGAATATATATATATATATATATATATATATATATATATATATATATATATATATATATATATATATATATATATATATATATATTTCGGTAATTGCTGCCGCTTAACAAGCAGACTGAATTGGACTTGACATTGAGCCATTATTAGGGAATAAAGTGCTGTTTTTTGTGGGGGGGGTTGGCAGTTTTGCTATATATATATATATATATATATATATATATATATATATATATATATATATATATATATATATATATATATATATATATATATATATATATATATATATATATATATATATATATTTATAGAGAGCATGGTTGGTCAGTACGGATGGAGGAATATGCTTGTTGGCAGTTCAGGTTTAAGTATGAAATTTAGAATAAACAGCAGAAAGTATTACATAAATTAATATATGTATTCTGAATAAGATATGTACAGTATACAGTTGTATAAATACTAATACAGCGTAGGAGAGGTATAATATATGCAGTTTGGGCAGCAGTATTAGAATGAGTCTGACACCTCAGCCGTGTGTCCTCTCAGTCATCACACATTACTTCTGTACCTTTGTAGATGTAACTATATTCTCTTCTTACAGTCCTTCCAGGGGAGATTCACTGGCCGCTGCCAAACTCCCAAAACTGCCAACCCCCCCCACAAAAAACAGCACTTTATTCCCTAATAATGGCTCAATGTCAAGTCCAATTCAGTCTGCTTGTTAAGCGGCAGCAATTACCGAATCGTACATGTGCAGACAACTCCTCCGGTGGGTGATAATAAGCTACTTTCTTTGTTACAGACCCTGAACAAACTCGGGGGGGAACACGTGAAGCAGAGATAATGCGACCAGTCGAGCGTGAGTGTATACAAAACCCCACCAATCGTTCCTGTAGAAAACCCCTCAGCTATGACAAAAGCAGGTCCAACTGGGTTAAGGTGATTCCACTTTAATAGCGCTGGGATCCCGGACCACGACCGAACGTAACAATAGAAAATACAGCTGCTCGTTTGTGTATAAGTCACTTCCTTTTGAGAGAGGAGGCTGCATCCAGGTTCAGTGACTGCTCGGGTTTATGAACCTGGGAGGTATGTTGAGAGTTTCTTTGTTGCGTCTTTCTGTTGGTATATTTGGGGTTTTTCCTCCAGCGTGACGGTCAGAGGTCAGTTTACAACACGGCCACACGGGCTTAAGTCTGACCCGCGGGCTCGGATAAAGAATCGTGTTTGTTGCCATGTCCCTCCTCAGTTTGATTGTGTTCGTTTGTTTTCATTTACTGCTGCAACGCTCCGATACGCTCTTATTATGAAGGATCAGAGGGCAGATCTATACAGAGATGCCATCTGCTTGTTAAGTCCTTGTCAAGTCACAGGACGTTGCCCATCAGAGCAGCGCAGCCTTTGATTTTTCGCAAACTTTGGCGTTTGTCTTTGGTGGGAAATTGTTCACTCGCCGTTCATCCATGTGTCACAGGATCTACATGTAATGGTGTTCATGCTGATGTTTAGCAGGTCTTATTTACCAGGCTCTGTTAGTATGCTAACTTGCTAATACACACTAAACACCAAATAACAGTTAAGGCTGATGGGAATAAAACATAGTCACATGGCGGCCATGTTCCTCTGACATCATGCTCAGGATGAAAAGCTCAAGCTGTCGTCCTGCTGTGTTCCAGGTTTCAAGTCGTTTAACAGGAGGAGATCTGACAAACCGCCTCGTTTCACTGTGCCCGGTTGATCTGCAACACAAGAGGAGGAACATCAAGCTGTACGTAAAGGTAAAACACTTTAGACAGCTTCGTTAGCATTCAGCCAACTCCTAGCCAGCATAAACAGAAACGTTAGCCAGGAAGTGGTTGAATGCCAACGTCACTGTAAACCCCAAAAATCAACCTTGTGGTTGTCAAAGATTTTACACTATTTGGACCAACAACTACTACAGTGATGGGCCGACAAACACTGATGCTAGCATGGATAAAAAGTCATTAATATTCACAGTCAACTAAACACAATTACATGTGTATATATTGTATGGAATTATAGAGATTAAAAAATAAGTTGACTTCACTTTCAGCCTCTGAAAGATGCTCAGATTGTGTAGCTCAAATCGTTCGACAAAGGGCCCGTGGAGCAGCCTTACTCACATCTGATCTTATTCATCATGTTATTAAAGACCATGTGTCTTTTGCAAAGTTTCAAACTGACCTACCATCAGAAAAGTGACTCTTTCTATTCAAACTCAACATATGAGCAGGACTCAAACAGTCGGTCGCATCAGATCAGATGACTGCACCAAACATTTCCTTCTCCCCTGTCTTTAGCTCACGGTACTGTTAGAGTAGTCAAAGTAGAGAAGATGATTTATTAGTGGTGGATAGTCTGAGCCCATACAATGATTTATTGCCAGGTCAGAATTCACCATGTTGTCTTATCTAATTCTCCTGGAGTGAGTAGAACCGGAGAGAGTTCACACAGCAGAGATGCACTCTGACAGGCCCTGAAACATTAGAGCCAGTGGTTCTGGACCCAACATGAATAATGCAGCTGAACACAAACCCGATGATTTGTTTGACCGTCGGACATTTTCACGTCTGAATCTAGAAAGATGTGGGAACAACTGCAATATATACACATCCAGATATGAGTGCTAATGCCACAGAAGCACCAGAGTTTGAGATGATACCAAAGAAAACTGTGTTTGTTGACCTGTTCACACCTTGCTGGGCTCTGTACTATCCAGGAAGTAGCAGCTCTCCAGGAAATTAATCAGTTCATTTCTTGGGGTCTTACTGTGGGGCTGCCTGCACGTGTTTCATGACAGGTAAGACTGTGTGCTTACTTTCTAACTTGAACTTGATCATGTTCTGGTATATGATGCTGGGAGTCAAGTAGGTTTGCACATGGGTCTGCAGTTTGTCGTGGAGCTGTTGGGTGTAGATAACTTTGCTTTACACTGTTACAGATCAGTGTTTTCTGAGGAGCGAGCATCAAACAACATGCTGAGCTCACGTGGTGTGAAGATTCCCAGACTGTGGGATAGATCAGATGTGAGGGTGTGTGTTCGGGTACTGACAGTACCTGGAGCTTTTCCAGTGTATGAATATATATATTTTAAAAAAGCTCTTTCTGCATGGAGTTAAATTGATTGTGTCAGAGAGTTTGAATATGTTGGCACATTAGCAGGTGTTGCATCACACTGCTTTCGTATTGTGTTTCTTCTGGGCTCGGGGCCTTGAGCTCTGACTGTGAACTCACATTCGATGTTCTTGTGTGCTCGTTTTGTTTTTATCATTGCATCATCTCATGGATTCTCAAACTTTTTTGCTCTTCTTACTCACCTGGATTTTAACTGACCTCACATGTTAGTTGAGCATCTGGGTGCAGGACAGTATGAGGGCTGGTATGTCAGTGATATCATTTAAACCTGCAGAGGCATTTGTGGTGGGCAGTAAAGTGCATATTGTACATGTTTTGAATATTTGTTTGTGGTCATTTACTCCTGTTTAAGAAAAAATGTGAAAACTTAGACTTGATACGTAAAAAAAAAAAAAAAAGATGCTGAAATAATGAGATGAAAAGTCAAAATGAGATGAGTGTTGACTCTTTGTATCAACTTGTTAATTATCTCATTATGACTTACCATGCGATTTGTTTTAGGTTAATGTCAGTGTTAATCAATGACTGGGTGAAACACTTGCACATGTTGACTGTCACTGACCGAACTGTTGGCTTTTACTTGTATAAGCTAGAAAGACTTGTTACAGTTGTCCTTCTGCAGAGACAAATACTTAAACATTCAGGGTGCAAAATGATCTTTTCAGTCTGATGGCCAAATGGTGAATGTTCAAATTTGTTCACATTGATTTATCTTTAAATTTTGCTGGTTTTGAAGCACATCTTTGGGTTTATGTCACAACATCACCTCTAAGCTGCTGCCATTTTTATGCACTACTTAACGTTGCATATGGCAGCTAGCTAATGTCAGTGTTGCTAACACTAGCTAGCTAACGTTAATATTGCAAACGCTGTCTGACATTAGTGTTGCTAACACAAATTAACATTAATAACACCAATGCTAGCTAGCTAACATTAGGGCAGTGCATTACGCTGGACGCGCTTGGTCATTTTAATTCCACAAACTGGAGCCAAACATGATCCTGATGACGATGAAACACAGATACCATGTGATTCCAACAGTGTTACACTATCGGCTGACAATCTTTGTTAGAAGCTCAAATCAGATTTCTAACACAGGCATAAACAAAAAGATCATGTTGGACCCGACAAAGCATTTGTAAAATGATTCATTTACAATCATACTAATGAGTGAGCACATATGGTACTAGGTAGAGTGCATACCTCTGCCAGGTATGCACTCTACCTAGTGCCATCCCAGTTGGTGTATGTTTCTGTTGAAAAACATCAGCCTCAGACGCCACAAGGTATCACTGTAGTTTTATTGAAACGTTCAGTTTTTCTCCAACAGTCTGTGAATATCTGTATAGAGAGACTAAATCCCTTTTTATAAGATATATTCATTGTCATTAATCTTTACTGAAGGAAATCCTTTTTCTTTTCTTGTGCAAATCTAAAATCCTCCCCTGGAATGATGTAAGCGCACTGAAAGTCGGCTCTGTTCTCGCGGTCGTTGATCCTCCTCTGCTATTCTCAGCAGCGTGCAGTCTAGACACAGCCGAATTTAAGGCCAGAATAAAACATAAAGCACAATTGAAATAAGTGTTCTTGATCTTAATGCACATTATCGCCGTGTCCCAGGGATAAAACACTTAAAAGTCAGTCATGGAGAAGAGAAAGCCCGAGGGCTCTTTAGGCTGGGTACATGTCCGTGATGCACCCAGCTACTTTAGCTGTCATGCAGCAATATCTCAGAGCCTTCGCTGGGTGCACTGATGCTTGGCTTAAGCCATTTAGCAGCGCCCCGGTTAACTGAAACCGACAAAACTTCTGATTCCAGCCTGATCTTAGAATAACACCCCTGGCGATTGTGAAGCTGTCTTTGCCCATTTCATCCAGCGCGGTCCCACAACTGCGTTTGTAGCTGACGGAGATGCAGAGGGAGGAGATGCAGTGTGATGTTACAACTGTTACTCAGAGAATTAAATTAAATGGAAAACATTCGGACGAGGAAGAGAGAGAAATCAGATCTTGCCGACAAGGAAAGGGGCCGAGAAGTATTGCTGGGAGAGAGCGCCAGGCTAAAGGGTGCAGGAGTGCAGCAACATAAATAAAATAAGATGGCATTTGGCCACTTAAAGCCAATGGGCGCTCCGAGGGCTAACGTGTTGGATGATTCCAGTGGAAGATTTGCCAGGAGTTGCTCTTTGCACAGAGTAGTTACCCAGAATCACGCAGAGCAACAACACTGGGTGAAGACATGTTTACAGCTGAGCAGGAACGTGAACACTGGGCATGTGAGGAGTCAAATCTGCTCATGACACCGGACATAATTTCTCTGAACATCATGATGTAGAACGTGGGGCTTAGAAATGGCTGCTGTGACACACGCTGCTGTTCTGTAGCACTGAGCGGCTCCGGGTGGATGACTGGATGTTTGTAATCTGATCCAGGGCAACTCTTTATAATGACCATCATTAATACGTGGTGGGTTTAGATAATGAACTTGTAAAAAGCTTTTTTTTAATGAACTCTGAAATAACTATTAACCAAAGTTTAAACTTAACATTTATTAATATTTTCAACTGAATGTTATAATGTCTGTGTATTATTACGGCGATATCTGCTGAAGATAGCATGCTAACCAGCTAGCCCTGACCCAGCATGGTCCATTAAACTCCCTGCTCCCTCTCTGGCCCACTAGCAGCACGGCTAACTGAGCTAACTTCCCTGTGGCAGCGACAGCTGGCAGCAGTTAGCGGTTACCCTGATCACATGCTGTCCCCTGTTTGTTTGAGTAAGGATTTGACAGGTGGCCAACATACAATACATATTGCACCTTTAATGATGTCCGTTATAAAGTGCAACTGAATCCAGTTTTGTGCTTCATGTTCAAGATGCTCAGAGGGCAAGATGCTAATTCTGAGGAAGACCATATGATTCCATGTTAGCTCGTCAGTGATCCTTTCGTTTGGTGTTTTACAAGTTCTGTTAGTACAGTTTTGTAGAAGTATGTGCACCTAGTAATCTATATTCCTCCAAAAAGTTGATACTTCCTGGTTGCCGCCCCCATAACCTTTGCAATTCATTAATTTGTTTCGAATTGGCTTGCGCATTTAAATGAGTTT
This sequence comes from Acanthopagrus latus, assembly GCF_904848185.1. Lineage (NCBI taxonomy): Eukaryota > Metazoa > Chordata > Actinopteri > Spariformes > Sparidae > Acanthopagrus > Acanthopagrus latus. The sequence continues at coordinate 18,132,191 of NC_051048.1, forward strand.
ATTATATTGTACAACAGGAGTGTCGACATCCTCAAGTACTTTGCAAAGGTTAGCATGTGCTGAAGGAATGTAATGCTGCCTGGATCACGTTTTCTGTTACAATTATGAGGAAATGATGTTATTATCATATCAGGTCAGTCACAAAATGTTGTTACAAATCAGTGAAATGATCCCGGAAAACATTTATATTCTCAGTTAGTTCTTCTCATTTAGCTGTGCTTTTATTTAAAGTGACTGAAGCGCATTCAACGAAGAACGCCAAAACTCCAAAATGGCAAGAACCAGGCAAGTAAATCAGCTTCGGCTTTCAAATCCAGCGTTTCAATATCTGCAGCATTAAAAGATGAATTCAGGAATAATAGTTTCCATCACAGAGCAGCACAGTGACCAGACAATCTGTGAAACAAATGTAGTTTCTAAAGGCCAGTGTTTGGTCACAGCATGCTCATGCTAACAAGTTAATTAAGCATAGTCCTCTGCACATGAACTTTAAGCTCGTATTAGTAGTCAAAAGAGATCTGCCGTTAGGTGCGCCGAGCTAATTATGTGATGATAAATCTTCTATGGCACGAGGTAATTTCTCAGTGCTCTTTAAAGATAGTAGAGAATATGGCAGATAACCGCTTGAAGCCTTTGCGAGTCAGCAGCGGCTAAGCTAAATGTGGCAGCAAGTGTCAGGCCAAATCAATACACGCTTCCCAGGATTCCTTTGGTGCCATAATCCAGGCTGTGGTGGGCACTGACCCTGGGGAGGCCCGGCCTCTTGTTTTCTTGCCCTGTTTTTTCAAAAGCAGCTGCACTTATGGATATGACAGCATTGAGCACAAGCTAATTACCTTTATATAAAAAAAAAAAAAAAGAGAGAGAGAGAAGGGTTTGTGCTATAAACCTCTGAGCTCCCACGGTGGATCCTCTGCTCCACACATGGGGAGCCTCCTCACTTTTGGAAACAGGGATGTGCAGAATTTGTACAAAGGTGTTTAAAGAAATTGTAAATGACCTCAAACTCAAGAGCTGTAATATCTGGCGCACAGATGATTCATCTGTGAATTTCTCCCTTTGGATGCAACATGTCAGTCGACCATTTCCCCTCACCGGTTCACAGGTTGAGCAGCACGAACTGCATCTTCCAGATATTTGAGAGAGCTCGGCCCCACAGTGTCTTCCAGCTGATTTCACACATCCCGTTTAGTCCTAATCTCATATTATCTGCCTTAAAATAACAAGAGATAATCCTGGCATCAGGCTAATCAGCCGTGAAATTGAGGAATCTCCTCGACTGGATTCCACTGTGGCCAGTTAACCCGGGATGTGCAGAGTGCACACCAATACAATTGCATGCATTTTTAAATAGTAAGTCTAAAACAATATATATATATTTATCTTTATAGGTCTGGTTAGCTATATAACTAAGGTTTGGAAAGGATCATGTTTTGGTTTTAGGTGTTAGTTTCTGCTGACATCTAACGACAGCCACTAAACATTACCTGGTTTTGTCGGTTGATATAGAAAGCGAAGTTGTCTTGAACAGTGGTCTCTCGTCTGGCTGCACTTGTCACCACAAAGATGGCAGCAAAATGTCCTGAAGGTCGCTGAAATGACTGTTTTGTCGGTTGAAGCCGACGGCGGCCCTGAAGTCGGCTCGGACGGTGGTCCCTCGCCTTGGAGGCCGTAATGTTTGTCTTTAAAATCTCCTGTTTTGTTGACACAAAGAGGACTGGGAGAATAACCGATATGTTGTCAAAAGTAAAGAAGAATTCAAAAGGTTCTGTCTTGTTAAGATATGAACAGTGGTCTCTTGTTCAGGCTGCTGACTCGATAAGTATGATGATGCTCATAGTAGAGATGTTGATGGGATATGAAATGTACAAAGGATCACTGCCAACATTTCACACTGGTGGCTCGACTGTATAAAAACATTTAAAAAAATCCTTTTGAATATAAATATGTACCTCCGCTGAGTTCTGCATCACTTTCCTCCGTCCTCCTCGCACCAGGAGAGATCATTCATCCAGGACGAGCAACACCAGGATTCGCTGTGCGGCGGAGGAGGAGTTCCACATCTTTCCTCGTGAGTGGTGCTCACTTACTTAAGCCATCAGCCGGTCATTAAAAATGCAAAATTAACATCTTTAAAGTGGAACACGATTCTGTTCGGTGCTCGGGAGGCAGTGGAGCGTGGCGGCTGCATATGAAATGCATTTGGTCATCCCCCTGGCAACAGGGAAGGAAAAGGTGCACGGAGTGAAACGAGAGCAGATTGCTTTTATTCTTTATTTAGAGAGTTATTCTAGACACCGAGTCACAGATGCCCCGCCATCATAAAAAAATCCGTCCTGCTCAATTGCAGTTGTCGGAGGAAAATGTTGCGGCCGTGGGTCTCTGTGGGGAAGGATGGAGAGCAATCGTGGGGTTTTTATTTGTCCGAAATGTGTTTTTTTTTCATTTATGAAGTATGTCACAGATTTGAGCAGCTCGCATCATATTCCTCCCGAGGCAGTCAGGTAGCTGGACAGCACAGATTTGACATAAACAGACCAGATTAAGGGTGAATTTCTTCCTTATTCTCGGTGGTACAGTGAAGTGGTGATCACAGAGCAACAAGAGGTGTGAGATCAGTGTAATGCATCTGTTAGCGGGCAGGGTCCTTTATGAAATGTGCTCTTGTCCACACTAATGTTTGTCCTCGGGCCTCGGCCATAAACCTAAATGTTTCTGTATTAATGTGTTTCAGGTGTGTGTGGGATGTAATGTTCTCCATATTGTCACTTTCCTGCACAAACAAAGTGAATGCAGCTCCTTTATGTAGCTTAAACTGTCGTCTGTGTGCCGTGTGCTGGAGCCTGAGCCATAACTCTGCAGTCGGACAGAAGGTCATTTAACACCCATAACACGAGACAACACCTAGCTTTATTTTCAGCCACACTAGCGGCCCGCTAATTTGTTTTAGAATGAAATATTTCTACAGCGACGGCATTGATTACCATGAAGCACTGCTCGGAGCTTCATGCTCCCCAAGAGCTGATTGGAGATCAGTGACTGTAGTGAACTTTTCACTCGACTTGTCCTCTGGTGGCGTCATTGCGTTGAAGTTTGTGTGTTTTCATGAAATACCTCACACTTGAGTTTATGATTTGATTATTGACTGTATAAAAAAATTTACGGAGCCTCCGGGTCCATGCAGGAGTGACCTTTCTAATGGCCAGGAGAGGGCTGGTTTCAAAAACAGGTCTGATTGTATGTAAGCTTATGAGAAAAAGCACCTACTTCCCACTTGTTTTCTTAATGAGTTTTTGACCCCAGTCTCTAGTTTCAAGTCTTCTTCAATAAGAAAACTGTTCATTTCATAAATCATGGCTCCATTTAGGCCGTCAGTCGGATCCAGACAGGATGTCCTCTCCAGCTCCTCCCTCTCATCCAAATATGGTCGCTTCTGGTTCCAAACAACAAAACAGTGATGCCATAATGTCAAACTGGAGGCATAACATGGTAGCGCTCAAACTAGTGGGTGACGTTGGTTTACACTCGGACCAAATACCCTCAATATCAGTGACGATTCAATGATCTCCAAATTTACTTTCATTTATTTACAAATGTTAGCCTGCTAGCATGCTAAATGTTATACCCGCCAAACCTCTGCATGTTAGCATTTCTATCGTTAGCATAACAGCATTTAGCTTAAGGCTTCACAGAGCTGCTAGCTCAGTTGTATCTTCGTACAATTCTTTAAATTTGACAGTTTGGCAAATAATTCTTGTCAAAGGGTCTGAATCACTAAGAATTCCCTGTTCAGTAACCCGAACACTAACACTAACACTAATCTTTATCAAAAGGGTTTTTTCGTGATAAAGAAAACCAGAATCTGGCCCTAATCTGTGAGGTGCACAAAATGTAAAAACAAAAGCTTTTAACCTCATTCCTTTTTAATGAATATACTTTATTAAAAATGATGCACATCTACAGTTCGGTGTGTTCTAACTGCTGAGCTGCTGAATCTTCACATTTCATCACATCCTCCTCCCACGGTGGAGTTTTAACTCAGGAAGAACTTTCTCGTTGAGAATTTAAAGGCACAAATCATTTCCCCTTCCTGTCATCATCAATCATAATTACGCAACAATCTTCACCTTGGATCAATTTGTGGCCCTGAGATCAAACAGCAGTGTTAATAGGCGCCCGCATTTCTCTTAAGGTAATCTATATCATGTGGTGTGAGCAGTAGCCTTTCAAGCCTCAACTGAGCTCGCGTTGGATGCACTTTGTCACTGAAACAGTCTCTCCCTGCAGCTAAATGTAAATCTATACTTCTGTCCCGTTCTGATCCGCCTGTTGTTCAGTTGTTTAGATAGTCACAGCTGTTTGAAATGTGCAGATAAACCTGATGTCATTATGTTATCGGTTAAACACAAGACCGTGTGTATATAAATATTAGTCAAACTAATATTTATTCAAGTTATTGAGTGTTTCGTGATGGAAAGATCTGCTTTTTTTAAAACATGGTCGCTCTCCTAATCGCAATTGACAAGTGAGTGGAGTCTAATCATCATTGTTTCAGTCACAACACAAACTGGCTCTTCAAAGGTTTCGCCCTCACTGCAATTACACCAAATTACTCTCACCATTTGGAGTCAGTCAGGGGCTCCGTGTTCAGCCCGTCCGACTGTAAACAGGATGTTTGAGAATCTTATGAATGGATTAACATGAGGCTCTGTGGAGAGTGTGGTTACGAGGGAAGAAATATGAGACCAGTCCTCCCAGTGACTGGTCTTAATGTGGGCATGGGTTCATGCAGAAAAAGGCCCAAAGTGCAAACAGCAGATTCACAGATATTGTTTTGTCTTTCAGCCGGCGCGAGACCATGTAAAGTCTGAAAAAAAAGGACTTTTGAAAAACTTCAGTAGGAACTCAATGTAAAATCTCCTTAAAATTGAAATGGTGTTTTCTGCTTTACTTTGTTGTCCTTCACGGTGAAACGTTCACGTCAAACGAAAGTGCAATATAGTATGATATAATATAATATAATATAATATAATATAATATGTTACCACAACCAACGCCTGTTTGGAGTTGTTAAATAGTTTATTTCAACCCAAACAAATAACATCAGTAATCTGAAAAGAAATGGGAAGATTATAAGTGAAAAAAAAGAATGAAGTGAATGGTACCGCAGGTGACATCACAACAACGTGATTGGTCGGCTGCAGTGACGATCTTGGAACAACACCAACATGGCCAACGTCAGATCCACCGTCTTTAACAACTCGGTTAATTTGGAGAAATAATCGTTTGGTTTGGATTAAATACAATTGATTTAGCTCCTATTTGTGATGCAAGTTAAACATGCTACCTACGTTAACGGTTCTGGTTGTCGCAGTCTGTTCATGTCGGACAGATTTCAGAGGAGACTTGTCGGGGAGCCTCATGATGTAGAGACGACCAAACATCCCATCAGTCATGTTGAGCTGGAGGTTTGCTCGTGTGTTCTATGCCTGAGTTAGCGTGAGTGAGACAAAGCGCTCGGACGGCAAATTAAAGACCAATATCTTGACTTTTCAATTGTGTAAAACCACATCTTAAACTTCGAGAGTGCTTGAAAGGCATTAGCATGTCCATGCCCAGGAGATGTAACACTATAGTGTTGGGAAATCCTGTAAGGAGCAGCCTGCTGCAGATGAAAGGCCATGAGCCACCATTGTTCCCTGCATAATGTGTTAGTAGTTAGCATGAGGCGGTTGTTTCTCACCCCCATGTACTGTAGTTTAAGCACCCTGTCACTTCGAACTAGCGTGATCTGAAATTTTTCGGGGTGACTGCTGAGAATGCTAATGCCTCAGAAGTTGTGTCCTGTGGCTCTTTTTTTGGCTCAAATCAAACCCAGAGAGGCGCGAGAAGAGCCAAGCAGCAGCAGCCATGCCCACTTGAGAAAGGCTGGTAATGTAATCCTCCAGCGAGTTCGTTTGGGATCACAGGGTGGGAAGCACAGGCCTGGCACGCCAAAACGCTCAACGAGGAGCTCGTCACGAAGAGATGAAGATTGTTGATGTCCAGGACTGAAAACCTCACAGTCTTTTGTCTTCGTGTTGCTGAAATGAGACGCTGCTTGTTCTTCTCTCTTTTCATCGGTTTACATTTAAGTCTGAATATTACTGAGCTTTTATGTCTGTAATGACTGTCGATACCATTATGGATATGATTTGGTTTAAGTTGGGACCGGGTCTGTTCCAGTCTGGGTTGGTTGGTGATGACAGTCGGCAGATAAAGTCACAGTGTGTGACGTGTAAAGATTATAATTTCAAGTCTTCAGATCGAGTCACTGCCAGGGATTTTTTTCAAGCATGTTTGAGAACTCAGACATCCGATTTCTCAACCATAGTCTGTCCTTCTTTTGGCCTTTTCATCATCAGGCCTGTAAGAAGTGTGTTTCTCTGTAGAGAACTTTTGACTGCAGTTCTAGACTGCGTTTAGACATTTTAAAGCTTGACACTGCATGAAGTAATAAAAGAAGGCCCAAGGACAATGTCCAGCTCATGTAGTGGAGTCAGGACATCTCCAGCCATGTTTGTGGCCACAGAATGTGATCTTAACCGAACCCCAACCAAGTGATCTTTGTGCTTAAACCTAACCAGAGGAGAGACACAGCGTCGTCACCAGACAGCTGGAAACTAAACAGAAGTATACAGTTGCAACATGTCCTGCAGAAACGTACATTGGCCACATTTATTTTGTGTATTAGGTTGTTACGTTATGTAATATAAGGTCCAACAAACGTTAACAAGTCAGATGATTGATAGGTGATTGGGTTAGTTAACCTTAACTAACCCGAACCCTTTTAAAACACTGTGATATTTTGTTATCATACCCTAAAAACACGGCAACAATCCCATGAAGATACATGACGACTTCTCTTTTTTTTATTCACTTACACATAAAATGAACTTGAACCAAGCAGCAATAGAAAGAAGGACCAGCTCATTACTTTCAGTGTGACTACTTACCATGATTACATTTCTCCTGAATTTCACTAATTTGTTGTGAGATAATTATTTTCAGCCTCCAGCAGCAGACAGAGGAAGACGTTTTCCATACAGCCACACTTGCTGCCTCGTAATTTGCCCGCCGACAATGAGGATTTTTGATTAATTCATCAAGCGGTCAAATATTCATGAGCCGCCGAGCGAACTTTGGGCCACATATTCGGGGGAACCGCCTGAAAATACGAGCGGCATTAACATGACAGCGGGCTCTTTTGCGGCACATTCTCGTGTACGGCAGAAAACATTATTGTTCTGTTTGCATCGGCTCCTGGCAGGGGAAAAAAAAAAAAAAAAGTGTCAGAACAGCTTTAGTGTTTTACAGCTCAGAGGAAACACAATGAATTGTATGCACTGTGTTGTCTCAGCTCATCAGTGTCACGATCATTTCCAGTTTTGCTCAAAAATTGTGACACATGCGAGCAACGCTTATGGGGAGCAATCATGGAAGGAGACCTAAAGGGTGTTTTATGTATTATTCACAGACACAATTTCTTTCATACGCACTTTGTACCCTTAGCATCTTTGTGTAGTCGTTACCCAGACAGTGTGTTTATGAAGCAGCTTGTCTACTTGTCGCCGGTAAATAACCTCTTATAGAAGACTACAGTTAGATATCCTTATTCTATTCCCCAAAGATGAATAACTGGTTCCTAATTTCCAAATGTGTGGGCGTTTAATGAGGCCTAAGTTATTTTATTCTCCTGCTATAACACTGTCTACAAAATTGTGCGCTGTTGAGTGTAATCATGCAACGCTATCTGGCACAGACACTCTCTGGCAGCAGCGAGGCAAAACCTGCAGCCCAGAACTGCTCCACTTAAGGGAGGCTGATGTGAGAGGAGCAGACAGGCGAGAGTGGAAGGCCCTCCAGTCATGCAAAATGCAAAAGAAATATGACTTTATTACAGCTCCCTAATGGTGACATAACAATCTGTTCAGCCGCTTCCCTCTAAATCTCCAAACATTTTTGGAGAGTGCCTCGGTCTGCGGGACGGGATGGCTCCGGAAATATTTCAGTGAGAGTGAGTTTAAACACAATTGAGTTTGAAATACGGCTTTGACCCGCTCATCTCTTATTTACTTATCTTTGGGTTTGCTCTCCGCGTTGGAGTGATAAATGTCCTGAGAGGAAAGAAACAAATTCACAACCGAGGATGGATTCCAAGGATGTGAGGAACCTACAGAGCAACATGTCTGTTCAATATAGTGTAGCTACTGCAACCGTTTAAAGACATAGTTCAACATTATTGGGGAAATAATGAGAGTTAACAAGAGTGACTTGGAGGCAGTTAGCCTAGCCTAGCAAATAGACTAGAAGTGGAGGGAAACTGCTAGCATGACTTCACAAAAGATTCCCGGAAGACACCCAGTTGTTTCTACACATCTCAGGTTTGTTCAGCATCCAGAGGTGTGTGTTGTTTCGCCACCTGATGACTGAATCCACCCCATCAGAGAAACAATTGACCAATCGCAGCTGGGATAATGGTGGGTGTCTTCATATAGCTAGCATCTATAGCTATTTAGCTAGCTAGATGGCTGATAACAAATGGCTCAAAGTGCAGATAATATTTTTTCTGCATTACATCTATTCGCCCTGTGTCAGGTGCAAATGATCTGCCGAGCCTGGTTCCACGCAGTCGTCCATGTTTGTGGAAACATTAATAAGTACACTTCAAGATCAGATTGGGTCATAATGTGTCATCGATGAGGCCCAATAGTTTCCCCCTGGACTGTATATTACCTTTGGCTTGGTTGTTGAAGCAGAATTGTGGTGTTCGCCATACAGTTGACAAGCTTTTCTCCCATCCTGACCTGGACGTCAGCTGAATCAAAGGTTTACATCTGTCAAACGTACATTTCCACAGGTGGAAATCTGCTGACATCACGTCTGTCAGAATGCTATTTTCCCCTTGTGAATGTTCTGCAGCAGTGTGCATACGTTAATAAGAGCTCATAAAATGATTTCTAGTACATTCCTGGGCAAATTTTTTGGACAAAAATCAGTTTGTGGTGAAAAAAATCTTTTAGGCTAGCTGCTATCCCCTGCTGCCAGTGTCTATGCTAAGCTAGGCTAATCGCGCCCTGACTCCAGCTGTGTACATGATGCACTGACATGAGAGTGGTATCAATCTTCTGGGACTTCTGATGATAAAGAAACACAGATACTGGTCCTAACCCTTTCAGGGCGAAGCTTCACCATTTGATGCCTGGCCATGAATCTTTAATGAGGAACATTTTGCAGCTATCTATTTGTGGATTTGAGAGATAAATAAAATAAACACAAACTCTTCTGTTTTCTGTTTTGTAGGGTTGTGGAATTAAGGCGGTGAATAATGCATGGCTGAGAGCATCCGTCTCTCTGAGTTGCCTCTTTCAGACACCGGGGGGGGATGTGAAGGGAAGTAAGCGCAGATATTTATGAAGCGCCGTTTGATTTCAGAACAAACATCTGCGATCAGGTGACTTCACCACTCACCTGTTTCTAAAAGCACCGTGTACTGCACGCAGCATAACCCGGGAAATCACCTGGAGCTTTCATCTCTAATAGGGGATGGTAGAGAGGAAGACTTTTAGACCACTGATCTTAAAGTGGAAGAACCCACTGAAAAGTACTACAGGTGTGAAAGTAGACAAATCAGGAGTACAGTGAGTCATCAGTTTGGAGAAGACCAAAGTGACTGTCAGCAGTCCTGTCGGTTCTGACGGCTCAATAAATATCTTTAGCTTTATTGTAGCTGCACAGTGAAATCTCATGTAATGTTAAAGCCTCCAGATGAGGCCAGACAATATCATCATAGTGACAAATACCTCCATCATCATCCATTAGCTGCTACTGAAGACTCAATGACAGACAATCGTTCTGATGGCCAATAGAGACTCTAGTTAGGTTTCCATCTAAATGTGGACCACATTTTGAACGAATTGCAGGAAAACAACTACAATAGAGAATGAAAATGAATGTACTTTTCCATCCACCACGATGAGCTGGATAAACAGCTGATGGCTTAATTCAACAAAGGTCGTAGTTTTTCACACAAATTCCCCCTGCGACCCAGTGAATGTGTCATTAAAAGCTCCGCAGCTCGATGTCAAGTCTTTAAAAGAACATCCATGAACTCCTGTGTGCTTCTGACATGCCGCTGAATTGACTGAGACAGTTGTTGACAGTCTGAAGTGGGCGCCATCTGTGACCTTTTCAGCACATCATTCATCCCAGCTGATGAGTCATGTCGACAGCCACGTTAATAGTGGCTCGGATGGCAGATGACAGGTTGTGTGAGAGTCTTTTGAGCGTAGGATCATGATGATGATGATGAGGGTTCGACCTCGGGCTGCTGTCGTGCTGGATCGGCTGACGTGTGCTGTGGAGAGGATCTCCAAACATTCATCAGCAGATGCAGTTGCTCTTTATTATTCTGTGTTTTCTTTTTGGAGGTGCTCGGTGTTCTCCGCTCAGTGTCCGTCATGCAGTTATTCACGGCACAGTCCGTTGTGCCGCACCATCTGTATCTGCATATAACTCAGAGCCACCGGATTTGTTTCAGACGAGTGGTTCAAACAGAAGGAGCTGGACTGTTACAAATTGTGTTTAACTTCGGGATCCCGGCGAAGGCCAAAGAGCTGGTGAACGGGTCAGAGCTCTGGCACTGAGGCTGCAACGCTGCTTAGCTCTGATGTGACCAGCGCTGCTTCAGAGACCCGCTATGCAGGTCAAGTGGACTGGAAAACTGTTGATTCACTCTGAAAACAGTCATCTGCCAGCATCGGCTCACAATTAGTGTCAAAAAGAGCGACGTATTCCTGTTTGACTGCGGCGTTCAGCTGGGTGAACAGGTAGAGCTGATATCAGCGCCACTGGTTGTTTGAGATAAAAAGATAGTCGGGATAAAAGCTGAACAGTGACCAGGAGAAGTTATGGAGAAGGACCAGGGCTCTGTACATAGACACGTGTTCTGTACAGAGTCTCATGGTGTAGAGAGTTACAACCTCATTTACAAGCGCAGAACGCATGAGCTTGTTACTATCAGCTGTAGTATGTTCATTTGGCTGAGACACAGGTGACGTGAGGCGACGCAAGAGTTGGCTTTGCTTCTGTAATGTCAGATCGGCGTCAGCGGCCCCGGAGACTAAAGCTTTCTGATGTCCGGAGGTGAGATTCTCAGGACATCAAGCTCGGCTTTGTGTGTCTATGTCGGCTGCACTAGCTGAATGTTGAGATCAATCTTTGTCAGAGTGTGTATGATCGTGTATAATAAATAAACAATTTGTTGACATGAACACTGCACGCCGGCTGATATCGTGTTATTGAGTGAAAAGCTTGTTTCTCAGCAGCTGTGAGTTAATGGCCCTCTTGGTACTGTGGAAGCCATCTGTAATGGTTTAACTGCGCTGATGACACGGCCTGTTTAACAGCCGCAGGTGCGATCTACCTGGCAGGCTGCCACTCAGGCTATCAGCCCACAATCCGATGATCCCTATTCGGGGAGTAGTTGTCCTTTTCGCTGCATCAGCCGCGGATCGACTTGTATTCCACTCAGCTGCTGATTGCTCAGTGATATGTGTGTTTACCGATGATAAATTCCCATGACTGGGCTGTTGCACTTGTGAATTCGGGCTGTCACACTGGATGAGCTGAACGATGCGCAGCTGCTCAGCCCTCGGGGGTGGGGGGAGGGGGGCGGGGTGGGGGGGCGAGCTGGGAGCACATGCCGCCAATTCAGAAGGAAGCAAAACGGTTAGAGCGCAGATTATGACATTTTTTGTGGTGAGAAACATGGGTCAGCTTACCGCCCCGTCGCCAATTGCCCGGAAGAGGAGTGTGAATCGACATGAAGTGCACCAGCCATCAATTAACTGTCCCTTTGACACTGCAGTCACATATTGAGTGAGCACTTTGCGCACATGCACAGCACAGCACAGCACACAATTCCCTGTTATCGCCTCGAGTGCGGGTTCATCTGAGATAAAGTAACCAGTATTATTGAGTAAAGTTTTAGTAAAATCGCTGATAGTGTCATGATGTTACATCACTTCACTGTCAATGCAACCTTTGAAACCAGGAAAAGACTTGTGCCATATGGTGATGTATCCGAAATCTCAGACGATATATAGTCAATCATAGCCCTACACTGCCGAAAACTGCAGTACCTCAAATGGCCACCGTGGGCTCCAACAGATCTCCATATTAACCAACTTAACAGCTGCTGTGTTAGAGCTGAGGCAGCCAGGCTGAGACTTCATTCATGTGTCAGACGGTCTATAGTTGTGTTTGAAGACGAACGCACCCTGTGACGAGGTGTACACACTGCTTCATTTTAAGAGGTTAGGAATCGCTGTCCTAAAAGGTTCAGGTTTTCTGTATCACCCACTTCTAACCACTGATGTTGCACCATCGCTGCTACACTGCTAAATGCTGTTTTCATGACACATCGCCTGCATATTGTGTTGATTAAGACATCATCATCTGCACCATCCGAGCAGAGAAAGGCTTCATCGAGCGACTGCTAACCTGCTGATGATCGCAGAGAGAGTCCCAGAGGATGACTGGGAAACTGATCCGTCTGCAGTCACACAAAGCGTGCACACGTACCAGCGCCCGCACAGACACAGTTATTCCCGTGCAGACCGACACAGACTCTGCGCCTCCCAGTTTCATGTCGGTGGCGGTAGCTTCTTCCCAAATCTGTCGATAGGCTTCCATTAAGAGGGGGTAGGCTGTCAAAGCAACCTGTGACCTCCTCTCGCCCCCTTGGAGCCCACTGGCCTGTGATGTCCGTATCAATATGAATTTCAGCCCTTTGCGCCCATCAGCCGCAATTCCCAGCGTCCATTAGTCTCAAGTATCTGTTTCCTCCTACTTGTACTATTGATTTCATTGTGTCTTTTTGTAACAGAGCGTGTCCACTGATCTTAAAGACGGGGACAGCTTTGATGGACTCTCTCACTTCAGGCATCCAAGTTCCTCCATATTCTACTCGTCAAAGGATGTTTTATGACTTCTGTCGCTCTGAACAGCACACTATCAGTCTTCTCGCCGCTAGCGCTCGTCTGACAGCTGTGTGAAGCAGTGGACATCCGATCCAGGATCAGATGACATGAAGTGACCAGTAGCCCTCTGAGGTCAGGGCTCTTCATCTCAGAGGCCGCAATGAAATGACCTGTTGTTGCCGACGCGGGGCGAGGTGACGGCAAACATGGGGTCAACATGTTCTGACATCCCTGGAGGCGTGGGGATTCAAACGGTCGCCTACATCTGTCACTGAGGAGTGTCACACTGGTCTGATACTTATTTATTGGGGAAAACAGCCTGGTTCAATCAGTAACAATCAAAGCAGGAACAGATTTTTACAAAGAGAGCCTCGATGCCCTTTTTCAAGGGCAAAAAATCCAAACATACATGCAGGTATAGGATCCCCACGATGCTTTGGTCCTCCACTGCCTCCTCCCCACTGTGGGCTCAACATTACCACAGTGTGAAGAGCATATGCTGACATTTGGCTGCTCCTCGCTGCAGAGGCATATTTGCCACTAGGGGGCCTTCGGGGATGAGATGAGAGACCCCTTGACAAAGTCGACCGGCTCCTGGGAGAGGAAGATGGCTGACCTTTGGCTTTATTTATGTCGTCGCCACTCATGCAGGACCTTTTCATCAGATACTGTCATTGTAATCCCTCAGCCCCCATTCAATTTACAGAGGCACTCTGTCACTGCAGACCACTAAAGTCGACCAAATTAGTGGATCAATAAGCCCTCTGAAAGCCTGGCGGGAGGGTCCAGGTCCCTCCGGTTGCTATCAAGTTACCAGTCATAATGAATGGGGTGTTGTTTATGTTGTAAAGTGCACCGTCAATGAGTCCTTTGGACAAACCACCTCTCAGACAGGACTGTGTATACCCGTGGAGAAGGTTTGTAAGAAACTGTAAAGTTCAAATACGGACAAATGTGTCAGTCATTAACCACACAACCATTATAAGTTTATAAGAAAAACTTAGAGGTTGTGAAAAACATCCTCCTGCATAACATGTACAGCTCCAGACATGATGAATTACAGTTTAACCCCTTTATTAATGTCTTAAGTACATTTATGACTTCACACTTGAAGAATGTGTCTGGATGATTCGTTAGACTTATGAGGATAAAGGGATTTTTTTGTTAACCCAAAAGCGGTCATTGATATCTTACTGCTGACCTACAGTATACTGTATAGCATTTTTGAATTTACAAGGAGGAATAAAGCCATTAGTTACAACTTATACACCATTCATAAAGGCTGATGTTGTGCTTCTTTATGATTGAACCTGCATTCTTCATGATGTGGAGCGTGGGGGTTTCAATAAGAAGTCCACTTGTATGTAAGCTTATGAGAAAATGAACTACACTTGAAACAGTTGCCTAATGAGTTTCTCTCCTCCCTGGCTCCGCCCTCGTGTCCAAATATGGTCACTTCTGTCTAAAAACAACCACGATAAGATTTTAAAAACTAGTCCACAGACCAATGGAAGGTTCATACTCATTTGTATTTATTGGATCACAGCGTTACATACATGTTAACTTCAATATACAAGGTTTCAACACATGACATCGTTATGATGTGATGAGATTTGTGTGTAGTTAGCACCTACATTACATCTGACAAACTGTCACAGATCTGTGATTTATATTCATGACAGTGGTGTTATAAACTGTGGGGGGGCGCCACAGTTTCTACATCATGTTGTTTTAAAGCTCGTGCCATGGATGATTTAGTTCAGCTTTAGTATTCAGAGCCAAACATTTGTTTGTTCATCGAGTCTATACATGGACACACAGCTGATGTGGGAGAGAAGCTGTATCACTCTGGATTTCACAGTTACATTAACACCGTCACACTGATGTTTATTAATTGTTCACTGTATTCTGCAACTAAAGCAAACACTGATTCACCGTCTCACGTTTCTTTGCCAACTCTTCACTGTTGACTGTCTCTGCCAAAAGTGGACCCAAAGAAACAAACCTTTGCTGTATTTCACAGCTCAGCTCTGATCCGTCATGCTAGAAAAATTAAAGCTCACAGTTTGCGGCTGCTCCAGATCTCTCCTGCCTCCAGGCAGCTCTAACGGTAATTGGTCGTAATTATAAATCCCATCTGAGAATGCACAAAGAAAGCTCACGGCAAAACGGGCCTGTTTTGGCGCCAAGTGGTGTGAACATGGATTAATGGCTCTTTATCTGGGTTATTAAACAACTATTCAGACGTTTGGGTCTAGTTACGAACAAGGCCAGCGGTGAATGATTTGATATGGAAATCTCAATCAAAGTTGTCACTCCGGGTTAAGGAGATGAAATGAGATATGACAACATGTCAAACCTCTCTGAGGCGAAGACAAGATGATGGTCCTTTTAGCTAACACGCTCACATGCACGTCTGTAGAACACAGGATCATAAAGTAGAGTCAGTGTCCACGCTGTGTGATTTGGATGTGATGTAAAACGACTTCACATGGTTGTTTAAACACATCAGCGGTGGTAAACGAAGCCATGGCGGTCGGGTCGCATCTCTGCAGTTGCATGCTAATGCCGTGAATGAGACTCCGGCCGCAGTCGTTCAGTGGAACCACATTATCGCTCGCAATTCGGGGATCAATCATTTCAAACAATAGCACGCAGCATTCATACGTTTGACCCGGAATGGAAACCATGTGCTGTGAGGGTTACTGATGGTCGGACTGGAGGAGCGTGCTGACAGCTCTGGATGGCCTTGAGGTGCACATCAGCCCGGAATAACTCTCCGAACTCGCAGCTCTATTTCTTTGTGCGAGAACGCTCTTTGTTGCCACTGTTGGCAGGAAGTCAATCGCATGTATTAAACTACCCCGCGCTGCTCGCCAGTCATCGATAGCCCTAAATGACTGCATATGGAGTCTTGGCTTTGGGCGTCTTTTTGATCAGGTTGAGATTTTAATGGATTTTTCCTCGCCTCTGACAGATGAGGTGGGTGGGGGCGGGTGCGTGGGTGGAGGTGGGGGGTTGCAGCCCGGCCCAGGACAGACTGCAGGCAGCCGGTGGGGTCACTTGAACCTTGTGGTTGCAGAGCAGAGTGCTGAGATGCAAAGAGCCAACGCTGCGCTCACAAGTGTCTGACAGCGGGAGAGTCAGGAAGTCTGGCGACTGTAAACCCCACCCGACCTGACCCCTCCCACCCTCGCCACCACCCTCATCTCAGACACTCCAGGGCACGCCAAGTGGGCACTTCTGCACACAGACCCGGACTAATACTTCTGAGGACATTTGTATTGATTCACAAAGATTCTCTGCAGACGTGTGCTAATTATACCCAAACTGATCAGAGTATAACTCCATCGTTAATCTACGGAAGGGTTCATTCTGACATTAACGGTATAATCTGTCATCCAAATGTAAACAGAGGTGTAATCACACCACTACAAACCACAGGGAAAGACAAAAACAAAAAAAAATCATAATGATCAGTGTTTTCTTATTGATCATTAGTGTTGCATCGTTACCATCGGCGTAAAATAAGTTCATAATGTGAATTAAGGTCACATAAAAAAACACAGGATGATGATTTCCTGTCAACTTTATAATCACTGTATTTAATTGATCTATGTCTGGGAAAAAAATTACAGATTGGACCTTTAACTCTGAAAACCACAGTTATGGACTTATACTTTTTTTTTTTTTAAGAGCTTCGGAAGCTCTCTATCTCACACACACACACACACACACACACACACACACACACACACACACACACACACACACACACACACACACACACACACACACACACACACACTGTTTTTAAGTCTATAGCTGTTTTTTTGTTTTTGAACAAACTTGCAAATAGAACCGAAACCTTCAGTTTTATGTTTTAGGTAAATGTACAAACCCTAACTTTTCAAACTGGAACATTTAAATACTAATACTAATACTAATACTACTACTACTACTACTACTACTACTAATAATAATAATAATGATAATAATAATAATAATAATAATAATAATAATTCTGCACTAATTACACATTTATGTTCCAATTATGTTATCTAGACATTTAAAATGATTTTACATAGTTTACATATGTTATTATTAAAACTGTAGGTATAAATTACACTTCCAGGCAGATGTTTAATGTCCTTTAGATAAAGTTTGTCCCAACAAGATAAACATATACTGCATCTATTTAAAAATCTTATGCTAAGAAATAAGAAATAATAATAAGAATAAAACTGCACACTGCATTATATTTCCACAGTGTCACTAAATACATGAATGTGAACTCACAACACACATTGTTACTGTCTGAGCTGACAGGTTGTTGTACCTGGATATTACTTGTCTATATGCACTGTTATGAAGTTATAGGCTGTGAGTTATAGATAATAACACCTCAGTTATTTGGTGTAATTGATGCTGTTAATCTCAGTGGAGTTGAATTATTGATAATGTCATGTTTAACACTTACAAGCCTACTAAACATGTCAAAAACTTAAGAAGTGCTGCTGATAATTATGGAAAATATTAATATTTTCAAGATTGTGTGCATTACAAGTTTAAAGTATCTACTTTACTTTGATTTGTGAAAATATAAAAGAATAAAGTGTTTGTGTTGATATTTGGTTTAACTTAAAAAATACGAACAGGGAAAAGTTATTCCTTTATTTCCTTCTTGCGCATTAGACGCGGACATATTCCAGAAATTGTCCCTGAGCTTAAACAAGTCATCCTCTTCATCTCCTCTGTGGGAATAAGGAGAAACAGCAGGACTCAGCATGCACAGCAAAGGTAGACGAGGACTTCAGTGGAGAGAACAACAGATTTGCAGGCAGACTAAGTGGTTGAGTGAGCAGGTTAGCAGTGACGGGGCCTTGAATGGCTGTGACAGGGAGAAAGCAGTGAGAGGCTCCGGCTCTGAAGGGGGAAGTGACCCGGAAACAGTGTGTGTAAGTGCAGCTCGCCGGGCCCTTTAGGAGGAATCTCTCCAGAAGCACTGATGCAAGTCCACCTAAATACACATCTCTCTTATTTCTCTCGCTCTTTCTGAAGAGACGCATTACTCGGCGACACTCGTGCACACACACACACACACACAAAGAAAAACAGTGTGTGTTCGTCTGTGTGTGTGTGTGTGTGTGTGTGTGTGTGTGTGTGAAGGGGAGGGACCTCTGCCTGTGCTCATCACCTACAGACGTGTAACTAAAACTTCCAGTGAGCAGATTTTCAGCACTTTATCAAGGAGTTCTTAAAAATGTAAGAGCGTCTCGTGACTCGGTGACGTCTGCGTGACGTCAGGACTTTGTCAGTGTCTTTGCTCCGGTTTGATTTTGAGGCGTGAAAATGTGCATGTTGCAACACAACGCCGACGAAGTGTGTAATGAAATAATGATTCAAGCAAACACACTTTAAAAAAAAAAAAAACGTTAAAAAAACGTTAAACTTTTGTCCTAAAGTCTACATGCACAGTTTTAGGAATACATTTTGGACTTTTTTGTCTTTTATATGACGCTATCATGACTTTTCCAATGCAAATATTACACGTGTGTTTGTTGGGAACCTCATTGAAAAAAAAACAGTCAATTTAAAGTGAATTAAACTTTAGCTGACAGTTGTCTGACTGCTAATGAACAATGAAATACTTCATTGCTTTATAAAACATTTATTTTTCATATGTAAAAGTATATAAACATTAGTTCTGACTTTATTATGGGCCTCAAAATACAGTTTAATATTAGTGTTAGTGTGAGGGATCTTAAAGGATCACACACATGAATCAACCTGATATAGAACATTTTCACATTTCCACCACATTCTGTTGATTATTGAAGTCATACGTTAACAGATCTGGTGGTTTTTGTAGTTTCACCCTCTGTTGTCTTTACAGCTGTTTGTCTCAGATCAACAGATTTGTACCTGTGTTTTCAACATAGACAAATGTTTGGTTTTTTTTCCTTTTTGTGAACTGATACTTCTTAGAATTCTTAGGACAATCCAAAATATGTTTACTGTATGTGATTTAGTTACATTTTAGTTTAAGTCAAAAACATGTTTTGGGTTTACAGTTTTTTTTTTTTTTATTAATATTAATAACAGTCTTCTGCAGATTGAAATATTCTGATAAATAGTAAGACCACTGAAGTTAGTTGTACAATTAAGAAAAGCTTCAAATCAGTGTGAACTCAGTTTTAGCGGATGGTTTCATCACTGTGTCACAGGATGAGGCCTCAGACAGCCTGGAGCCTGACGGGGACTCACATGCTCCAATACAGCTTCAACAATCCTTCAGTTTTTTAAAAAGTTTTTAACTTTTTAAAACTCTTTTCGACCACTGTGTTTTTTTTGTTTTTGTTTTTTTAAATGCAAACTAATAGTAAAGAATGAGAAAAGGGTCAAATGGTGAAGTTTCTGAACAACTTGTGAAGTGAAAATGATGCTCAGGATGATCAAACTGTTTAGTTCTGTGGTCACTTAAACTTATAAAGCTACAAATTAAAGAGAAAACTGAATGGAAAAAAAACACAGGGAAATATTGATATGCATTGCTTCAAATTCAAACTGTGGGTAATAATAATAATAATAATAATAAAAATAATCTGACATTTTCAGTATTTTCTTCCTCATCTCATCTCAGTGGTCAGCACCACTGATCAGCTCGTCTTTGGCTCTGACGCAGAAACATGTACAAACTCCCTGTTATTGATGACAGAGTTTTCCAAAAATATTCAAAAATAACAAGACTTATTTTAATTTAAAAATACACAAAATTAAATGAAAAAAAAAATACACACGCAAAAAACCACAGTAACTAATCAAACGCCTTCTGTCTGAACATAACTGGAGTCAGTCACTCTGATAAAATTGCAAATATTACACTTTTATTGCAAAATTCGTCATAGTTCATGATATACTCACTGTAGTCACAGTCTGTCATATGAAAGGTCAAGTGGAAGCAAACGAGTGGCCTCATAATAATAATAATAATAATAATAATAATAATAATAATAATAATAATAATAATAATAATAACAACAATAAAAACTATATAAATTGCTCCACAGAAACTCATTAAAAAAAGACAAGAGTTACACATAAAAGGACACACGGGCGATAAAATCAAAGTGTTACAGGTCTGTGCAGCAGAGAACTGGATACATTCTTCAGATGACGTGACTGCGACTAATGAAACTGCAGAGGAACTTTAATACATGCACACTGTTCTGACTATAAACCTTCTATTTAGTATCAGCACCAGAAATTAATAATAATAATAATAATAATAATAATAATAATAATAATAATAATAATAATAATAATTAGGGACGTAAAAAGTGTCACATGCATGTCTTGGGTTAGTTGATATGTTGACATCAAAGTTGGGATTTTTTAAATTTTTTTTTTAATAGAGTAAAAAATGAAATAAAAATAAAAGATACAGAACCGAGCTGAGTGTCCGCAGGCAGACAGGCAGGCAGACCGTCAGTCTGCGTCGAACAGGCCGAAGTACTTGCCGGTGTTGAAGTAGATGTAAGGCGCAGCGTTCGCGGCCGGGTACACGACGGGGAACGGCACGGGTAACAAACATCCTCCCAGCAGGCTGCTGTCTTTGTAAAAAGTCGGTAATTGCACGTTTTTCCCCGCGTCAGAGAGGTGCTCGGCGGCCAGCGGCCCCTCCATGTCCGTGGACAGCTGTCTCTTCAGCTTGTTCCGCCGGTTCTGGAACCAGATCTTCACCTGGGTCTCGGTGAGCTGCAGGGAGCTGGCGAGGCACGCTCTCTCCGAGCTGCTCAGATACCGCTTCATGTCAAAAGTGGCCTCCAGCTGGAATATCTGTCTCTTGGAGAAGATGGTGCGCGTTTTCTTCTTCACCATGGCTTTGTTAGAGTCCGCGCTGAGCTGCTGCTGCTGCTCGGACGCGTCCTCGGCGGTGCGCGCTCTGTGCGCCCCGGGACAGGATCCGGTGCTCAGCGGCGGCGGCGGCGGCGAGTCCTCCCCGCGGTCCGCTCGGTGCGCTCTGGACTTGGTTTGCGCTGTGAATGAAGCGACACAAAGTGCGTTGATGCAGCGGTAAAGACTCACTCACACTTAGAGAAGAAGCTGCACAATAACTGCTGTAACCTGATTTATAATATATATTATAATAATGATAATAAACCAGTCCGCCTTTATTTATTTTTTTTTATGAAAAAATCATCTTTTTATTGCTTTTGCGCGTCATTACACCTCTGAGCAGCTCTCTCAGCCTTATTCTGTCTTTTCTTCGAACTTTCTTTATCTCTCGTCTTCTCTGTATTCTGATTATATTCCCAGTTACCTGTCTCGTCCGATCCGCTGTCGCGCCTCCTCCGGACGTCCCACAGCTCATCGCAGCGCGCTTGGAAATCCTTCCTCTGCTCCTTGGAGCCGTCCGGGTCTCCGCCGTCCCGCCGCTTCAGGTTGAGGATGTTGTCGATGGTGAACGTCAAAGAAGCGCTCCGGCTCGGGGCGTCCTCTTTGCTCATGCTCCCCGGCATTTCATCCGCTCCTCCGAGAATCCCGAAAACACCGGCGCGCCTCCGGACGCTCCGAGCACCATTGCTCCTCGGCCGCGACTATCAGCCGGCGCGGGAGGAGCCGGCGCGACGTCCCTCACCGACCCGGAAGACTGCGGTTTAACAGCTTGTGATTGGTGAAGGTTGTGGGGCAGATGAGGGCGGGATGCAGATTCACGTCTGGCTGCCATATTGTAGCTTTAAACACTTTTTTTTTCCTGTCATCACATTCATGCCTGCTCCTTGAAAGCGGAGCTCCTTTGACTCGGAGCGTCACTGAGGGAGCTTTGGTTCATATTCGAACTCGGGCCACGAGATGTCACAGACCGAGACGTTGTTGTGTTCTGCGCCACATTCACACGTCAGCTCCGACAACTCTCTAACCACCGAGGGCAGGAGGAGAGTCACAGGAGCCCGAGGAGAAGTGTTGCGTTCAGGGGCCACGAGCTCAACAACACTGAGTCTCTGCAGCAAGACTGATGGGTGTGCTGTGACCGATCAGCTGTCACCTTCATCCTCTTTAATCCAGCATCAGGCACACACACACAGGCTACATGTCTCAGACGAAGGAAGGAAGCAAACACACAGTCTGTGCATAGGTTTTATTCACACGTGAACATCATCAGTGTACAAAAGTCTGTATTAAAATCCTCTTAAATAAAAAAAAAAAAACTGTGTTCAAGAATATATTGCTAGTATCGTGCTCACGGCTATCAAAAGATCAGACTCCACAAACACCGGCTGTGTTTTTTTGTTTTTTTTCCATCAATCATCAAGTTTCTACGTTTGTGGACAGGTTGAGTTTTACTTTGCATAATACTCCCCAGGTGTACAGGGTCAGATGAGGGTCAAAACACATTCAGAGCTTGTGATTGTCGAGAGAGAATTTGAAGGAACGTCTTCAGGAGACGGGCAGGTCAGAAGTGATGTCAGATCAGTTTTCTGACCAACAGATGCAGAGAAAGAGCGTGGTCGGCCCTGATGCCGGCTGATGAGACGGGGTCAAGGCTCAAAGTTCACTCGTGAGGTCACATTTCCCTGCTTCCCTCACAAGCATCTCTCTTTGTGTCGATAAGTTTGATACCTTTTTCCACACACCCTCGAACCTCTCGCACAGAGTTGACTTTTGCTTTACAAGCTCAAAATCTGACCGTTGTTTTATTCTCTATGTGGATGATGCAAACATTTCCTGGGAGGAATCATCACAAAATACAGCTCTTTTTGAAACCCCCCCCCAGGTGGACGGGACTGTGAGCAGCTTCCTTCACAGTCACTCTATCTCAACCTCAAGATGACTTAAACTGAGAATCAGACACTGCTAACATGAGGAGCGTCTCATTGAAAGGATTCTGTAAGCAGCAGGGATCACGGTGGCTTCCTACAGGACGAACGATCCACTTTTTACCTACGTGTGGCCGCATCTGTCAGAGCTGCTCCTGGAAAACGTCTTAAAGGGGCAGTATGTAGATTTGGGAGAAGAAATTCAGACTCAGACTGTACGATATCAGGGAGGTAATTACACAAACCAGAAATACTGATCTTTTCTGTAACTGAATAAACAACCTGCTCTCAGAGGAAAAACATATATTTATATGTTGAAGCTATAAAGGTGGCACAAAATAAAACGGTATAAATTGTGTTGTTCTTTAAGGTCAGTTTGTTGTCAGTTTATTCAGAAGAAAGTTTGTTGATTTATTAATCAAAAAATGAGTTCGCAATCACAATGTCTTCCCCAAAACTATGTACCACTCCTTTAAGGACCCACACAGGATGACTCCACTTCTATAACCTAAATCTTTATTTCTGCGGCATCTTTATGTGATTAACTGGCGTCAGAAGAGTCTCAGGCGTCGCTCCTCACGGTCACACCAGCCCGCTCATCTGTGGCGTGAGGAACGACACCGGGTGTGTGAAGTGTGAAGTCAATGGGAAGCTGATGGAGTTAGAGAAGCCGACCAGCGGGGGCGACACTCGAGACAGGCCGCTCAGCGTCACCGGCGCCGGCACGCTCTCGCGATACAGCACGGGAACCCTGATGACCCTCTGGGCGGCGTAGCCGGTGGCGGCGCTGCTGGCCTCCATATCGGCGGCGATCTGCCTCTTCCACTTGTTCCTGCGGTTCTGGAACCAGATCTTCACCTGGGTCTCGGTGAGCTGCAGCGAGGCGGCCAGCCCGGCTCGCTCCGTGCTGCTCAGGTAGCGCTTCAGGTCGAAGGTGGACTCCAGCTGGAAGACCTGACTCCGGCTGAACACGGTGCGCGTCTTCTTCTTCCTCGCCACTTTGACGTCAACTGAAAGGAGGAGCGGTGCAGCTTTAATGGAGCGTTATGGAGACATTTTCTTTATTGTTACGTTGTTGTGATAAATACAAAGTTTACTCTGTAAACCGTTTCTGGACCTTCACGGCAAATTAGCATCACAGCATTCTCATCAACAACTGCAGTCGATGGGAACTTGATTTAAAACGTTAAATGGATCCATAAAGCTCATCCGGTGTGACCCAAGTCTCTGAAATTGGTTGTAAAAGATGTTTTTTAAAACCCTTTTTAGAACCAACATCTTCTCTGTAAATGCTAAGCTAAAAGTGCTAACACACCCTGTCTCAAGTGGGTTCATGCGCTCAACATCATTTTAATTCAGTTCGAGATCTCAAGGCCTTTCTGTTGTTCTTTTTAAATTATTTTAACAAGTCGATGAAACAAGTCCCCAGTTACTTCAGCTGTTTAGCAGAATGAGAAACAGTTCTGCTGTGAGGCTCATGAAAAGTTTTGCTGACGAAACCTCACCCAGCTCTCCGTTCACACGAGACTGAGTAGTGACTGAATTGTCATTTTTGGGTGAACTGCTCCTTTAATACAAAAAGCACTATAACAGGGATGGATTTGCAGGCCATGTAAATAATTTAAAAAAAAAAACGGCATCACATCAGGATTCATCTACTTGGCCGAACGTAACAAACACAATGGTCACAAAACAGAGTTTGTGCTGTTGTGTTGTTTTCATTCTGAGTTTCTCAAATCATGCAGCAGTAACACAATAAAGTTGTGTAGCAGAAGGATAAACTGGTTTTAGATCCGCCGGTGCACATTAATCACAGAAAAACTCATGACTGATGGGAAAACAAACACAAAAATACATTAAAATATGTATTTATGTATTTATTTATTATCTATTGGTGAATTTCTTCCCTCTCTGGGTTCTCGGAAGTCTTTGCTCGGACCTTGAACGCAGCTCTCCTCCAGGTCACCAGGATCGAACCGTCCTGCATTTTACATGTTTTGGACGAGACGAACCATCACGCTCTAGGAAACGTTTTAGGAGCAGAGCGCATGCGTGGTGCATGCAGCAGGCCGCAGAGAAAAAAAAAGCGCTGACACTTTCTTTTCAAATGATTATTTTTAAAGGTTATTGTCGCTCTGCTCTCACCTGTGTCGCAGCCGTCCTCCCGGGAGAAGCAGGAGGAGCGCGCGTCCTCCTCCTCCCTGTCATCCGTCAAACTGTCGTCCCCCCTCTCCGCCTCCGGCTCCTCGGTGTCCTCCGCCCGCCCGGATGAAGTTGGGGAATCCCGCTCGCTCGTCGGCCCGGGCTCCGTGCGCGGACCTGCGGGGAACGTGAACAAATAAACCCTGCGCGCTGTTCAGGCTGATCGGTGTTTTCCAAGAGATCTTTCACCTTCTGCACCAAATGTGCCCGCTCCCGCTCTCTGCCCTGCCGCATCCGCTCCGGTCTATTTTAAGCTTCAGACATAAATAGTTGTTTGGGTGCCAGACACTGTGCGCCGGGCTGATAATTGGGATCTTTTACGCACGAAAAAACGAGGATGAAACCTGCTCCGTGTCTACTTGTGACCTATTAAAGAACGGGACTTTTACGCACGGATAGGGGGGATTTTTGTAGTCTGAACATGAAATCTGTAAATGCTTCTCACTGATTTGTGCCCCGGAGATCGCTGTTCTACCGATAATAAGTGCTGCTTTTAACCACGATCATCTCTGTAAATCACTCCGGATCGAATGTGCAGACAGTTACAACAGTGATGTACGACACAGACACAGTTACTGACAGGCTGGCTCACTTCTCGAGGTGCTGTGCGCTCTGCTCGGTGACGTCCCGCTCCAGCTCAGCACTCCAGCGCCGTCCACGCGTTGCGTTCCCGGCCCGGGACAGATCACGGGCCCGTGGACGCTTATTGTAACTCCCTGGTTCTCCACCTGCTCCTCGGAAGCCGCTCTGTACGTGTTCCCCAGCAGATTCTCAATGTAGAAAGACGAAGCTCTCGACAGAGGTCCCAGCTTCGATCTCGGCGCTTTATCGTCAAGCATTTTCACTCCGCTGATGGATTCACACCTTTTATCAAAAATCGAATCAAATCCCAGATGTTACAGAATCATTCCAGGGTGTGTGTCTCGTTTCCAGCCAGGAGTGTCTCCTGCTCCGCGTGAACCATCCCGACGCAGCCGGTGAGCGCAGAGAGCTCAACTGTGAAAAGGTCCAGACACAAATCTCGTCTTAAGGAGACGATTACTCCAAAAGAAAGAAAGAAAAAACCCCTCTCGACTGTCTCGCTGTTCAGAGCGTCTCTCGGAGGCTGTGATCGTCTGCCTTCAGGGAGCGGGGATGTTGTATTTAGGTCAGCTGGAGAGCAGAGCGGAGACTCGGTGTTGTCCTCAGGCTGGAGACGCGCAGAGCTTCATGTTGAAGGCACAGTACCGCCTATTGGCTACAACTGTGCATGTACACTGTGGATTTATGATGCAGCCAGCAGCGTGTGTGTGTGTGTGTGTGTGTGTGTGTGTGTTCCTCTCTGCGTGTTGCACGACAACACGAATAATCTGTTTCCGCCTAAAACCCACAGCTACACACAGTATATGTTATTATGATAATAATATTTATATAATTATAATCACCATAAACATGCTTTTTTGTTGTTTTTTTTTCAATCAGACGACTTTAACTTTTCTTTCTGGAAAACACGGACAAGAAAACACGCCGATCCTTTTTTATTTCTCTGCTCAGCTGATCAGAAACCAGAAACAAAAGGCCTCAACATGTAGCATGAAATTAAATTAGAAACAAACATGTTCATGTGTTATTATTAATATTCTTATTAACGCCGGACTGACCCGAAACTTCTCAACTCGTCTTCAGTATCTGACTCCAGAACCAGCAGTCTGACAGACTGGACCGTTTGATACCTGATCGACACCCGTCATGTCATCACGCTCATTTTTAATTCTAATTCTTCAATTTGTTCCTGCAGAAAAATAGTTTTCTTTGAACTATTAAACACGTTTTAATGTTTAGGATGTTCATTTAAAAGTTGTTTCATTAGTTTGATTTTCATTTACCTTTTTTTAAATGTCAGGGTCTGTATCAAATCAAATAAAAATGAATTAAATAACACGATTTAAAGGAGCATTATGCAGTTTTCTTTTTGGTAAGAAATTTGAGTCAGAAGAAAAAAAAAATCTGTTCATAAACAAAGTGACCTTAGAGGACAAAACAATTCATACTGTTTACTTTGTTTATATGTGGCGGACCCTGCCACCTCTCTAGCTTCAAACAGTGTTCTGGGACCTTATTTTCGTTTTATACAGTTATGGAAAAAAAAAATCTGAGTTTGTATTATCACCTCGTTAATATTGTAATGATTTCTGTTACAAGAACTACACAGTGCCCCTTTAAAGGTCCAGTCCGTAATAATTCCCAGCTCCTCAGATGCTGACACCTCGAGGTGACGGCTGAGCTAAGACTCAAAAATCAACTTTCTTACAGATTGTACCATAAAGACATAGATTTTTCAATTGATTTAATTAATGTTTATTGATTTATGATTATTTTTTGATTATTTTTTCCTTTTAATCACAGTATTTAAAAATTACATCTTCCTCTTTCCTCATTAAAAAAAACCCCAAAAACATAATGTAGATACGAATTTGTAAATATTAACTCTGAGTCACATGATGTCTCCTTCTTCACAGCTCGGTCCCATAATTCTCAGTGTTTGTGACTTGGGGGGCTTTAAGTTGTCTGAGCTGCATATGGAGTCACGACTGGCTCCAGACCAGCGGTGATGTCACTGACTTGCCTGGTGCGGACACGTGGTTCAGGTGAGAACTGAGACCTGCAGGTGAAGGAACACAAAGTTAGAGTTGATTAAATAACTTGAAGAAAAATGTTATTAAATGTAAAAAAAGAAACAAGTTGGCAGAATAAGGAGAGATCCAGCAGCATCCTGCTGGTGCATGGGAACATGTTATCCCCCCAATCGGAGCCGTGTGGCCCCAACACAGGCCTCAAAACACTGTCTCACTTTCACACTGATTAACCGGCTGAGACAGAGGCATTTCACCAGGGTTAAGAAATCTCTCTAAAGCCTAATATGAACACTCAGGGCTCGCTTATCCACCGAGAATACATTTATTCCCTTTTCTTGGAAAGAGCCCCCGCGACCCCGAATGTCCGTAGATGGAGTGACAGTGCGCTGCGGCTTAACATGAGTTAATTAATGCTGAAGGTGGAAAATGTTTAGTCAGCGTCGAGAGCTGTGAACAGAGGAGTAAACCACCAGTGTGTTTGGAGTGATAATAGGATTGAAACACTATGAAAAGCTTGCTTTCATGTGGAAAAGAGGCTCTGAACAAAACGCGCAGACATTCCACACCGGAGGTTTTCAGGCCACTTTGGCTCAATCCGACTCTTTCTCTACATCACGCCGCGAAGAAAACACGACGCGGGAGGACGAGAGACACAATGAAGAATCCCTAAAAGAGGAAAAGTGAGCGGAGTCTGTCTGCGGATGAAATCCCTGCACAGCTGACCGGGCGTCAGCGAGCAGAGGCCCAGAACAACAAACCGCTTGTTTGCTCTCAGGAATTACTCACAATTGTTCTCTTTGTGCCACTAAATTGACTTTATTAAAGCCTCTTTGGCCGTAATAGCCTATCAACCTAATACTCTGGATTGTGGTCGGGGTGTAACACCTCCGTGGACATTATTATATAAAGCTTTCATTAAAAAAAAACACCAAATTAGAAGGAAAGTCGATGCACAAATGAAGACATAAATAAAGCAAATATATTTATCAGTCTTACACTGTGTATTCCACATTATACATGAATACACTCAGTAATTAAATATAGGTAACACTGTAAGGAGAAGAGTCATATGTTGAATGATATGGTGGAAATTTTAAGTGGCTTAAACTATTAATTTGATCCTAATCTGATGTTTGTTCTCACTGTTATGAGTGTTTTTTGTTGAAAGAATGATTTGACTTAACATGAAAACACTTTGAATCTATAAATCAGTTTCTTTAACTAAACAAAATGTACACACAGTCTATTAATGACAAAGTTTAAGATGACTTAAACCTGTTTGATTAATGACCAAAACATGAATGTAGTATCTTATTAAAACATTATATATTCATATTCCAATGAGTGACAGTTAAAGGGGCAGTATGTAAGAATTTCTGGTCGAAAATGTCCAAAGATTCACTGAAATTATCAACAAAATGTAAATAAACAGTAGTTTTAACATTATGATGTTTATGTAGCATGCTCCAGAAATATCTAATGAAGTTAGCATGCTAACCTGCCAGCAAAGCTCCTGTGCTATCAGTGTAAACAATGCTAGTTCCCCTGAGCTCCCAGTCCGAACAGCTATAGCTTCCCCGCTAACTGCAGCTAATGGCAGCTACAGTCAGCAGCAGTTAGCGGTCACTCTGGTGATATGCCGCCTCCTGTTTCCTCAATTCTTCCATTTTTGCACCTTTCAAACAAAATCTTCAGATAATATTTAGAAAGTTTGATAATTGAGAATTCTGTTTGATTGACAGTCACCAAACAACCAACTGACTGTCATCAGATTGTAGTTGGATCCTGATTGGTGCTTAGAAGTGCGTGACCTCACAGTGAGCTAAATGAAGCCCCGCCCACCTCAGATCAGTTAGAATGGCAAAGAGATGCATTAATCTGTCATGTTTATAACCAGAACTACTGGAACTAATTATTTCAAGAAATACAACCATGCCATATTTTAAAAAGACGACAACAAATATTAGAAAAAAGTCCAACAACACTGAAGTGAAACTTTCCTTCTTCTTTCCTGCTTTTGCCCTCTGACCCGTCTGATTTATCCTCTGACCTCTCTGTGGGGCCCTGAACCGGAGGTTAGGAACCACCGGTGTAAGATCTCCAGCCATGTTGACTAATGGTTTTTAACATTTAGATGTTATGTGGCGCTATATTAGTCTAGTGGAGTTAGTGGAGGCATATCTTGTCATCACATAGTTATTGGTCAACAGTTCAAGCTGTTTTGACTTCAGAACTGTTTCCCAGGGTCTTTATAAAAGTTGCAGGATGAAGAGAAACGTTGCTCCCTGATGTTTCCATCCCCCCCGAGCAATAATTTAGATGGACGTGTTTTTGTGTCCGTCTGAAGCTGAAGCTGAAGTTAGAGAATGAGCTCATGCCACGCTAACCTAACACTTCCTTCCCTGTCCGGCCTCGTTGAGGAACATTGCAGCAAGGCATGTTCAAGATCTCCTAATTAACGATGGCACTGCGGCTCTGCAAGGTACATATGATGCAATGAGGAAGTTAACCTCTACGTGTCCCAGAGCACAGACGCCGAGGACGGGAACAAAGACACATGTGGCTCACAGACAATAGTTTCTGTTGGTTCTGGTGACGGCTGAGGCGACATGCGGTTAACTTTGTTTCAGCAGCACTGGGTTATAGAGCAGCTTCTCTCCGCAGGCTGTGAGACTCGATTCATCCTCAGCACTTCACTGTACAAGCAGTTTTGATATGATGATGGATCTGACCCAGATTGGTCCGAATCTGACCCAGTTTCACGCATAAAGATTATGTATTGGAATTATGCAGAGTACGTAGAATGATATTAAGACTGAGGCTGTTTTCAGTCCCTTGTATGTTTAATCAGTCTTACACATTAGAGGTGTGTCCACAGGTTTAAGGGAGAACAGCTGCACAGGTGAACAAAGTAATATGAAGCCATTTGTGGCTCCAGAGGAAGCTGAATGGAGTCTGATAAAACTGCCTCTGGTGATGTCACTCAGTGGCTCATTGCATTGTGGGTAGCCAGGTTTTGAAAAGGGAGAAGATTGAGCGGTATTGTTGGTTAATAAAAAGGCATGTTTTGTGAGCTAATTGTGTTATATTTTCAAAATCTTAATCTGCACAGTATCAGTTAAAGGTGCAGTATGTAAAAAAAAAACCCAGAACATTGAAAAAAAAAATCAACTAACTAGATTATCAACAGAATGTGAAGAAATAACAATTCTGACATCATGTCAAAGACGTCTGTTGTGTTGTAGAGACGTCTGTTGAAGTCGGCATGCTAGCCAGCTACATCAACACCCTACCAGTCCTGCTAGAGTCGGCTAATACAACTGCTAGCTGCACTGCTAACTGAGTTCACAGCTAACAGCAGCTATGTTAGCAGTTAATACCCTGCCCCTTTTTGTTTCAAGTATATCGACACCATATAATATTTAGCTCTGAAATGTGGTGGAATGTAATTT
The DNA here is from genome assembly GCF_904848185.1 of Acanthopagrus latus. Taxonomy (NCBI): domain Eukaryota; kingdom Metazoa; phylum Chordata; class Actinopteri; order Spariformes; family Sparidae; genus Acanthopagrus; species Acanthopagrus latus. Next base: position 18,163,303 of record NC_051048.1, read on the forward strand.
TAAAACATCAGAGAACATTATTATTTTTTTAATCTTTTTTTATCTTTGAGCAAGATAAATATAGTAATTAGCTTTAATAAAAATCATTTTAAAGCTACAGCGTGCGTGCCGCTGATTACTTTGATTTCCCTGACGACATCTCATCCATTACAAACCCGTCATGAACTCTAATCCGGATTCTAATCCAGTATCATTATTCCTGCAGGATGAGAATGTATTAATAATGGTCCGCGGGGGGAATCCTCTGCATCATTACTGGCCCTATAATGGGCGACGCAAGCTGTTGAGGTTAAAGCCACGGCCTACAACGCTGCAGTGTGTATGAGGTCAGCGAGGTCCAGACATCTGAGGTCGGCCTGCACAGAACCAGTCAACCAGAAGGCCCCTTTATGTCACATTGAGCGTGGGGCTATTGATGAACATGTCTGATTTAAAGCCTCTCCTGCGACTCCTCTTCTGTGCTTCGTTTCCGTTTGACTCTTTTTCACATTTTTCTGCCCTCAGAACCCCAAATTCGTTCCCATCAGATGAGGTTTTAAGCGTGCTGTTTCCCCCGGCGGGTCGTGTCAGATAGGTCAGCGTTGGCCCCTGCGTGAAAACAGACCTCCGGGCTCCCGCTGTCACTTATCAGAACTGCTTCTTAATCTGCGTTTTTATACCTGCTCCCCAAACTCCAAAAAGAACACTCTTGAGGTTACGAGCATCGAAAGTGACACATACTTCTGCTCCTTAATCCCTATTAGCCCTCACCTTACTGCACCCGGAGCCCAAATGCAACGGGACAAACCAGGAGGGCATTCTGGGAGCTGCTGGCTTCCTGCAGAAGTGTCTGCAGGCTCACACAAAGGGCTCTTAATAACAGTTGTTTTTCATCTTTTTTTTTTTTTTTCTTTTAGTTTGAGCGTTATCTCTTCAGCCTGGAAAGAAAACATCTGAGCTTCGGCTGGAACAAACTCCCAAAGCCGGTTTGTTTAACCCCTGGACGGCACATTAACCCCTGTTAGAGCCAGCTTGTCAGCTCAGCACAAAGGAAGAGAAGCTGCTTGATATTTAGGGCCTATTACCACAAACCGCCCTCTGTTGTGTCCCAAAGAAAACAATTTCTCCTCAAGAGCTGCAAAAATACACATCATCATGCATTTTTAAAGGAGAGAAAAAAAAACAAGATTTCAGTGTCGTTATCTTCAGAAAAGTGACTTTTATGCACCTCAGAGCTGAACAGGGCTGTTTCCCGTGCATGTTAAGGTGATGGAGGTTAATCGCATGAGATAAGTGCAGCCCAGCAGGTACAATACACCTCCACAGGAAGCATGTTATCCCTCTGGGTGGGAGAGACGGAGCACTTGTGATGGATTACAAGGCCCGCCACAAATACCTGAGGCTTATGGGACATCAGATCAATGAGAAAACATCAGCCTCCCTGTAATACCACTAATGTCTTTCACTGTGCCAGGAACTGGGGTCAAGTCTGGAAGGTAGAACTTGATTCTCGATGAAAAGCGCATTGAGAAACGTTCAACCTTTCGAAGCTTTTAACCAGACAGACGTCTTTAAAAAGAGCCTCCTCCTCCTCCTCACCTGTCTTCCTGCTGACCCGAGCGCACTCTATCTGACCCGGGACTCTCCGGTCCAGATCTTTTTTCTAACATGCCAGCTTAAATAAGGCGAAGAGCGGTTATGGAGCTGAAGACCCCCGAAATAGAGGAATCGCGTGAGAAAGAGGCGAGCACACTGAAGGTAGCAGCTGACTGAGTGGAGAGTGCACCGCCCCCCGAGGTCAAAGCACTTCTGTCATATTAGCTTATACACGGGGTCCATATTTTCAATAAATCATGGCCCTCAAGGATCGCTGGGAGTGCAGGGGCCATTAGAGCCGTCCTCCATGTGGGCTCCCTCTGCCTCACCGCTGCTGCTGGACTGTGGTGAGGGAGCAAAATAATGTGTCTGATTTAGATTTAAAAAATTATGTTTTATTAACTTAAAAATGTCTTAATGCAATAAAAAAGTGAAGCTTTGTCTGTATTTGTGACAGGAAGCTGAATTAAAAAGTAGGGATTAAATTTAACAACTTCAAAATAATTTGATTACTTCACTGTTTGAGGTTATTGATTTCCCTCCTTTTTATTAAAGTAAAGTCAAGGTCAGATTTCACTGTATATATTAACTATTATGAACAAATTGTCAATCATTAAACTTTAGTGACATTTAAAAAGTTGACTTCTTTTAATAATTGTTGACAATAAAAAAACAATAATCCTGAAATTACTAAGTAAAGTAGATTTATATTTGAGTTAACAACTTGAAATGTTTACTTGTGTTTTTTTTTTCTTTTTTTTTTTCAAAAAGCGAAGTCACTTTGTCAGATTTTACAAACAATTTATTAAGCAAATATAATTCGTTTATAATCATCAAATGACATGTAAAGAATTTTTATAAGTGATTTTTATTTACTTTGAAATGTTTAATAAATACTTTAAACAGTAGGTAATGTTTAGAGATGAACTTTACAATATTTTTAAGCAAATATAAATATGTATAAACATCAGCTGACATCCAAATATTTTTTATAAATGAACATTTACAAAGAATTAAACAAACACACGGTATAAAATATTATTAAACATTTTTTTTTTAAATTTAAAGTGTTTAAAGTGAAACAACCATCAGGTCTGACTGAAACTGTAAATATAACATTTATTATTTATGGTGATCATAAAGTTATTAAAGTGTGTTTACACAGCCAGAGTTTTTAAGTGACTGAATAAAACATAGAGGTAATAATTCACTAGTATTCTACAGAAGTTACAAATGTGTTTACTCGGTTTCTCCCTCAAGACAGCGACAGACATGTCTCCTCCTCTGGTCTCCTCCTCTGGTCTCCTCCTCCCGTGAGCCTCCTCTGGTCTCCTCCTCCCGTGAGCCTCCTCTGGTCTCCTCCTCTGGTCTCCTCCTCGGGTCTCCTCCTCCCGTGAGCCTCCTCTGGTCTCCTCCTCTGGTCTCCTCCTCCCGTGAGCCTCCTCTGGTCTCCTCCTCTGGTCTCCTCCTCTGGTCTCCTCCTCGGATCATGCCTCCTGATTAAACATACATGCAGCAGGAGCAGAGCAGAGGAGAGATGGAGCCTCCTCTCTTCCTCTCTGATGTCGCCATCAGATCACATCTCCTCAGAGTCTCGTGTTTTTCTCTCCTCCTCACGCGAGTCCTCCGCTGCCCCGGGAGTCCAACCCGCAACCCCCCGACCCGACTCAGACCCGACAACCTGTCAGGGTTTGATTTTCAATCGCTGTCTTTCGTTTTTGTTTAGTGGAAGCACTTTTTTTTTGAGGAGGAAACTTTGTGGTGACGCGCTCACAGGCCGACGGCAGAGAGACACGTCATCAGTGTTACATGTTGTTATCGCTGTTAATAGTTGTATCGATAAAATTAACAAGAGGGAAACGTCTGTACAGAGAGAGGAACAACAATCAGCTGTGCTGGCTGAGAACACGGATTTATTTTATTTATTTAAACTTTATTAAACCGCCGTGAGGTTCTGTGAGAGACAGAAACGAGAGTGGAGCTCATCATAAAGTGATCTTGATGCTGTGAGCCGGACTGAGTCACACAACACAACGAAAACTACATTAAAACACACAAAACACACACGCGTTTGACTCCAGCCTGTTACTGTAAGATACAACTTTTGAGACAATTTTTATTATTTTGTTAAATATATAAATAATAAATAATAATAAATCAAATATAAATATAACTCTGTCAAAATACAAGAAGGCTACACAAGTGAAATTAAACTGTAGTTATTAGTTATTTAAACATTTACTAACGATGACGTGTTTTATAAACCGTGTGTTTGTTCTGTGATCGGTGTTTATAATCGTCTGCTTTGTAAACGGTTGATACATTTTTTTTTATTAACCTTTACTATTTTTACTATTTATTTATAAATTAATTAGATTTTTTGTCAGCAGTTAAGTAACCATTAACTAAAGTTTATTGAATTTACTCATCACGGTGATTATGACGTGTTATAGATGTTTTAATCTATGACACGGTATCATATTTTATACATTAATTATTTTATTCTGTTTCTAAAATCTTAATCTGGAAAATAATTAGATGGGTGTTGTGAAATTAAAAGTCCATTTCATTTCAAAGTAAAAGCACCTCAAAGTAATCATCGTACTTAAATAAACGTACTCAGATTCCTCTGCACCACTGTCGAGCTGAATTCAGACCGGATTAATAAAACCGGATCAGGACGTCAGCGTTCCGTGACAGCTCGGTTCTGATTGGCTGAGCTGGAAAACTTAAATGTCTGATTGGACATTTAAAAACTTTCCTGAAAACAAATCGACACAATTTGTCGCAAAAAAAAAACACGTCACGGTTCTTCTGATGAAACAGCTTTTACGTCACGACCCTGCAGAAAACACACCGAGCCACACCGCCTCGATTCATTGATTAATTAATGAACTAACAGATGGATGCTGGTTATTCGGTTGCTCGACAAGATCATTTCTCAAGTTTTTTTTTTCCACACAATCTCTGACGTTTTGCTCCTAAACAGAAATAAAAACATTATTTTGAAAATGATTTTTAAAAGATTTGATTGAAAAACATAAACAACATAAACAACAACAACAACAACAACAACAAACAAACAGTCTCTTGGTGTAACAGACGCCTCGTGTGTCTCACTGGACCTGATTTTAATCTTTTAGAAAACATGAAACAACACAACGGACCGGATGTGTGATTAACAAATGTCAACAGCTCATAATTAAACATTTTTACTTAGAGACGTTTACTTCCGGTTCGGTATTAGAGGCTATAAAACACACACACACACACACACACACACACACACACACACACACACACACACACACACACACACACACACGTCATCTCTTTCTACATCTGAGTGTAATTTCTGTATAAACGCTCTAAAAACCTTCTGTGACACATAATTACATCAAATCTTGGGAACTGATGTAATAAATCCAACAATAAGCAGAAATTATTTCGTCCCACGTACAGTGTGTGTGTGTGTGTGCGTGTGTGTGTGTGTGTGTGTGTTAACGATCTGGACGCTGTGACATGCAGGAGACAGGCTCATTGATCACTTGGGGTCTCAGGGGGCTGATGGAGGTCACTGATTTTAAAACTCATCTCACTGTGATACGTCTGAGCTCGGTCGGAGTGGAAGAACAGAAAAAACTCACTTTCATCTCGGGCCTGTTGTCCTGAGTGTTGTCAGTCTGGTTTGTGTCACTGTAAGAAACAGAAACTATCCTGATGGAGAAATAAATCTCATGAACAGTTTCGGCCTGTGACAAGCTTCAGTTTGATCAGCTTCACTGATCCAGAGAACACGAACACAGCTGGAAGTCATTCATACAAACACAGTCTCAGGAGACTCATATGCTCTGTATGAAAAGTCCTGGAGAGATACTGAATAAACCAGAGCCCAGTGTGTTATTCTGTGTTCTACAGCAGCAGTACAGTGCAGTAGTGTAGTGCTGAAGGCAGCCAGCTGAGGGCAGCAGAGCTCAGTTTAAATCAATGAGTGTGTTTATGGAAAGTAATAGAGTATCAGGTGTCAAGAATGTAATATTAATCATCAGGCTCCTTCTGTCAGATCTGTGTTGTCTGTCTGTGAAACCAAAAGCATCTGCTGTGAAGATTTAATAGAGACTTCTAACTTCTTTTAACCACGTCCGCTGTCATCACGAAACACACGTTGGAGTTGCAAGATATTTGAAATTCACTCTGACTGTGTCCTAAATGCTCAGATGAAACAACCCGACCTTCTCCTGACAGTGCAGCACGCTGACTCCTGCAGGATGTGCTGACTTCATGTTTACGGCTCTGCTCTTCTGTCACTAGATGGCAGCGTCACACCTTCGTCCTTCAGCTTCACTTTGCTCCAAATGTCTCAATTGCTGCTCCTGTGTGAGGCACGCCATCATTTTTATATGCACATTGTCTAACCCCAAGCTGTACAGACGTGAATGCTTAATGGATTTAAGCATAGCAGGTGATGTGTATCTGTGTAATGAGGGAGGGTGTCGCCTACTGAGGGCAACATCCCATATCAAGGTGTGCATAATTATTAGGCAGCTTCTTTCCCTCAGGCAAAATAGGCCAGAAACAGATTTAACTGACTCTGAAGAGATGCAGCGCTGCAGATATTGGGGCGTGATCACAGAACCATCAAACGTTTTGTTGCAAATAGTCAACAGGGTCGCAGGAAACGCACTGAGGAAAAAAAAGACAAATTAACTGCCAAGGATTCGAAGAAGAATCGAGCGTGGAGCTACCAGGAGCCCGTTATCTTCCAGTTCTGTCATATTCCATAGCTGCAACCTACCTGGAGTACCCAGAAGTATGAGATGCTCAGCGCTCAGAGACATGGCCAAGGTAAGGAAGGCTGAAACCACCATCCCCACTGAGCACAACACATACGCTGAAGCGTCCAGACTGGGCCAAGAAATATCTGAAGACAGATTTTTTCAAAGGTTTTATGGACTGTTGAAGTGAGAGTGACTCTGGGATCAGTAGCTGGCACAGAGCTCTGCTTCGAGTCAGACGCCAGCCAGGTGGAGGTGGGGCACTGGTATGGGCTGGTGTTATTAAAGATGAGCTGGTTGGACCTTTTCAGAGTGAAGATGGACTCAAAATCAACTCTCAAACCTACTGCCAGTTTTTAGAAGACACTTTCTTCAAGCGGCGGTACAGGAGGAGGTCTGCATCTTTCAAAAAGACAGTGATTTTTATGCAGGACAATGCTCCATCACATAAAGGCCTTAAAGAGGGAAAAGTTCTGACATGGCCCCCCTTCCTCACCTGACCTGAACCCAGCTGAGAACTTGTGCCCAATAAGTGCAAATATAGATATTCTCCTAAGAAAGCCAAAACCTCACTTTTACTTTCTTAAATATTCATGTTTGAGGTTTATTAACGTTTTGGATTAAAAATAATCCTCAAAAATAATCCTTAAAAGAATAAGACTCGCCTAATAACTGTGCACACAGTGTATATAGAATATTTTTTGTTGACTACTTAACTGATGTTTCCAGTCGGTGACGGCGTTTCAGTTTTAAAAAGACATCAAGTCTATCCGAAAAATATAAAGACGAGGGTTACAACTCTGTCACTTGTTCCAGGATTGATGTCCTTCATCCATACCTACAATCAGACTGTCAGACGTCACACAGAGCTGAGATAATATCATACAAATAAAGGTTATGTAATACATATATTATACAGCTTTATTTATGAGATTATATAAATGTTGTTTTGTGGTGCAAATTCACCAGGAACTGAACATCACAAAGGACAATGAAATGATGTAACACATACACACACAGATACAGAAATAATGACAATTGGCAGAAAATGCAGTGAAATAATAACATTATTATTATATGTATAATGTGTTGCACTGTGTTTTCTTGAGCCTCAGTGTCATACATCCTCATACCTCATGTTGGAATGGACCGGGCTGTACCGTACAGTAAGTAGAGCACAGTCAGGACTTATGCTTATGTCTTATTCCTTCTTCCCCGTACACAGAGAGGCTATAAAGCCCCGGTCGCAGCCAAAAGCCAATCAATGTGAAGCTCATTAATAGATAATTCACTTGAGGAGGATTGGAAAGCCTCATTTGTCAAGAAAATTGTGTGAGCCGCTGCGGAGCAAAACTACATTATCATCTGTTACCTGAGATTATTATGTCTCTGAGCAAATGTCCTGAAGCCCGAGATGTTTGGCATTAGAGGGGAGAGACGCTCGAACACATCATCACATGGACCTTTATGTTGTCATGATGGCGCTTTATGTCATGCGGCTGATGCGATGGACTTTATTTGTCTGTCCTGTGCTCCTGCTGGATGCTCTCCGGAGCATTTTGCAAATTGCAGCGAGGCCGAAACCTCTCGTTCATTTTGGATTTCGAATTGGCAGGATCAGCGGGCACAGACCAGGATCCCTCTGAACGCCACCTCGACAGACCTTCAACCAAAACGGAGCCCAGAAACATGAGACTAAGCTTGTTAATGTCACCGCTCAAAAGCTCAAAGCACAGGTGAGACGTGAACTACGATTCCCACTTCATCATGGTTGGACCAAACCTTGAAGTTAGGACTTGTAGATCTAACGTGATTCAGCAGTCAGGATGCTTATTTCTTGCCTCAAACTTGTTCAGAAATCTTTTTTGGTGGACGGTCTACTCATGCTCAAACACCAGTGGCTCACAGAACGTCATATCAAACCTATGGATGGGTGGAAATCTGCCAGAGCAAAAACACAAGTTCACAAAGCTCATCATTTATTCCATGACTTGGAGTTGACATCTTGACATTTTTGGAGAGATCGATTCACCTGACTTATCATCACACTGCAGACGAGTGTGAGGCTGTCCAGGATATCATTTAAGGCTTCGCCGCTTCAGTTACACTTTTGTGTGATTATTCAAAGCTTTGACACGAGGAGGACGAAACTCGTGGTCATTATTTCATTTACATGATTGTAATTACACATCTGATGAGACGTGAGGAACCTTCAGAGGGGCTGTATGTAGTCTGGAGAGGAAATTTAAATGCAGATTTTAACGCTCACGATATTAATTAGGTAATTATACAAACTTGGAATATGGTTTTTACACAAGTGAATCTTTAGTTCAGAACATACAAAAAAACCCTAAAAGTATCAATAGATTTTGTTTTTTTTCAGTGAAGAGATATCTGCATGCTAACCAGCGAGGCCCGGGCCTGAACACCGCTTCTCCCAGCGGTCCATATCTCCTGTTGTAGTGGTGGAAACGCCGACGTTTCCCTGGTAGTCTGGCTAGCTGCACAGCTAACAGTAGCTACACTTACTGGTGTACACAAAGTACACAGCAGGCAGCAGTTAGCGGCTACTCTGGTGATACGCTGCCCCTGTTTGTCTGGAAAATGAACTCAAGGTCACTGATTCTCAGGTATGTCACCCTTAAACCAACACGTCAGGAGACAGTTCACCTCAAATCGATAGATTTAAAAAACTTCCATCATCCATCTCCTGAGGTCAGTGTGGTCGCACACGGACCTGTGAGAGTTGCACATTACCCAGAAGCATCATGACAAGATTAGGTTAACATCCAGTGTCTCGGGGCTCTGAGCTGTCACTGAAATCCAACAAAACAAGTTGGATGGAGCGGTTTGCTCAGTGAGCCGACCTGTCTTATGCTCAGCGGAATTAACACCTGCCCGGATTCAGAATTAAGACGAGCACCAGTCTCTGGCAATTATGCGCGGCTGGCTGAAGACAGGGCGAACGCTCATCTGAGGCTACGGCTGCGTCTGCGCCCCTGTGCATAATGTACAGCTTAATTCATTACAGGGAGGCGGAGGGCTGCTTTCACATGCACACAGCATGCCTCTTCTCTCCACAGCCCATCAAATCAAATTAGCCTTTTAGGGGAATATGGCCTGTCAGGAGCTACTTGTGCAGAGAAAGTAATGCAGAGAGAGGAAAAATATAATAATTGCACAAGGAGAAACACTTCCATCACAATGCAAATGAGAGTAACTGGGCTTTTATATCAACAGGATTTTTAAAAAATTGGTGTGCGGGTGGCAGGGCTCTCTTAGGAGGCAGTTCCAGGGAGAGCGGCCCGACTCGGTCATTTGCATCGCCTCCAGCTGTCTTTCTTCTTCAGCAGCCCAGACACAACCGTGCAATAGAAAATCGGTTAACTCCCGAGCACAACACATCTTATTTAACGAGGCACTGACCCGCAGAACAGCAGCTCTCAACAGGCTCTGCAGAGTGACCAGCCTTGATACATGTGCACACAGCACCCGTCTGATGACTGAGGCTGTATTACTGAAGCAACTGGTCGCCTCTTTCAGGAGGTTTGTCCTGTGTGTTCTCCACCAAAATCCTTTGGCATGAAAAAGGTTCAACAGAACCAATCAGAATGTTTATTTACAACACAGAACATTCAGGGTAGAAACCCCCAGCATCGCATTAACTAGGAGCTTTAACACAACTTTTTAGGCTGTCAGTATAACAGGTTGATTTCAATTAATCAATCATAGAAACAAATAACCGGATCCACGGTCCTGTGAGCTGAAGGAGTCGGTGTGTTTACAGGCGAAAATACAGCACAGCGCTCACCACCACCCACGACGCAGACACACCAGCACACATGTACCAATGCTCACTGCGCCGTAGGCCACTGGAGGAGGTTACGGCGTCAGCTCTGTGTGGAGCCTACGTGCCACCATGAATCAGCCGGTGATGTAACACCACAGGACAACAGTGAATAACAAAAAAGTCCCAGATTCTGCTGTACTGTACTGAGAAAGAAGGAACTGTTGATAGGAGCATCGCTTTGCGTAATTAACGCAGTAAACTATTGCCACACCATCAGAATATCACCTCCTTGTAAAGCTTAGTTCCATATAAATGCACAGATAATTTGATGAAAAAGATAAAAAGGAGCCTCATATAAGAAACAAGACTAAAATCAAAAACGTGAGATCTCACCTGGTTAGTTGTTGCTGGAAGAGGGACATGGGATTAAATGTGCATATGAAATGTGTTAATCGCTTAAACAAGAAGCTAAGCTAAGAAGTGGTAATGTGTTGCTCCATAAGTGTGTGCAGTGAATAAATCAAGTGTGTTATGTTGCATACGGTGCGCAGGCAAAAGGCTTCCCCAGGCAACAGACACCTCTTTTAAAGTTCCAGGGGCAGCCAAGTGTAAATTGGTTTGGGGTTAGTAAATGTGTGTATTGTATTTTAGTAGAAGTAATATGAAGTATATTTGTGTATTTTCTCTGTTAGTTGATGTAGATTAGGATGTATATAGGTCACAGATGATGTGGCGTAGATACAGGAATAAAAACAATGGTGGGTTAAACATGAGGTGGGCAGTGGATCCCGGTGAATGGATTCTTCATGGGTAATTGGTTGTGACACCCTATAAATAGGCGCCATTTTGGCAACCTTAAAGAACCTCCTTGGTGACCCACCTCAAACCTTGCCTGTGGATCATTTTTTTGCAGTATCATCCAGCCGTAACTGTGATCATTCTCACAGCTGCATTCAGTGATCGATGCTTCTCGGCTTGCAGGACGGTGGCGAGCGGAACAAGCTACTGCTCAGGTGAGTCGTTCAAAAACCTTCATTTTAGCAAACTCTGCTTACACAAACAATGTTCTCAATGCTGGTGTTCATGTGTAGAGAGTTTCATGTTGTGTCGAGCCTTCTTACTGATTTAAAAATAGCGATTTTGATGCTATTTTAAAAGTGCCTGTAGCACATGCACTGAAAATGAGTTTGACCCAAAAACAAAAATACAGTAAATCTTAGAAGTGCCTCTTTCGTCATAATTATGCTTTTACACGAAGGTTTGAGTCGGGTACATTCACAAAAAATAGCCTTGGTTGCATTTTGGCGAGAGTTTCACTTTAAAGTTTAGATCCTGACATTAATATGACCATGTTCATGATGGAAACTTATTCTGGGATTTAAACGAACCTATACAGAGGTTGATCTTCAGGTTGCACAGTAGCCTTTTACCTCCTTACAGCCTCCCTGATGGTTCTGCTGCAGCCTCACTGTGTTCTGTCTTCTCACCTTCTCCTGCTAATAATAGTGTGAGCGTGGCTCTGCCAGCTGCAGCTGTGTGTCCCCCTCCACCTGACCCTGACAGGTGACAGGACACAGGTGGTCAGCATACCTGTCACAGACCTAAAACCTAATCACAGGTGCTCACTAATCCAGTGAAAGTCTTGTTTCCTGGTACACCTAACAGCACATTCAGACACAAGAGCAGAGAAATACATTAATCAACAAACAGCCAAGAATCAGTGTAATTCTGATGAATTTGTAAATTGATTCCGGTGCTTTTGGAGCTACTTTAGGATTCTGACCATTTCTTGCTAATGACACCATTAAACAGTGAGATGTCATCTACAATCAGAAATAAAGCATCTGCAAAATGCTCCACTCGCATCTGCATTAATAATTAACGGTCAGTTGGGTTTAAGCGGGTTTATAAGAAACGACCCCTGCTGATTTGTGACGGCCGCAGGTACAGTAAGTTCTAATCAAAAAGGCAGAGCTGTACTTCCATCAGATGACTTATTCTGACATTTCCAGACGATCATCAGACCACATTTGCAATTGAAATCTGCACCTTTATCGGGAACTGTTCATTTTAATGCATAATGGTGAAGTATTTAACAGATTTCTCAGCATCCGGGTCTCATTCATCAGTTCATCCACACCCAGACCTTGACTTGCTCTTATCCCCTGCTGAATTATTTACCAGTGCCCACTCTCTGCTGATACTAGCTGTGAGTGTGGGCATTATATTATGCATGAGGCAAATAAATACACAAGGTTTCCCAAGAAACTGTGACATTGTGGATAAATAAGGCGCCAAAGTCAAATGCTTCTAAAAGTCTCCAACGTCTACGGCAAATGTGTTCTCGCTCCTTAATCGAGAACCTGCATCTTCTATCAGCCAACTGTCTTTATCTTTTTTATGGTTAAACTAACATCGTCCTCCTTTAGCTGACCTTTGCAGGAATCACTCTGCGAGGAGTGAGGATTTGCAGAGATAAGAGACACGGCCAGGCAGGTGGGGATATAATAGCCGCTCTCCGGAGGCTACGAGCAATATAAAATCCCTGACAATAGGCCTCCCCAAGATGAGCAGCGACAAAGCTCTTTAGAGAGGGATGTGCTCTCCCCAGAACCGTGAAGGAGTTTGAATGTAGGTACTGCACACGACAACCAGGTTGCCGAAAGACTCAGACAGTCATGACGTTAAAGCCTGCAGCTGATTGACAAGTCAATCTCTTTAATTAATCACCCGGAGTGGTTGAAGCTGCGGCCTCTCCTCTCTTAATTCCACCGTGATGAGGAGCCAGAGATAATCAGGTGAGACAACCCTTCTGTTTTAGTGCCATCTTCGGCGGAATTTGCTTGCAGCCCGGGCGAGCTGACATTCACTCTATTGACTCGAGACGGCAGCTCAATCGCCTGATGACATCGGCGATAGCAGCAACACTGCGTTGCCATTATTGGCCGCATTGATCAGTCTAATGAAGACAATTGAACCCAGCTGAGAGGGAAGCGATGAATCGGGGGAGCAGGCGGCGATCACGAGCAGACTGCTGGATCTGATCGTTCCTCTCAGATCAGGTGAGGATGAAGCAACACAGCAAATGTGTGAAATGTATCAAACACATTGAAGCCTGAGCCTTCCTGATTGTTGGACACTTCAGTCATGTCTCGCTCAGCATGTACGACAGTAGCTGGTGTTTTCTCTCCTCTTCACAGCTCCAGTTAGATTTTAAGGATGTGTAATAGTTTGAGCTGTTTTTTCGGAGAATGATTTTCTGCTCCTACAGTAACATTTTATACGACCCCATGTGTTCGGATTAAACCCCATAATGCCTCATTAGCCCAGATGCCCAAACAAAATGTTGATTATGTGATTTTGCAAGCTGCAGAATGTTTCAAGACACAGGTGAAGTGACACAGTTAGCACTCAGCACTCAGAGCCCACCTTTGACCCGCCGTCTGCAGCTGCTCTCTGGCAACAAAAGCCAAAAACGTCTTTTCAGCATGAATCTGAGACACTTCCAGCTGGCACCCATACAGCTTCTTTGACCCAAAATATGTAATTTTTCCTAAACCCCAGCATCAACACATTATGCCACTGTGTGACATCTCCCAACAGCACAAACAGGAAGTGATGTCAGACAGCGACCCTGAGCTGAGAGCCTCGGTAAACAGAGGCGATGTCTGCAGACAAGAGGAAGCGACCAGACTCCACTCATAAAACTGCCAATTTAAGCTTAATATGATGAGAGTTGTCTGAACGCAAAGAGTCAAAGAGTGTTCTATCTGATATTAAACATACTGTCATCAAGCTAATGAGCAGGTTTTGAAATGTAGAAATTCATCATATTAGTGGTTCGGACAAACCTACAAATTCAGCGTGTATTCTGCCAATTCTACCACTTCTGGCACTTCTTCTGCTGACAGCTACACACTGGCTGGTGAAGACATGAAACAATCTGTGCGTTCTGTGAGGAGCTTTGTGATTTCCTGCCAATTTGTTGTTTTTAATAATCACTCTTAACCCCCGAGGAGCTCCGCCAAACTGTTTGGGACATAAAAACAACAGATAAAAGCTCCGTCATGTAAAAACAGAGATTCGGAGTCAGTTTTGATGGCTCCATCACCGTCACGTGATACACAGAGCTCTGTAGGTCATGATTGAGGGACTCATTCGTCTCGCCCACTCCGTCTGCTAAGTTTCAGCCTTCCAAGTAATTAAGGAGCTGCGGAACAGCGAAGGGCGGCGTGGCCTCGGGGGTTTTCACTCTTACTTTCATGCATCCATTAACAACGTGGCCAATCTCTTCCATATGTACGCTCATGCGCTGGGATTTGTTGCTTTCTTCACGGGAGGCCTGGCGCAAATTGCAGCTGATGTTGTAATTATTCCTTTGGATTTGTTTTAAAGAAGGGAAAAATAAAAAACAGCTGATATGATTATTACCTGATGGAGTTCTCTCACACGGTGATGCATGTCGACCTGTATCACATTATAGAGCACAGAAGGTGTTGTTCAGTGTGGTTTTATCAAATCTTGCAACGCATTCGTCGCAGGAATATCAAGACGGGGTCATTTTAATCTCATTACCTGACAGCCGAGCACCTCGGCTCCAGCAGAATTCATATCGAAATTGGGTCTCAGACATCAAAAGCCTGCCGCAATAAACACAGATGTCACAAACATGGACATTTGGCTGTTCATTCAATGATTCATCACAGTGCAGGTGGAGCCCACGGCGTGATCGCACCGCAGCTCACCACGCAGCGGGATGCACCTGCAAATTTGTGTCGGGGACTACAAAAGCTTGACGGGAAGGTATGTGGGGAGGAAGACGCTGCGTGAACCCGCATGAATTGTTCCCCTGACTGACAGAAGTCCCGCGAGTGTCACATTCACGACAGAGTTTCAGAAACACAATAGTTATCTGCGCTCCCTTCTGCCGCGGCGTCGGAGCAGCGAGGAGCCGCTCGCAGATGGAATCACAGACAGACGCGACGTCTTTGAGGAAACGCTGGATTTTCTTTCATTACCATGCGACTGAAATGAGAAAAACAGCTCCGTGCACAGGCGACACTCCGGTATGAAAGAGGTGAGGGTAGGTTAGGCTTAATTAATCCATTCCCACAGGACATTTGAATTGCATGAGTAGAGACGTAATATATGACTTGAGGTATCGTTAAAGGCATGACACATGCGATGCGACAAGTCTCAACCACAAGGCGACCCGACCTTTAATATAAGGCTGGGCAGCGGCAGGTTGTTAATGAGAACTCCGCTGCAGTTGGACATCAGTAACAGTCTTGCGATGGTCCTCTGCCCTCTCAGGGGAGCTCTGCAGCGGAGCGATGGCCTTCATCACTTCTTCAGCTTTCGTACGTCCTCTGAAGTCCACAAAGAAGCCGCCGCATGAAAGACTGAACACTGGCAACGGCGCTTTCATAAAATACTGGCAGTGTTCCTTTGAAACCTTTATTGACTGAGTCAACTTCACACCTCTACGAGCCTCTCAGACACTTCATCTTGTGCTTTCACTTCTTACCCAACTTTGCCCATCTGTTTTTGGGAGCCCAAGGCTCATTGCAGACCAAGGACATCGATTAGGTCCCATTCTCTGTCTGCAGGCATTATAATCATCAGTAATCACTCTACTGCTGGACTTTTGTGTTCCTTTTCTTACACAGTCTGAATTGGACGTAATAGAGAAAGCACATCTAGAAGATCGAAGGGAATGTCTAAAAGGCAGAGCTGCTCGCGGTCCGACTGTATTGAAGCAGTGTCCAACAAGATGCTTTGAAATGGGCGTAAAGTTTGTCAAAAGTTCAATGGGTAAACTTTCCATGACCCTGAGCATACTCTGGATACCCTGAGCACAACTCATCTCATCACAAAACAGAACACAAAGGCTGAGATCGAGCAACCGGAACTTGATTTTATTCTAAGGAAGAACTATTGCTCTCAAACAGAATACTGCATCTTTAAACTACAAAATTCAGCCCTCAAATTCTTTGCAAAAGTTGACTAGTAATCCAAAGGATATCATCATCGGAGAGACTCGATGTGAGCTGAAATATAAAATAACTTTTTGCCTCAGAATTATGGAGCTGAGTCGGAAGCCCCAGCTGATTCCCAGCCCTCAACCTAAGGTCATGAGGCCTGGGTAGTGACCGGAAAATGACATCGCGGATGTGTCCGTAATAAGTTTCCTCTGCCTTTGAGATAGAGCGAGAAGTTGGGAGTCGAGCCGCAGAATCAAAAGGAGCCAGCTGAGGTGTTTCGGGGCAGCTGATCAGGAAGAGTGCCCTCCTTTGAAGGTTTTCAGGGCATGTCCAAGTGGGAGGAAACCCCTGGGTGGACCAGCTGGAGGGATTATATATCTCGTCTGACCTGGGAACGCCTCGGGAGGAGCTGGAAATTGCTGCTTGGGAGAGGGACGTCTGGAATATCCTACTAGGCTGCTGAACGGACCCTGGATAAGCAGAAGAAAATCAGCAAAGTCAATTTAGAACAAAATGTTGGAAGTTAACATTTCTTTGAACCGCTGATTCAGTCACATGTGTCACAGGCAGCATGACAAGTGGTGATTTGGTAGATTGGGGGGGGGGTTGCTGGTGTTGGAGGTGAGGAAGCTGCCAGGCCAGTGACCACAGTGCAAGACTGTGATTCTGTGAAAGGACCGGATGTTTTTCAAGGACCCCTCGGACAATTTCCAGCCATGTTCGCTGCAACAGGACGCTGGACGATCGATAACCTTGTTCGTGGCGACAAAAAGCAGTTATTTTAGGACAAAGACCACGACCAGGTGAGTTCTGTGCCTAAAACTAAGTACCCCATCAACACAGCGAATGACAAACTACTGAACCAAGTGCTGGACGAGCGCTCCTCATCAGGTTGTATATGTGTCATCGCTGCCATAAAAAGAGACTGATTACTGTCTCAGAGATGGATGGAAAATGTAATCTTGTCGTGGTGGGAAATCCTGTGAGGAATAATCGTGAAAGTGACATTGAGCAGAATATATTGGGCTGTTTCAATCACCATATGCGTGGCATATTTTTGGAATCAGCAGTAAGAATAGGTGTTATTCACACCTGATGGCAGATGAATGGGGAATCTGACCTGAGTGGAGCTGCGATTGATGCCAGTGACAGCAGGTCGCCTTCCTCCATGGACATCGGTGTAGTGTTTGTGCTGTTCAGCGTCAGGAAGCCTCTCGCGAAGGAAAACATCAACAAGTCAGCTCAAATAAGTTTTTGAGTGGATCTGATTTTCCGACGTCAAGCGGGAAATTGGTAACATCGCGCTGATTTCCCTGATGGCCTGGCCTGCAATTTACAACATGATATTCAATTTGGGGTGGAGCAGTTGTTTCTGCAGCAGTAATTCTTAATGGAAGATGAGCACTCAGACGCCTGCGTGGTGCTGGAGGAGACACGAGGCACTCCATTAACTGAAAATCCCAGACCTGCCACAAGCTGAGCCCCTATTAATGCAGAAAGCAGTGAATGAACAAAACTGGCATATCAGTAATTCCTCTGTACTCCCAGCTGATTGCACCTGTCTTCAGAACTCATTTGCAGTTTATTTGCCCCAATCTGAATAATGTTCTGACGGAATTAAGAGCGGCGGCTCGAGTCGGCGCGCTTCCTTTGACGAAGCGTGTTGGAGTTAATCTTGGATTAAGAGCGAGCGCACTAAAGTCAACAGCCTTTCAAACTTAACCGTTTTGTGTCTTGGGCTCGGCTACTCTCCTGCTGTCAGAAAGTAGGACTGCAAACCGAAGCGGGCCTGCAGGTGCCGAAACAGATCCAGTGATCAAACAGCAAAGAGTGTGTGCCAGCCACAGTCATACTTAGTCAGCTGGGGCTGGATGAGACTTCATCCTGTGTGGGCGACACAGAGTAGAGGGTCTGGCGCGAGCGGCAGGAGAGAGATGACGTCTCTGATGGAGGCCAGCGCGGCTCTTTTCCTCCAGCTTTCGATCACATGGAAAATAAGTCATTTCACGCTCTTGTAAAGCCGTTAAAGCTGTTAAGAACTTGAAAAGGAGCTACTTTGGGAAGCTGAATGTAAAGGTGCATTGTCAAATAGTGTAATCTACGTCCTATTTTCTCTTCTCAGCTTGTTAAAATCCCCAAATTCCCTATGTGGTCCTGAACGCATCACAGCTGGCAGGTATAAAAAGATTAGCGCTGACGGTGGGTCCTGTTGAAGTTACACTCAGATCAAATGGGGGCAGTATATCACCAGAATGAGCTAGTTAGCTGTGCAGCTAGTAGTCCAGATCAGGAGCTTAGCTGGTGTTTCACCGCTTGCACAAAAGCTGTTCTCAGGTCAGGTGTGGCCTCTGATGTTCCAAAGTTCACGAGCAGACTTTGACATCAGTTCCTGTTGGAGTTAAAATGTGTCTTTCAGTGTGAAGTAAGCAGCTCTGGGACGCGAGTCGTCAGGTTGTTGTCACACATGTGCACACCTGCAGAGAAAGATAAGAAGTGACATATCAGAAGTATCCGAGCGTGGATGTGCTGCGGTGGCGTCCAGATGGCGGCAGATGGGTTGCAGTGAAATGTTGCGCAGACACTCGCGGGTGCAGGAGGATGAATCTTAATGATTTTGATGATCCTCTGATTTTTATCTTCAGCATCGGAAGCCTCAGCAGCAGCAGGTGGATGGATTACCAGGACGTTTGCCACAGGATCAGTGATCTCTTCGGGGATTCCCTCACTTCGCTTAATCATCAATCCAAAATGTGTCCAATAATTTGGTTGATGATTAAATAACTGCAAAAATATAAAACTGCACTAATAATAGTCATCAGGCTGTGTTCTGTGTTTAATCTGGCTGTTGTTGGACACACGCTAACCCGTCAGACGTTCTCAGTGTGGTCTGTGGACAGATCTTTAGGAGTATCGCTGCATGTCAACCAAGTTTTATAGCAGCTTCTGTGGCCTCATCGGGAGCTGCATCAAGTCTGATAAACCACCTCAAGTGGTGTCATTTGGACTGAACTGTTGGCAGAACGTTGCAGTGTGGGTAATGTAGGCACAGGTTTTGGAAAGATAAAGAAGAACGCGTGGAAGAGAACAGATGACATCTCTCGTATGAATATTCTGTGGTGAGCACAGCAATATAACAGGAGAGCAGTGCCGACCTGCTGGTGTTCGCTTTTAACCCCCCGACACTTGAAATCTCCTTGTAAAAGTTCCCATTGCAAACTGCGATGAAGTACGAGTGAAGATTTTTAAAAAGTTGTACCTTCACGGTATCAATCATTTGTTGGTAAACCAACACGCCCACAGAGTGACCCGCTGTTAATCATCCTAAATTACACCAACACATCTAAAAGTGGATCGCTGGAAGCTGGACTCAGCTGGCAATAAGATCTTAATTATCTGACTGTGTAATCCATTTTTAAGGGAGGAGGTTTTGTTTAGTCACTTACAGCCTTCTTTATCGTTCCGGCAAAGTTTTGTTGTGCTCAGACATAATTGATCCTGCTGGCTTTGTGTTATCCATCATTTTCGTTTTCTTCTGAACTCTCCCTGCCCTTCAACGTCGGCGCGAGTGGAGAGCGAGAGCAGATCGTTCATTGTAGAAAGTAAAGAAGTTGGAGGATTGTTGTATCTGCAGGTGTTGCGGAGTGGAGGAGCGACTGCAGCCCCTGTAGAGAAATGTAGAGATGTCGACAGATTGATGCTACAATCACACAATCAGCAGCAGGTTTGTGTTATCTTCACACAGCTGCTGTCTTTACATAATCTATTTCATGTTCCCTCGTTTATTTCATCATAGTCTCAGAGACTGTGGAGTGTGTTTGTGTGGGTGTGTGTGTGTGTGTGTGTGCGCGCAGTCCTTCATGTGACACACATCCGGGCGCTCTGCTGGAGTCACGCTGTGCAGCTCGTCTCTGTGCACCAGACGCGGAGGCATCCTGAGATCTCGGGGCAGATGTAGAATGTTTGCTGCGATGTTTGCAGGACGTTATCTGGCTTGTTTTCCGTTGTGCAGGTAACACTGAACAGATGACATCAGTCCTCTTTACGACCCTACACACACCTCAGCCGGCGACGTCATTGCTGCTTCCACGCCGTTTCAGTTTCAGTCCCTAAATGCAGGTACAGAGGACAAAACATGTCAAAAACAACACAGGATGTTGATGTGAGAATGTCAAAATGATAAAAACTTACCTGTTATGGATCAAATGACTGTGTGTATGTCGGAGGGACTGCTCATACCTGACTCTGCAGTTCCTCTCTCTAGCATCTTTCAGCTCATTGTTTTGGTTTCACGGCCCTCGACTTCACAGCTTTGGGTTTATTTTTCACCTCTTATAGCGTCCTCAGTAACAACAGGCAAAAGAAAACTCGTGTTTTTCTCAGGAGATGGCAAAACGCAAAAGAAATGAGAAGAAGAGTCAATGTTGGATTTACATTTATAAGGTGACTAGAAACAAGTACTTTATAAAACAAAAAGAAAGCTTAACAGCTGGATGTATCGAGGGGCATCAGTTTGTTTGCCATAAAAGCTTCATAAAATGTCAGTGAATCTTGTTTCTGCTGCCCCCAAGTGGCCCAAAAAAAATATCTAATGCACCTTTGAAGGAGCTAAATGTGAGTTGGGGCCAGAATGTTTGATTAAAATGTTGAAAAGATGAATGAACATTATCCACAGAATATACAAGAAACAACAGCACTGATGAACAAAGATGAACTTAACTGCCGAGTTAACTCATCGGAAAACACACGTCAGTCAAAGTTGAACATAGTCTTCCCACAGTCACCTTTTGACTGAAATAAATCCTCAGTGGACAGAGTAAGACGTGAAGATATTCACATGGTTGGCTAACTGAGCCATGAGCTAAACAGCAGCAGCAGTAGCTAGCTACAGCTGAGGACAGCTAGCTAAGAATAGCCTAGCACATATTAGCTAATGCCGACTTCCTGTCATTGTTTGTTACAATGCTTGAGGATATTACATGAGATACTTCATATTGCTTATAAATGAGTTTTGAGGCCTGCAATGGGCTTTGAACTCAATGTCTAAATCTGTTGTTGAACACATTCACTCTTATTGGGTGTCAGATATAAAAACACACTCCTTGGCGTGCGGCGCAGCAGCATAGTGGGATCATAGATGACCTCTTGTTTCCTGAGCCCTCTCACCGACTTCACACTGCTCCTCAGACTTTGAGCCTCTCGCTACAATTCACGCTGTGAATTAGATTTGACATAAAGAGCTCCCCACATTGTTGGACACTGTTACCATGGTAAAATATGAACAGCTGTGAGTGGCTCTGTGTTCAGACGTCTTGATGCAGAGTCAACCTCAGCCACTCCGTTTGCTTCACGCCTTCCCCTCCGAGGCTGGATGAGCTCGCTTGAGCAAACAAAACAATAAAAGTGACTTATGTGGTGTTTAAGTGTCCGTCTGTTCTCCTGTAGCTCACTGAGGGCTGCTGTTCTCTTTGAACACAAGAGCATGAAAACAGGGACCCATAAATGTAAAGAGTAATAACTGTTAACCAACTTTACAGCTCAACAAGCCAATAACACACTTTTAGATGAAACCAGCTCTACTTTTTCTTTATTTTCATTTTGCAGTTCCTGTCACCTTCTGCTTGTTCTACACTGCACTTCAGAGGGATTTGTTTTACACTTCACTTATCATTTATAGTGCTGGTGACCACGCACATTAGGATTTCACAGTGTTGATGCCTGCCTGTCATGCATGTCTACAAGTTCTTTACTTCATTTGTTTCATGTCATTAATACTTACTGTTATAAGCATGAAATGTGGTTCAACCGATCATAAGGAGCAGCCATGACTGTGAGGAACAACGTGACGTGGACTCTCTGAATGCAGAGCTTCTTGTTTATGCGCTCTACCTTCGGTCTTTTTCTTTTCTTTTTACACTTTTCTCGGACAGTTCTTGTAGGTCTGTCTGCCAAAGGCTCCTCCGTGCTCCCAGTTGATTTAGGAGGGAAATAAAACCACTTCTGCCGGTGTGGATCACCTGCAGGTGGTACAGGAGGTTTAATTAGCGCCATGTGGACTCATTTGGGAAGGTCATGGATTCAAGAGTCAACCTGTAAAATACAATCCTCACTATAACTTTTGTTACTTTTGACTATTTGATACTGCAGACAGTGATGCAATCTGAAACATCTGATTACTTCCTAAAACCAAAAGCCAGTTTAAACGAGGCGTTGTACTGTCATTTCAAACTAGAATCACTTCCACGTATTCTGGCTCTTGAGTTTCTTGTGTCAGGTTATGCAAGTCAAACACATCATCTGGTATTCAAGACGGAGCCGGTCAGCTCTCAGTCAGCCCTCAGCAACAGATGGTACTGTTTAATGAACAGTGCATCCTGTCTGTGAGTTCATTCAAGTATCTGGCTGAAGAGTTTGTTTGTTTCTTGCTGCCAAATAACTGCTAAAATCTTTTCTACCATATCTATCTATCATATATTTGATATTTGAGCACCTGTGGGTACTCACCAGTTGTGTGTTTGTTGCAGAAAATTTAGTTCATAGTGTTTTAAACTTTCCCAGATAACGCTCTATGGAATATTCTTCAGGATGATGTTCTACGGAGACTTTATAACGTCTCCTGATCACGTCTCAGCTCGTCCTCCACTTTCACAGCTGCATATTCTCCAATCAAGTGTGCATTTCTGCTTTTATGCTGTCATGGTTCAAAGAGTAATGAAGCCAGAGGGAAGCTCATTTGCAAAGGTAAACGCACAAAATTTAGATATAACTTTTTTTGTTGTTGTTGAAGGGCTCAGCCATCAAATAGGTCTTCTGGGATGGGATTGCTGTTACAGTCGAGCGATAGCAGCCCATGCAGACCGTATTTCCTCGCTGCCAGGGCCGGACGCCTGGCAGAAAATTGAAGTCAGTGGGGTGTGTCGGCGTCGTGGCCACAAGGCTCCGGTGCCTTTTACCAGGTTTAAAGGTGACACAAGTGGTGTTTACTGTCCTTTCAGTATTTCATTTGCAGTAAATCTGCAAATAAAAGAGCAACGCTTGATGTTCTAATGACTAAAACCTCTTTATTTGTTTAAATAAGTAATATTACAGGGTTTATTTCTCACTGTATGGGTATAATATGCACATTTACACATAACTGTCGTAGCTCTTGGCTAAAATAATAATGAATATACTGTGCCTTTGTGATTTCTGTTCTGCCATAGATGATGGCATCATCTGCCGAGAAAGAAAATACTTGTATTGTCTGTTATTAAAAGTTGTCCAGGAGTCAGTCTACATATTCAAAGTTCACATTTATAGCATATGATTATCTTGGATAAGTTATTTATGACATTTTCTTTCTTTATTTGAATGTTATACACGGGTGTAGCACCTGTTGGTGGTGTCACAGGTGCTGCTGTCCTCTAACTCAGTTGTGAGGCGGGCCCTGATGAAGACCACAAGCTGCGATGTGTTGTCTCTGGAGCAGACAGGACCGCCTCTTTAACGGGCTCGCTGTCCTGATTGGATGAAGCGAGCAGGGATACCAGGAAGTGCCTTTTCTCTTCTATAGGAGGAGAGACATGGTTCACCGACCAAACACTCAGAGCTATTTAAAACTTACATCGCTCCCAGCAGTTTACATTCAAGTAATTTACTTTAGAAAAGTTTACATCTTTTAGTTTTTCAGGGTATTTAAGGTTTGGCATCAATGGACTTGTTAAGAAATAACAATATGAATCAATAGCACACCATCATCAGACATAAACCTCAGCTCAATCGTAAAATCAAATTAATCTCTTAACCAACATTAATGACAACCAAATACATTAAAGCTATACAACCCAAACACTTGATCTGTTAGTAATGATCTGTTAGCAGTGATCTGTTCGTAGTGATCTGTTCGTAGTGATCTGTTCATAATGATCTGTTAGTAGTGATCTGTTCGTAGTGATCTGTTAGTAGTGATCTGTTCGTAGTGATCTGTTAGTAGTGATCTGTTAGTAATGATCTGTTAGTAGTGATCTGTTGGTAGTGATCTGTTCGTAGTGATCTGTTAGTAGTGATCTGTTCGTAATGATCTGTAAGTAGTGATCTGTTAGTAATGATCTGTTAGTAGTGATCTGTTCGTAGTGATCTGTTCATAGTGATCTGTTAGTAATGATCTGTTAGTAGTGATCTGTTCGTAGTGATCTGTTAGTAATGATCTGTTAGTAGTGATCTGTTCGTAGTGATCTGTTCGTAGTGATCTGTTCGTAATGATCTGTAAGTAGTGATCTGTTCGTAGTGATCTGTTCGTAATGATCTGTTCGTAGTGATCTGTTCGTAGTGATCTGTTAGTAGTGATCTGTTAGTAATGATCTGTTAGTAGTGATCTGTTCGTAGTGATCTGTTCGTAATGATCTGTTCGTAGTGATCTGTTCGTAGTGATCTGTTAGTAGGGTGGTCTCTACATCAGATCTCATTCAGAACAGGTGTCTCTGTCTCCCATTACCTTCGTTCAGTAAAAACCCTATTATAATAGTTGAGTTGCTTTGTATTCAGTGTGTCACTTTCTACTAATCATGTGAAAAGCCTTTTAAAACGTCGTTCTTCAAAGTGAAACTGTCACCAAGCATTGATCTAAATTGAGAACGTCGTCCCTGGTGACACCTCTATCTTGATTTCCAGCCAAAAAAGAAATGAACTCCATTAAATGTTCATGAAAGTTTCTCTCCCTGCTGACTTTACAGAATATATATATTTTTTAAAAAAAGCCATAAAATTGCAGCACCCGGCAAAGTTATCGATGAGTCACTGCGATCGATCTCAAACCCTATTAAAACACCATTGTTTTGTGACTCTGAGGACGTCTGGAGTTAATGTGCAGCCACATGTGTTTTATTTGTCCCGGTGGAGACGGAGCTGTCCTCACTAAACCTGTACGTCTGTTAGAGAACACCATGCCGCTCTTTCTTTGTTCGTTCTGGCTGTTGTTAAATAGAATATCTACAGATTGGTGACAAGGAGATACAGTATGTGCCGGCTGTTTACATGTAAACATTTTAACAGGTGAGAACACTTTTGTTATTACGCTGTTCTGTTTTGGAAGCGTGGACGTCAATCAACAAATGTCTCCTGGCCACAGCGGACAAGTCTGAGGACACGACAGGACTCTGGTGTTGGGAGTTCAGGTTCACCTTGGTTCTGCCCACAGGGACTCAGGGGAGCATTTTGATCTGAGGCAGCCGGAGCCCACATCAGTCCTGCGGTGCTGAAAGGTCACCAAAAACCCGAAACAAGCATGGCTACCGTCCATCACAGGGACATCACGGCATACTCTTCAGTTTCTAAAGCCCAGACTCTCTGAGAATGCATTATTGTCAGGATTAAAGGGTCATTTTGGCATTTTTTATATTATAAAACAGACTTGCACTCAAGTTTTGATCTTAAAGATGCAATATGTAAGACTTGGCCACCGGTCGACTCAAGTCACTGTTCTAAAGAAGACTTGTGACTTTACTATTTGACGGGTGATTCACTTTTTAAAAGTGGACAGAAAAAAGACGGACCATTTTTTGATTGAGAAAACAAGAAAGTTTCATGGTTTTTGTTCAATTACATTTATTCTGAATCAGAAATTATCTCGAGACTAAGTTCTAAGAACATTTTCAGCTGTGCACCGTCAATGTATCTTGCCTAAAAGGGCTCCATTCTGCCAGCGACAGGCTCAGACTTTTATCCTGAGGTTCGTGAACTTTGTCAGGGAAAGACCTTTTACTTCAAAGAAAAAATAAATCCTATTTTTAAACTCCAGACATAGCCGCTCACCAAAGCCACCGAACCCCATCAGTAATTCTGTCGTCATGAAACACACTTCATTCAAACAGGACATTCACCGTGTTGGACGGGGAAACATTGTGTCTCCCTTCCCCCTTCACATCTTCCGAGGCTGAATATGACTGAAGTCACCCTTTTACAGTGAGTCAACTTAAATGTGCCAGTGGCATGAGTCACGCTGAAGCCCCACCGTGGAGATAATGAGCCGTATGTTAGTTACCAGCCTGTTTAAGATAAGACACATTACTGTTTCACACCATCATACCAAAGGTTCACATAAGACGTCTTCACTTTTTTTATTATTTTTGCACGACAGCAGACAGCTCAAGCAGAGGACAGATGTGAACTGCACTTTGCAACACAGAAATGCAAAAACAGCAGCAAAAAAGACATGAACTCATCAAACAGAGAGGTAGATTCTGAAAGAGTCAATGCCAAACAAATGCATTTTTGTCCCTTAATGCTCAGTGGTTTATGGCCACTGTGACAAAAATGACCTCTTGTGCACATCATAAAAATAATTTAGCTTATAGTCTGGAGCGTCAGCCCTTCTCAGTGCCGTCTCAACCCTTTTAAAGTCCAGTCAGAGGTCAGAGCACAGACTCTGTGGTGATTTAGTCTGCTGTTTGTGCTTTGCCATTTGTCATCTGTGTTATGAACCGCCGTGATGACACTCGGGTTCATCCGGGTGCTTTTAAACACACAGTGGATCTGATGTTCCTTCACTCTGCTGCTCTAGAGTCCGTTTACAGCAGAGATCCTCTTAAAAAGCTGTGAAAGCTCACATGGCCAACAACATCATGACAAGCAGACAAAACACACATTTCCTACAGGTCGGGACCCCTGAAGAGGTTACAAGATAATTCTATAACGTCATTTGTTTATTTATGTTTTCTCGCTTCTCACCAATAAATCCCTTTTTCTTGTATAATACTGGACATGAAACACTAGACAGCTGTTTTTAGCCTTTACGGCTTCTAAAAATCATTGTATTTCTATAATTTAAGGCAGGAATACTGAGGGTTCACATGTCAGCTGAGATTCAACTTCAGGGAAAACGGACATTAAAGGCTAGAAACTCCCGATTTCCCAACCTGGGCTTCCCCGAGACCCCACAACTCTAGTGAGCGCCAACAGCTTCAGGTGTGAACTGGTTTGTGCAAATGCATTGAGACCTTTTTCATAAATATGCGGATCTAAAGCAGAACTGAAGCATGAAGCGGGTTCTGCTTCGTCAGCTAATCTTGAAGGAATAATCTGACATTTGGGGAAATATGCTCACTCCCGTTCTTGCAGAGTGTTAAATGAGAAGATCGATAACACTAGTATGGCCGTAGAGTAACTATGTAGCTAAAGCCAGAAGACGATTAGCTTAGCTTAGCATAAAGAGCATAAACAACAAAACAGCATCACACGATTCAATCCAGTTCAAAGGGTTATAAAAAAGATCATACATTTTAAAGATTTTCCTTACTGTGTGACTCCTCGGACTAATCCTTTAAAAACTGGCAAACACTCAGCTAACAAGTAGCCTATCGGAGAACATAAACACATCGCACATGATTACTTCCCTCACATTTCATCATCTACCTTGCTCAAACATCTTACATCTTTCTCCCACTTATGATGTCACACAGTGTCCACACAGCATTATGGGTAATGTAGGAACCAGGTTTTCAAAAACAGCCTGCTGGTCTAGTATTTCCCCTCCTGTAACACTATTGGACATAATGGACACAAATGATGAAAATCATTCCAGCAGAAACAAATACAGATGTTTTCATTCCACAGATTCTTTGTTTTATTAAAAAAAAACCATGTGCCCACATTACCCACAATGCAACACAGCCACTGAGTGAAACTCCTGTCCTTGTTTAATCTGACTCATGCCTCAATCCTTCCTTCTCTTCATACTACCACGACTGACATCCTCATTTGCTGCTGTAATAATTATTCAAGCCACTAGAGGTCGCCGCACGGGTCATAATGAGCTGCTTGCCCAGTCGATCTGTATGCTTGTGTCTGATGAGAGTGGGCTGTTGTTTGTTTGCTCCGTACAAAATCTGAAGTATAAAAACAAACATTTTAGCAGGACTTGAATAGTCTCCTCTGGTTGCCTAGCAACTGGTCCTGGCCAAGAAATGCACATAAGCTAACCCACTGCAAAACAGCTAATTGTTGTTTCTACACTTTGGTTGCATACAGTTTAGACAAACAGGATGTAAAGAGAGCTGTAGGGCTGCTAAGAGGTGGATTTTTGCTCGCTGGTTCCCTTCACTTCCAGTCTCCCTGCTAATCCAAGCTAAGCTAACCGGTGGCTCGCTCCAGCTAGGATACATATTCTCTGCACAGGCCTGACAGTGCTATCAAGCCTCTCATCTAGCTCACAGCAAGAGAGCCAGTCAGCGTTTGTCTCAGATCAACCTGCCCTGAAAACAACCCCCGTTTGAAGTTTAACAAACCTTCATTATCTCAGTTTTGTGCTTACGTTTGATGCATATTACTTAATTAATATAGAGTGAAATGACCACACAGATGCACACGGCACAGAGAGTGGGAGGAACAAGGGGGGGGGGGGTTCAGGGGGGCCAAGGAGCTCATCTTTGCCCTCGGGCCACCTAGCAGATAAATCCGGCCATGTGTGTATGTTTGTGGATGTGTAAGAGCTTGATCAGTGACAGCACACTATAAAGCTTCACAGCACAAGTCAGCAGGAGTAAAGAAGGGTTGGAAAAGCCCGTAAAAAAGCCCGCAATGGAAAGATACTGTATGTTGAAGCTTGTGGAGACACCCAGCAGGTGTTTGAGGGCGTGCACAGCCACGAATGAGTTACAGCAGGACAGTGAGACTGAACAGTGAGTACCAAGTGGCAGTAAAAGACAAAAACAGGCTTCTTTGTCTTTTCGATATTTCCTTTAAGATTGTCATGGTGGAGCAGCAGTTCTGCCTCGAGGCTTTAAAAGGACTTTTTCCACGACTTGCAGAGGATCTTCTGAAAGGCTCGCCTGAAGTCCCGGTTGAAGATGGTGTAGATGGCCGGGTTCAGGGAGCTGTTACAGTAGCCGATCCAGAAGAAGAATTTAAAGAGCGGGTCTGGGATCTTACAGGAGTCCCTGCACACACCGTACAGGCTGTAGCTGAAGAAGAAGGGGAACCAGCACACGACAAACACCCCCATGACCACAGCCAGGACGAATGTGAACCTCTTCTCCCTAGCCTGGGACACCTTTTTCCTGGCTAAGGAGCTCCGGCGTCGTTTCCTCCTGGAGGCGAACAGGTCCATGGATTTGTTGCTGACTCTGGAGATGCGGGTGGACTGTTTGGAGAGGGAGCTCTTCTTGGGGCCGGCCTTCTTGGCCCCCTGGGAGTCCTGTTGCTGGGGCTTGTGACCTTTGCCCTCTGAGGAGGAGCTCTCCTCCATGTCTCCATCCTCTGTCTGCCTCCCCATGGTGACGGTGCGCTGGCTGGGCGTAGGCGGGCACTGACAGTGACCGTTCCCTCCCTCACCATGGAAAGGGGAAGTGGCCTTGCTCAGTCCATTCTCAGTTTGCGTGACACCATCTGGCCGGGGACTCTTTCCCGACATGCTTCTGGTTCTGGTTTTGGCCACCTGGTATATCCTGATGTACACCAGGACCATGATGATGCACGGGGCGAAGAAGGACGCGATGCTGGAGGAGAGGATGTACCAGGTGTCATCGTTGAGCTCGCACTGAGGCTGAGAGCTGAGCTCGGTGTTGCTCTCTATAGACATGAGAGGAGGAGAGGAGATGAAGGCAGATATGAGCCACACGATTAAGATGATGCACTTGACGCGTTTAGGGGTCCGCTTCAGGTTGTACTCTACAGCCTGCGTAACGGACCAGTAGCGGTCCAGGCTTATTGCGCACAGATGCACAATAGACGAAGTGCAGAACAGAACATCCAGAGCCAGATAGATACCGCACCAAACTTTCCCGAAATACCAGTAGCCCATGAGCTCATTCGCCAGCGAGAACGGCATCACCAGAGTGGCGACCAGGATGTCCGCGGTGGCCAGAGACACCAGAAAGAGATTCTGCGGGGCTTTCAGCGCCCTGCTCGTCAGCACCGCGATCACCACCAGAATATTCCCAACAACAGTGAAGAGGATGAGGAAACTTACGAGGGCAGCGATGCTGGCTATCGCTGCCAGGGAGTATCCACTGTCCACACTCCAGGAGGAATTCAGGTGGATCACCGTGAACGCGTCCATTCCGCTGGCGTTGAACGAATCCATCCCGACCGTGCGTATATATCCAGGACCGGTTGGATGTTGGCATGGGTTCAAATATCTGACGACCACCAAGAGCGCGTCCGAGTAGACTACAAGATGAAAAGGTTCCCACTGCGGAGCCTGTTGCTCATGTGCATCTCAACATAAGTGAGTGACACAGAAGCACAACGCGCTCCCGTGTTGGTCCCGTCGCGCGTCTCCAGGCTGTCAGGAGTTGAGCTCCGTCCAGCCGCAGCTCTCCCTCCGTCAGCATGGTGCGCTCTGCTCCTAATGATGCCCCATGTGTTGTTCTCATCGAAGTCCCCGCTGCTGCCCCGCCCCCGGCGCACAGCGTTATGCCCATATTGTTGGAGTGTGATGAGGCAAGAGACTGCAGACTGTGGACCAACCAGATCACCCCAATGTCCACAGATATGATGTTGATATTAAAGAAAAATCTAAATTCTGTGACTCGGTATGAGTGATAAATGATGCGTTCAGAGAGTCCTGGCACATTTTCTTTCTCTCTCTAACTGTCAGCTCACTGGAGGTCAGTGTTGCTGCACTCACAGTGAGCTCTTTAAAGATGCTTTCAGGGTTTTTGAGGTTAAAGAAAAGCTAGAAATGTGAGAGCACAAAGCTCAGACTCGTGCAGGACTTGGATGTTTGGAGTGGAGCGGAGAGAGGAGAGGAGGTGTGTGAGGGTGAGCTGAGGGAGGACGTGGAGCTGCTGCATGTGGCCTCCTCCCTCACATGTCCTCATCTGTCACGGCTCACGCTCACGTATATGTGCTCTGGTTCTGGTTGGACTCAGTTTGGGCATCTATAGCATATTTAGGGCAGTTTGAACAAGATGCCTGCTGATGTGTCAGTGCTATTATGAAGGCAGGGGCCCCTCAGGGGGGAGCTGGTGTTACTGCACAGGAAGAAAACACTGCTGTTCAGGTTTTTGTTGCTCCAGTAAAACCAGCCCCGGCACCAGGATGAAATGTTGGCAGGTCACGTTCCTGCAAACCTGCTGGAGTGACGCTGCTGGGTTCGATCCAGGCATCGGCATTCTAGGCACACGGCCGGGGCCTCCCTGCCACCAGGGGACCCAGACTGAGGAGAGAAGAATAAACCTGCTTCAAATAATGTTAAACACATATTTCACAGTAATTAAAAATCTGACAAACTCTTCAGTCTGGAGATTTATACCAACAATTATACATTTGTTCATTTTTAAACACACGTGTCATATGGCTGATAAAGTGTCGTAGGCTTCTTACTGAACTGACATCTCTACAGGAGGTGTCGCATCACGTTCATGTCACATGTGTCAGCTGGCTTTTACATCAGCAGGTGGAGTTCAAGTTTCAACATCTGTAAGTGTGACACCACTGAATATTGTTAATGAGACCTCAGCTGAGTTTATGGCAACCCAGCAGGTATTTTAGGCCAAACCGTGATCTCCTAACCGTCACCACGTGGTTCTGTGCCTAACCTACCCTAACCACATCATAAGAACAGCGCTGTCGCCAAATTTAAGGAAAAATTAGTTTCAACATATCTGCTTTTTGCTAACTTTTATTCTGGCGACTGGGCTGATGAAACGATCATCAGTGAGAGGACGGGAGGCTCTGATAATCACTATGTTTCACAGCTGATCTCTGTTCCGCTCTGCAGAAAGCAGCGGCACTGTGCAGAGCGCTGCACGCCGCTGTGATGGAAGTCAAGTAGGCACCGTTCCATTTTCGAGAGCCAAAAGGGTCGAGATCTTCTCGCCATTCGTGCAAACTGTTGCCTTCCACATCTGATGTTTCGTAACAGACAATTTCAAAAATGGCATTAACAAAAGGTCTATAAAAACACAAGGTCAAGCAGCCAAGAGTTACAGCACACACAGAAAGCTGTGGGCAATAATGAAAACTCATGAAGATGTGAGCGTTGTTGTAATGTAGTGAAGAGATTGAGACAGTTTTCTGTTTTCCACTCGGTGTTGTGTGTGTGATCCAGTCACAGGAGGACGGGGAGTTAAGTCTCTTGACTTGTAACTATATTTGGACAAGCTTTAACTGAGGGGACTCTTCAGTGGAGGGAACCTTCATGATCCCTCCCAATCTCCTTAAAAGCACTCATCCTCCAAAGATATCTGCTTTTCATTCAAGGTTATCCAACAGCAGAGCGCTGCATTTAACAAGACTTATTAAAAGAATCAGACAGAGACACAGTTGTGTGACTGAAAAGAGAAACGTGGCACTCTGTTACAACACCTCCTGAGAACATCAAGCCTCTGGAAGGCTCTCCCTCACATCTGACAGAATGCACGTGGCCTGAGGTGGATCGTATGGAGTAGCGTCTCCGTATGAAAGTCATCATCCACATGTTATGTCTGTGTGTGCGCGCTGCAGCCCAGTCGCCACAATGAGCGTTTCTGCAAACCACGGACACGTCTGAGGTGGACATCTGTGCCTAACATGGCACAGCACGCTCACATTGTGTGCTTATTAGCTGACTGTTTACAGTTGAACCCTAAAACTACCTTGGAGCAGGAGAGTTGTTAATTTATTTAATTATCATTATACAACCCGGACTGTAAATTATGCATTTTGTATTATAAATGATATATTGGGCTTCAGAGGATGAGTTCAGGGGGTCTAACAGCCCGAGGAAAGGAGCCGCTCTGAAGGATGGTGGCACCTCAGTGGATACTCCTGTGTCACCTGCCAGACAGCATCCTTTGTTGACATCTCGGTCGCCACCTGGGACAAACCTGAATCTGTCCGTCAGTGTCTCATACTGTAAGGTCTGTCAGCTTTATCTTTTATACACAAACGGACAAACGAGTCAAACCTCTGGTCTCTCCTCCCTGATAGAAGTGGACGCACTTCAGCCGACCTCAGCAGAGCCGGCCTATCTGTTGCAGGGGGAGGTGAGAGTATGACTCACTGTCTTACTTCATCCTGAGAGCCTGTCCAGAGAGTTGAACTGGTGACCTCACACAGCCGCCTGTAGCCTCCATACCGCTGCAGCTCAGCTCCACCTGTCCACAGCTCTGAAGTAGTAATTCATTCTCCTTATTGATACAGACATAGAAAGAACAAGTTGTAGCTTTGTGTGTCTATAACCACAGTGACTCAAGCTGTCAACATCTGTACCAATTCTGCACCAGATAACTTGTGAAAGAGAAAGAGAAAGAGAAAGAGAAATAGCAGGTGATCAGTGTTCATTGTGCAGGAGGCGACATGAACAGACACCCATCACAGTTGGATGTTGATGTTAGTTTAATGGAGCTGCTGATGATGAAGTGATGCCTCTCCTCCGCTCATATAGGTCCCCACTGTCAGTGTGCATCACCACAGCAGTAAAGGTCTTAATGTCTGTCTCCTGTCCTGTGTCCCTGCTTTAGTATGTGTTTGTTTACACAGTAATGTTAGTAGACGGGTGTGAACATGAGTCAGAAGCAAAATCTGATCAATTCCTTCAGCGATGCTGAAAAACAAAGAAATCATGAAGCCCAACCTGAGACGCCCTCCAGCAGCCATTAGACCTCACATCTGTCCTTCACTCTGTCCTTCTGGCCTCCCTTCCTTCTTCCCTCCCTGCCTTCTGTCCTCCCTTACTTGCTTCCTGTCAGCAAATGTTGTCTACCCCTATATTCTGTAGGAAACCCATCCAAACCAAACATTATGCTGTTTTTTTATTCACTGATTTACGCTGATGTTAGTGAACCTCTTGACTCGTGCTGTGTGCGTTTTGGTCACTTTAACTGCTCTATAAATAAACTTAAGACAAAAAAGGAAATGAGAGAAATCCAGGGGGGTGGAGTTAGAAACACTTTATTATCATTATCATTGCTTGAATGGTATAATTTTTGTGTGCTGTTTAAGATTCTTATTTATGAATAAGACACTCGTGACAGTAGAGTCTGATGCAAACCCAGTGAGTGAAGCGAAGTGTGTCATTATCTCGCCCAGTTAATTAATGAAGACAGAGCCTGCATATGATCCACCACACCCAGAGAAACAGGGAACATTACACACTTCAGATCTGAGCGCTCTTATTTTGAAAAGGAAAGCCTCACTGTACATTCAGTCAGACCCGATCTGCACCACATTACTGGCACCGTTTGATCATTTATACTCGCCTCGTCTTCTTCTCTACGCAGAGTGAAAACAACATGGTGAGATAATGAAACCTGAGCTCCACATCACATCAGGCAGGGCCAGAGATCACTTCACAATGAACCCCACTGACACCCTGCAGTCAGGTGAATCAAAGACGTTCTGCATTACATAAAACGAACATTTGCTCTTTGTGCTCCTCTCTCTATAATTCAAGCATCGTAATGAGATCGTTCTGCGCACACTGTATTCTCTTAGAGTCTTTTTTGCCTTCGTACTTACATCTTATCATCAGAGTCGAGTTCTTGTCGACCAGATGTTCATTTTGATTGTTGTCCATCTCTGTAAATCTGAGGTCATTATATAGGATGAACTCAGACACCTGACTTTGTCTTAATTCTCTATCAGTGTTTCTTAAAACTGTCAACTTCAAGGTTCCCTGTGGCACTTTCTGGTGAACAAAGGTTACTTTCAGTGTAACCGCTGACGGAATTAAATCAACTGGTCACGTGTTTCCAGTCATTTCAGCTGCGTCCTTGGTGGATTGATTCATCAGGGAGTGAATGAGTGAAGGTCAATCGTATGCATTGCAGATGTTAAGGAGACACAGAAGATGCCCTGCCACAAGCCAGATAACAAGTTTTACACAGTGTTTCTGCACAGCGAACAGCTTTCTCCTTGCATAGAAAATAAAGGTGATGGAAGCAGCAGCAGCTTTCCTACTACAGTTAACGTCAGTCAGATGGAGCTGACTGCACCCACAGCGTCTGCAGAGAGCTGCCGAGGAGCGAGCGCATATTGTTCAATGATCACAAAAGGCACTTATTAGTGTGGATGAGGAACCGTGAGGGGGAGAGCCGGCTGAGTGGGAAGCTCAGCGGGAGCCATTCTGTGGCCCAATCATTATAGGCGGCCTTCCGACCCTAATTAAACATTTATTTGCAGGTAATAACTCCCAATCATTTATCTTATTTGCATATTTGGTGGTTAGGAAGATGCTTCTGATGATGTTGTTGCACCTGAATCATCCACATGAATGAAAAGATCCTCCTTAATTAAAAGTGGACTGTTCATACAGTGGCAGTATTGACAGAGTGTTGTCATTAAGACCAAGTCTCATCAGCATGACGATGTCATCACCTCATCATGGCGCTGACATCGTGTGACGGTCACGGTTTGGTTTGGTTTCAGCAGTAAAGCTACAGAGGGTGGTTGGGGTAAGGAAAAGATCACGTCTAAGTTAAGGTTGCGTTGCCTTACTGACTGCTGGATTCATACAGGCTGAGGAAAAGATCATTTTTAAGATAAATGAGTGCGTTATGATCTGTTATGATCCGTTTGTGAGCTTCCGAACGTGAACGTTGATCTCCTGTGTCAAAGTGCTGGGCGTCTATGACTGTACTGTACTGTACTGTACTGTGCGACATCACCTCTCATCTTTGCATGCGGGCTGTGTGGACTCATCTGCTTGGACCAGAATATAACGGGAAGAATTGAGGATTGACGTCACCTGCGCAGAAAACTGTACTTTGGTGTAAAAGTCTAAAGTCGTGTTATTTGTCCGCAGATTGAGTTGACTTTCGTGTCTGAGTTTTCATATTTGAGTATTTGAGTATCAAAAGCACTTTCCTTCAGTTACAGGTGGATAAAAAAAAAAAAAAAAACATAAGCCTTTACATGTAAGTCCAAACTTTCTCTGTGATGTACGTTACTGAATGATGGATCCTGCAGGTGATCCCAGAACACGTGCAGCCTGAGCAGCTCATATTTGGGATAGCTTCCTGTTGGAAGTTGAATAAAGATGAAAACTCCTGCTGCGTACCGTCAGCCGGCTGTACAGTCAGCGCCACTGAGTGATGTAATCAGTGCACAAAGGAAAAGGACAGCTCTTTGATCACACCCCTGAGTCATTCTGGGTGTTTCATGGTGCTATTTGTTTGTTGTTCTTCTTTACAGTCTTGTCAGGATAATGACCGTCGGGGGGATTGTTACACTAGTTGTGAGGCTAGAGAGTTTTGGCAAGGTTCTCAATCATCACAAAACAAAGAGGAGGAAAAGTTATTATCTTGTGCCAGCAAGGTAATACCAGGGAAGACAAAATACTACGTCTGGAGCTCTGTGGAGGACACACACCTCTGTTTGAACCAGCTGACAGTGCAAAAGAAAGACCAGAGACCATCAATACAGTCTCCCCTCAGACTCTGGTCCACTGAGTGTCTCTCAGTCATGTTGCATTCAGCAGCAGGTGGTGTTGGCCAGTTTGTTGAGGAAGTGCTATTTGAGTGGTTTACGGTTTATACCCTGATGGTACATCAGCTGATGAAACGTATTGTTAATCTGTAAACCATCCCGCCTTCATTACACATCTTCACGTTAAATTACAGCAATTGACGGATCACGTGTGTGTACATATCTATTGATATCAGTAGGGCTCTAAAATGTATTCGGTAAACATTTAAATATGTCTGTATGGATAATAATCAGGATTCACAGACATTAATGGTGCAGTTAATGTGTATGAAATATGAAATGTGAAATATGGAATATGGCCCCCAGCTGACAGAATCCTCTTAGTCCGCCTCGTTAGCGCTGAAGAGAATTTACTGGTTCAATTAGCTGCTGACCTCACACACAGTCATCGCTCACGCTAAGTGACCACAACTCTTCGTCGCTGTATTTCAAGTCACCGTGTGATGTAGACACACACGAGGAGAATACCATAATGATCAGATGTGTCCTGGTTGACATCAACACACTGCAGCTGTATGTGACAACAGGCACAACATGCAGGTGGAGGCAGCTGCTGCACCGCCTGTCAACACTTCTGAGCATCTGTGTTGGACGTGGAGCTGATCCAAACTTCCCTTTACTGCTGAAATCGGATCAGAGTTCCTGCCACACCTGTAGAGAATTGATTGAGGTGATGAGGTCTGATCCAGAACTCATCACACGGAGACTTTTAAATAGACAACACAGAAATAATCGCTCATGAGTCGAAGCTGCTGAAAGAGCGTTCCTCTCACGTATAAAATATTCCTGGCTAGATGTAAAAATAAACATCCTATATCAGTCATTAAGAGTTAAATGCTCAAAAGAAGCTTCGTCACGACTGTGTGGGCGTGATCTCGTCCAAGTTGACTGACAGCGGCCGACAATGTGAGCAAACAACCCACCGACTGTCATCAGATTTAGATTTAAACGTCGATAAAGCCCCACTAGTGAAAGGAAAAATAAGTTTCTGGGGACATGTAATGCTGACATTCTCTAACATAATATACTGAGGAAATGTTGGTGCTGAATGTGTCACAAGCCAGACTGACATCTGGGTGAGAGGTAAGGTGCTACGTTCTTCATATCTAATTCCATAAGGCGCCAGCTTAATGTGGTCAAGTATTTGACTAAGATGGCACCTGGAGGACATTACATCATGTTTTATCTGCTGTACCACAGGGGCCCCAGGGGTCCACCGGTGCATGTCATCTCACGTTCACATTACATGTTACATTACTTTGCTTATATACCAGGAGCTGGCGTAGACGATGGTGGTGATCACAGGTCGGCTCTACATCTTGTTGACATTTGTATGTATGAAACCACAGGATATTTTTGGCTAGGGACTTTGACATTTCAGCATTTGTAAATGTGACACAACTGGACATTTTAAAGAGACCCCGGGCGACGATTTCCAAACTAAATATTTTTGACGAGTGTTTCTGGTGCATAATCTCCTAATCGGAGCACAGTTTCAGCTAAAGACACTTGAAGCAGTTTTTTGTGAGGTTCAATGGAAACTTCTTGTTTTTGTGTAAGAAAATATCATGTTTACTGGTTAAACAGGGTTGGGGTCAGTTCAGATATGAAATTGTCATGTCATGTCATTGTCCATAACCGCTTATCCCTTTCCATGGGGTCGCAGGGTGTTGCTGCTGGAGCCAATCCCAGCCTTGTCCCAGGGCGAGGGCAGGGTACTCCCTGGACAAGTTGCCAGCTCATCGCAGGGCCCTCACTGATGAGCAATGTGGGGTTCAGTATCTTGCTCAAAGACACTTCGACATGCAGCCCAGCCTCGCCCGGAGCCGGGATTTGAACTAGCGACCTTTTGATCACTAGTCGACCTGCTCTACCTGCTGAGCTACAGCCGCCCCAGATATGAAATTATATCTGTAAAATAAAATAAGTCAATGTTACATCAACACAAGAACAGACTTCTCCTGGGTGAAGGTCAGTTGTTGAACCGATCCATCAACCACAAACTGAACGGCCCAGAACTCTCTAGCCACATGTGTTTTAGCACTTTAAGTTACAGGTGCTCAGGTACAGTGTGGTTTAATGGTTACTCAGAAAAACAAACAAACAAACAAAAACATTTAAATCAAATTATACATACATATAGCAGCTCTTTCTGAACTATGATCCCAATGTCATCATTTGTTCTGTTGCGATTCTCCCCTTTCCTATATCTTGGGATTGAGACTGGACCAACGTGAAATAAATGAATAAATAAATAAATAAACACGCTCACATATTACAGCTCACTTACTTCCTCAAGCAAAGAAATATTTCACAACATCTGCGGAACAAGACTTTTACTTATTCATCTCTGTTGTCCAATATTATTCCCGTCTGTGAGAGCGCATCAATAATTAAGAGCGGACCAGGGGTACAGTGTG
Organism: Acanthopagrus latus; assembly: GCF_904848185.1. Lineage (NCBI taxonomy): Eukaryota > Metazoa > Chordata > Actinopteri > Spariformes > Sparidae > Acanthopagrus > Acanthopagrus latus. The sequence goes on from NC_051048.1 coordinate 18,202,229, forward strand.
CCGGGCTTCAGTAATGAACCCAGTCATAATGATCAACGAGCCAACTACCCAAGGCAGCCAATAAAACTAATAAGTGACGGGCGATTTAATGCATCGCTGCAGAGCATTCAGCATGCCTCTGGTGTTTAATGAAGGCAGCGCGGACGCTGCTGATCCACAAATGCACTGATGCCAATCTTAAACTGCTTCTAGGTGCTTTTTTTTTCTCGCCTAATGTAACATTGTGGCTTGTGCACACTACTTTCAGGCTTTAGGTTTGTGATCCCATGGTGCTATTCTTCAACCAGGCTGTGTTGAGCTCTGTGGGTGAGCTCCGCGTGAGCGAGAATGGACTGAGGCAATGAATGGAAGGTTTGGTGGACGCAGCGCAGCAGGTCCTACTTTACTTTGATCAATAATGACGGAGAGATCTTTAAGGCCGCAGGATTTCCAAGTGTTTCCAATTATCTTGCATAACCAGAATGTTATTAATGTCGGGATGAGCAGATCTCTCATAATTTATGCACATGTCCAAATCGTTCCAACTGGCTCTGCACTTCATTAAAGGGCCCTCACAAAGCAGCCTTTGAGAGACCTTTTCCGCCTTTCATTTGTTTCTTAATGGAATGAATACACGAATGGCACCCGATTTCCGTCATGTGACGCTGGCCGAGATCCACGGCGGAGCTGAATGAGCGGAGCCCTCCTCGTTAGTCGTGACGCGCGACACAGGAGAGCAGCAGCCCTCGAGAGCGTGTTCACTTGCAGATTGGCCTCTCAGACAATGTTGGTCATGAAGTCTTCTCAAGACTGATCGCTTAATGGAGGAGAGTGCGTCAAACGCTCATCCATCACGTATCCAAGGGTGATGTCTTGATTTAATGTCACACACACAGAGGAAGCTAATGCACGTGTCCCCTCAGCACGCAACACAACACATCGACGTCTTTGATAGAATGTCAGAACTTTTGTTTCTTCACTTTCTGTTGACGATTTTAACCAATTTTTGAATGTTGTAAACAAAATCCTTATCCTTGTAGTGACAGTGACGCCTGCTCTATGAGTTTATATCTGTCGTGGTCTTAGCGATTCGAAGCTGCTGTAGATACGTCCACGAGACAGATCCCAGACGAACCTTATTCTAACCTAAACACATGGTCTGTCTCCATTTTCTTTCTACTCCTCACCAGCCCAGAGGTGAGAAGCTCCGCAGCTCCTGTCTCTGTTGTTAATCAGATAGCCATGTACTTGTCTCTGAGCTGTAGATTTGAATGTGAACATTGGGGAAACTCGACTGGGTTTAACACGACGTCGCTCTGTCCACAGATGTGCAGCTATTTTGTTCATCCCTCACCAAGTTTGTATAAAGTACTTCTACGTAATTCATCGGAGTCTCTGAGTCTTCCACTCATATTTGGAGGCCCTCGTTATTTCATCTAAAACTCAATAATCTCAATAATTAGTTTATTGTAGAGAAGAAGTGAGAGGGCACATAATCACTTTTGAAAATCCAAAACAAGTGAGCTTTTCCTTTCCTCCCTAAAATGAGTCAAATGATGCTGTCGATGAAATGATGATTCTTGTTTGGTCAGCTGTAATGGTGTGCCTTCCAAAAGGCTTGACGATATTGAACAGTTGAAATCCCAGCACACAAGATAAAGTGAGTTCATTTGCTGTGCAGCAGCTGCAGTGTGAGGCAGGAAATGGTGCAAATACATAATGTACTATAAGATGTGTGATATGGCACATATAATATCAATAAAACATTACCCGCAGCCAGATCCTTATCACATAATGACACGTTTGAGTGATTGGCCAGTTGTTTCATCTGCACCTCTGGCACATTGATCAGGGGTGTCAAATATTCATGATGTGTTATTTTATTAAAGGATAAAATAGTTTTGCGCAGTACTGAAGTGTGAGGTGTTCCATAATATCTGACGACCAGGATCAGTGATCAATCTTTAGCTGGCTTTCAAGTGTGCTTGACAGAAAACACGGTGATGGAGCCGTGACATCGTGTCACCTCATCACGGCCGACACTTAGGACAAACACGAATAAAAGCAGTAAATTAGATTCTGTCACTGAACAAGTTATTAGAGGTTAGATCCTTCAGTATGGCCACGCTGACGTCAGTGTCTGTACATGTCTGCACGCTGTCATGACTGTTTATTTAAGCCTCATTCAGTTAATCTTTGTCAAGTTAAGCTCCGGTGTTTAAACCACCGTGACAGCTGTGGAGAGTTACAGTAAGAAAAAATAAATAAAATCAATATTTGACCGTGACATCGAGGTTCACGGTTCATATACACGTAAATCTATTAAGTCTGTTTGCTCAGAGAACATTTACATAACAGGATTCATAAACAAGCCTTTTTAAATGAGGGTTTCTTTTAACTTGGGCTGATGTGTGTGCACACATTGTTTGACATGCACATCGCAGCGAATACAACCCCGGCTCGACCGCGTGTGTGTGTGCGTGTGTGTGTGTGTGTGTGTGTGTGTGTGTGTGTGTGTGTGTGTGTGACAGCGCCCGGCCTTTGTTATGATAAACTTGCACCCTCGCATGCAAATGAGGCGTCGATTAGCTTGTTGTTTGGATGCACATAGGCTAATAGCTGTTTACGCTCTCCACTCCCTCCCATTGTACGTGAAGGAGATCAGTTCAAGCTGGTTTAGCTTTGATAATTTGAACGTGTTCTTTGGTCTTCTCAAAAAAAATGTCCCTCTCCGATGGCTATTCAAGAGATGGCTGCGCTGGTCGTGACGGTCTTTGTATTATGTATGCCTTTTTCTAATTTAATCAAACACATACAAATTGTCCTTTTTGCAGAATTGTGAGTCATGTTGTGTGAGTAACACAGAGCCTCGGCCCGTCATTGTGTTCACGGAGCCTTTGTTTATCTTCTCAAGCAGTTTTACTCTGTGCCACATATTTCTAATTAGACGCCACACTGATTCCACACTGACCTTCACAATTCATCATATCAGAGAATCATCATAGAGCAAGTGTCTGTTCTGCTAAAAGAGAAGAATTTTGATTTGAAACATAAAAAAAAACAACCTCAAATCAAGAACAGAATGTGAGTGTTCATGTTGAGACAAAGACGTCTATGATATCTACTAAAGCTAGCATGCTAACCAGCTAGCCGTGGTTCTGAAACCCTCTAGCTAGCGATGTCAATATCAACACTCCCCCGGCAGTCCAGCTAGCTTCACGGCTAACTGAGCTAACAAGCTAATGGTAGCTGCAGTCATGGATTAATAAGCAGAACACAGCAAGCAGCAGTTAGCAGTTACTTGGTGATGGAATGCCCCTGTTCGCTGAGGGGATGAATTCAACACCTCTGAGTATCCTTGAGACTGCGACCTCGCTGCTCAGGAGGTCAAACTTAAACACACTTTATCCTTTCAAGAAGCAATAAATGATTTAACTATTATAAAAATAAAATTGCATCACTGTGTGAAATATTATAGATACAAAGCGGCAGTGGAGCTCCTGCTCTCACATCCACCTCAAAATGACTTAATGAATAATTGATCAGGCACAAATTTTCTTTTTTTCATCTTGCAGGGACACTTACCATCTGCTCTGCCATCGTGACCTTCTTAAACGTTCATGTCGTTCATTGGAAGCTGCGCTCTGCATGGGAGCAGATGAAACGTGCCAGCTGAAAAGCTTTGTTTATGGAAGAGTAAGCAAAGATAATGGCCGTGTGGATTCGCCGTGGAATATAAAATCAGCTTTGAGTCACATCACTTAGTTTTGAGGCAGAGAATCCAGTCTTACCAAGAATTATAGACAACTGCCTGTGAGGTTTGCTTCTGAGCAAAGACACTTCTAACTGCCTTTATCTAAATGAAGTATAGTTTCTTTGTTCTTCCTGCTACTTAAAGCTACACCAGTTTTCTCTTTTAATCCACAGTGGACCAACTGACCATGTGTAATGTGAAAGGGGTTGTTTTTAGTGATGAACTTGCATTTGATCGTCTGATCGTGCCCTCAGCTTTGAGGAGTTTCAGCAACTTTCGTCTCATTATTTTGGTTTTCTGACCCGCAGCATCGCAGTTCTGTTCACTCCAACTGTTCAACTGTTGACCCCACGTCCAGCTGCAGCAGGAAGCCGGTTTCACTAAAACAGTGTACCAATACTACTAGCCAATACTGTGTAGTGTTTGGCAGCTGAAGAGCAAGATATTGTTCCCCAGGAGTTGTCGGATATCAAAAGAAAGCTGAAAGGAAAGACAGAAATGTCCACGCTTCTCAGAATATCTAGTATCTGGTTTGTCCCCCTTGTGCTTTTAAAGAGATGTCATGCTCATTTTTCAGCTTCAGAACTGTTTGTTCATGCTTTCATGCTCAGAAAACACATCACTTCTCTCTTCACTTCTATCGAGTGCTGCAGTCTGGACTCTTTTCTGATTGGTCAGCTCACACATGCCTGAGCCTAACAACAACAGAGCAGCTGTGCTGAATCAACTGTTTCACGGCAAACTAGCTGCAAAGCATCAGTTAGGCAAACATGTGACTGTTAGACGTCGTGTGACATCATAAAGTCACAGAGTTAAAGGCGGGACTACTGATGAGGAGCTTCTGTTGGACTTTGGTCTTTTTACCTCTCAAGATATTTTACATTGCACAAGAACCCGCATGTAAAAATGGGTTTATTCTGAAGGTTTTGTCCATTTGTCATTGAACCCGACATTTTATAATAAATCACAGCGATCTGTCTCTGCACATGAACTCACTGTGACTGGGAGGAGAATGATTAATGAGTGATGGAGTACAAACCTACTCCATATTCAGCGAGCAGTGAATAAAATAGATGTTAAACCTTAATGGGATTTAGTTCCAGCAAAGTACTCTATTATAGTGAGATATTTGATTGTCTGAGAACATGAAGTTTTAAGTGCACCATCACATGTCATTCACCGAGACCCGTGAACCGAGACCGGACTCTGTGGACCTGCACGTCACCAACAGCTTCTGCATCAAAGACCTTCATCGTTTCAATCCACTGGGCGTAAAATGGGATCCAATCAGAACCAGAGGCTCCATAATCTCGTTTTCTTATTACCTACATGTGAGGAAGAGCGGAACGATGGGATTGAGATGGTGCGAGCGCAGTTCAGCGTGTGGTCAGATGGTTCCCACTCGCCTCATCGAAGACCAGTGATCAGTGATCTGGAACACTGACACACAGACTTGTGGTAGTCGTCTGAGAAATACATCTGTGATTTTCCATTTCAATTTGAGGTATATTGCGTTTTTAAACATTTACTTTAAATAATAAACTTTAAAGTGGAAAATCTACAGTTTTCCAAATAAATCACGGTCAAAATTATGGTGTTTTATTACCAGTTTTTAGCATAAATTGCCATCCACTGACTGCTCCCACAAACAGCAGTTGTCCAACTGCTTCACAATGGCAGGCCTGTCAAGCTTTGGATTTCTCCACACTGATGGAGCTCATGAACAAGATCCTCTCTACAAAGAGCTTGAAGGATCAGTCCTCTTGTCTCTTCAGAATCAAAACCACAAGATCAGTAAGGTTTATTGGTGGGTTTGTCTGCTTAACATAAGCTGCAATCAATCATTAGCACATTAGCTATAGCTTGGTCCTTTAGGCAAGCCTGCCACTTGGCAGCCATCTTGGCAATGCCCTCAGGTAGTTATTTCAGATAACAAGACCAGGATATGAAGTCTGTGTTCATAGGATCACAGGTCAAATCTGACAAACTCTGATTCATTTTGTTAACAGCACAAAATCAGTTGAAACTGTTGTGAATCTTGACTGTGTGTTCAGACCAGTGAAGCATCTGCTGATATGATATGTTTCCCCATTCAGCTGTGACAAAGTAGACAAATTGTCTTCTGGGGCAGAGGGTCTGTGTATGTGTCATACAACCGCCATCTCTGTTGTTACATAATACATTTTTCTGTATAAAATGCTGCTTCATCGTCAACATTTGGCAGTTATAGGCTTGCAACAGTAACTGAGGATAGTTGAGTTGTTCCTGAATAAGAAGCTGTTATTTGATTTGTATTTCTTTTTTGAACTTCAAGGTTTGTGTGTTGAAGAAAAAGAGTTTCAGAGTTGACAGGCCTCTGAGGATGTGCCGGTCAGAGAGAGCTTGTCTCTGTGCAATCACACAGATTTTGATCGATCGGGTCGCAGAGTAGATTCTGAACACACAGTGACACTGGGAGCACCCTGGACTGCCCCTCAGCCCACAGCACCACACAGCAGATAGCAGATCCAAATGAATATTCATGCACTCGTCGGCCTGACTGTGCCAGCCTGGAAGCCTCTGCCGCACAGTTCAGAGGACGCGTTTGTCAGCAGTTATAAAGACGCTCTGTGTCGGCAAAAACAGACTTTAAGGAAAGAGTCAATTAACCCATGCTGCTGAAGTCGTCACAGCTCAGGGCTCCGGGTGGCTCTTTACTGTATCATGAAGGAGGAAACTGTCTTGGATTGAACGCTATCCGAGCATAAAAATCTGACCTGACAAAACTACATTTAGATTTGAAGAATTTCCGCCCCAAGAGCCTTGAAGAAAAGCCAGCGAGGTTTTAAAGTGTTACATGACAACACCGCTGTCGTCTTCAGGGAACATCACTTCTAAGAATTATGTCTTGAGAGCATCAAATGTGATTACACTCCAGCTCTTATCTTCTTTAAAGCCTGAGAGTTACGGTTTCGCGAAAAGAAACGGGACCATAATGGCGGCCCTGGGCCGAGAGCGGCGGTCGGTGTGGTACGCTGCCATCGCTGTGTCACTGTGGGCAGGAACAAGAGCGGAAGACAAACAAGGGTGACTGCTTTGCTTCCGCACTTATCAGTTCATTGAGCTGTGAGCGGCTCAGCAGTGGCACACATCAGCAGATCCTCTGAACATCTGTGCAAATAATGTCTGCCGCTGCGTGAAAATGAAATAATGAATCACCGCCATCGCTGTGACGTCTCGGCGGCGCTATCTGCTCACTCGCAGTAAGCCGCTTGCTCGGATCACTTCAGCGAGCAGACGGGAGGGGGGTACAAAAAAAAAAGTGCATGTGCTGGCGGACGTGCTCCTCATCAGCAACGCGGCGATCCACAAATTGAATTCCACGTGCAACAATAGCTCATTCTGATAATAATGAAACACACAAAGTGAAGGTTAATAGATCTTTGACTCACTTGGCGCCTGCATTAGTAATATTGCTCTTTTGCAGCTGCAGACTTGAGCCAAACTAGACTTTGATTGCTTTTTCTTCACCAAACTTTTAGGGGTTTTAAGGTTTCTTAACTGAATCAGAGAGGCCGATACATTTATGTTAATGTATTTTTCACCCGTCACTTTGGCGAGACTTAACACAGGAAGGGATGAAGTGGAATAAAACACTGTGTCGTTTTATGAGAAGAGGTTTTTTCCATCTTTTTGTATAGATAAAATTGATTCAATTTATGAGCTCTGATACAGTGGAATTGATTTGTATCCACAAAACAGTTTGTAGTTACAGCATTCAGAGTTCAGATTGAGTCGATAAGCGCCTGCAGCCGCTCTAGTGCCTTAACCACAGCGGCGATTTGAGCTGAATGTTACAAGTCACCATGCTAATATGCTTAAAATGACAATGCTAAAGATGTTTAGCAGATATTTAGGCTTTGTCCCCCAAGTAAAGCTGAGGCTGATGGGATCCTAGTTTTGCTGTTTGCAAAGTTATTGCAGTTTGTCTTAGTAGGAGGAAGTTGACTGTCAACTTTTGCGCCAATCCAGTTTATAGATGTTCAGATTTCACTTTACAGCGAAAATATTATCGTAATATCCTCGTGGTGACGCTAGAGGAGCAGTCAGAGGATCACTTACAGTATCCATCCTTTGACAACCACAAACGTCTGAGCAGAACTTCATGTCAATCATTCCAGTAGCTATCGAGATATTCCGATTGAAGTGAGACTTATGTGGGATTAGAGAGCGGCTTCTCTACAAAGTGGCGTTCTGGCAAATGTGATCTAATTTTAGGACGTTTTGAGTCATTCGTGGTTGTTTAGAGTTCTTGTTCAGTAAAATGAGGCTGTGATGTTGATCATGTCAGCGGGTACAGTGAGTTATTCTGGTGTTGGTGAACATCATCCCCTCCAGCAGGCACTGATCCATCACACACGCACTCATCTCACGGGGGGAAATGATCTGTTTGATATTTGGCATTTATCTTCACCGCCACACTCGATTATATATAGTGAGACGTCGAGCTGTGGCGGAAATAAAGACCACCTTGACAGTGTTAAATGTAATAAGGAGTGTTTTTGAAGCCGGCTCCTGACTCTGAAGGGGTTTCGTGGTAAGATGCGAGAAATGGGTTCATTTCTCCTCTAAATCCGTCTCGTTGCGAAAACTCCTTGATGACAAATTTATTCCACATGCCTGAGGCCTGATAAGAGAGACACACTCAGTTGATTATTAGTTGATTAGGCTTGTTATGAATCATAGGACACACTGTGCACAGAATGTATTTCACCCTCTCTGAATTTAATTAAAACCAAACATCACGGCGATAAGCCTGAAAACTTCCAGGATGAAATTCTTCTCACATTATTGTCAGCACCCTCCGCTGCACGCGGCGTTGTGGGACTGTGTGTTGATGTCGGCGGCGCTGCACAATGTGCTTGATTTGCCCAAACAACGTGTAATTGCATGTTGAATCTCTTCCGTGTGAGAAGAAATGCCATGAATTCTAAATTTGTGCCCTTTTGTGGCCACAAGATGCTTCAAAGCCTCGGAGCGTTTTCCAGGCAGCCCTGAGGGCAGAGTCCTTAATTGAAAGAGACAAGGAGAACAAGGAATAGGTAGGCAGTGCAGAGGAGGTTAGAGTACTTCCTCCCCTTCAACCAATCAAGTGCAGGATAAATGTCAAGCCATGGAAAGGCCAGGCTCCGAAATGAAGATGGCTGTTGACTCCCTGAAAATGTCAGCTAATCTTTGTATCCTTATGAATGGAGCACAAAACGCTCATTTGTGGACACGATGTGTTCTCAGCCGATGCCGGTGCAGTTTTTCGGGATATTTCCCTCAATGGAAAGTTTCCTAAATACACAGTGCGTACTCTGTAAGTACATGACAAAGTAGTAATCGGCTTAGACTCCCCACTTTTCATGAAGTGAAGGGCTGGCTGAGGCTTTTTTAGACTCTGAGACGAGATGACTTGCTGTGAGCCTCGTCTCTGCCTCCTGCACACTTCCAGTGAGACGCGCTTCGCCTCCCTTCGCTGCCCAGGCTCGATATCACTTATTGACTGTTTGGGGGAGAGATGGATTCTCATGCATTTTAACACATTTTCGCGCAAGTCAGGTCAAGTGCTCCCAGGGAGTGCGGAGGATGAGAAGTAACTGCTGAACAAGGATGCAAATAAAACATAAGTACGTGATATTAATATCATGCCTCGCTTATTGACCTCAGAAATTATATTTTAAAATCTGGACCCAGAACTTTACCAGAACGACTAGAGGGATCTACTGGCTGAAGTCCAAAACACAGTCTTCTACACATAAATGGTGACAAAACTCCTGTATTTGACAGCAAGGCACCATTATTCCTCCATATTCAACACACCTAGACATCTCATTCAATCAGTTAGGAAGTCCTATGATCGCTGACGTGGGATCGCCGAGACAGGAAGCCCACTCCGTGTTCTATCCCCTCTCTTCTACGCCACGTAGAATGTAGCCTCCCTGGCTATCATATCTGGGAGTACATAAATTCTATGTTTTAATGTTTAGGATTGGAAACTATGCAGGTTTATGTAGTTTAGACTTGTTACTGCTACTAAAATGCAGATCACAAGTGTTGACGCTGGTTTGTTTTCACTTAAGTCTTGAGGATTATAATTTTCACTTGAATAAAGGTTTATTTTATCAAAGGCAACTGAGGGTTTGCAGTAATTGAAAAAGTTCCAGCACACAAGTTTCTTCAAAAAGGAGTTTCTCACAGTCGAGGCTCTTCTCAACAGCTTTCATGGAAGCACAGCAAAGAATCTAAACCTGCAATTCCCCCCTCAAAATCAGCCAGCCTCCCAAAACCTCAATCTGCGTCGTGTGCAGCTGATTCTCCCTCTGAGAGCCACAGATTGAAGTTTAGGATTCTCTAACTCCTCCCTGGTACAAAAAAAAGCAGTTAGACTTAAGTGCTAAACCATGTCTGGGCGAAGATAAGTCGCGCCACCCCGAGGATCAACAGTCGAGAGCTTCCCTGGCAGAAGGGTCGAGTGTCCGTGTGCTGTGTGGCGGCTTTGTCGTCCTCTGAAGACTAAAAACATATAAAGTTTGTGACTGTTGTGTTTACAGCTGTGCACAAAGGTTTCCAGAACTTTTCCCTTTCTTATATAACACCTTCTGTTACAAGTTTACCGACGCTTCAGTCATAAAACCTCACTTTAAACCATCAGTTTGTTCTTAAGGGCGGTAATATAAAGTTTGATTACACCCGGTGTGTGTTTGAATCAAAATCAGTAACTTTCTCACTATTCCGATCCCAAGAAATGCTCCAAAACTAGAGGAAAATAATAATAAAACTCTGAATCCTAACAAGCTTAATCTGTTTTGCTCGCTCCAGCATTGATAATCCCAAAGCACAACCAAGTCCTTCCAGGCCAGAGCGTATTCAGTATGTTCCTCGCCTCGCCTCAGCTGCTTTAATGTTTGCCTCCGGGACTCCTGAGAGACGGGCTTGGGTTAACGGAGGGTCAGAGGTCACTCTTTGATGAGCTGGTGCATCTGCGCCTGTCCCTGGAAGCACTTCCACACTGCAGTGGTGACTGTCGGCTTGAAGGCTCCCCTGCTGTTTCTCTGTGATCACTACCTGCTCAACCAGGACGTCAGGAGGAGACGTCAAACTGCACACATGAGAATCTCCCAGCACGCATTTCTTCAGGGGGGGTGCTAATACTTTTGTTTATATAGTCTTTTTCTACTGTGTTTAAAAAAAGGTTAAAGTGCTGCCTACATTACCCACAATGCAACTGAGCGACATCCCTGGAGGCGGTTAATGAGATTACATTCAGCTTCCTCTGGAGCCAAACCGAACTTCATCCATATGTCAAACCGTATCAATATCAGGCGAGGAAGTCATCCAACTGAGGTTTGCGGGTTGCTTTATGTGAGTGGGATCAGAGGGGCTACCTGGATGTTCAGTGAAGGAAGGTGCCAGCTTGATGCCTTCAGTTCACCCTGAAAACTACACATGGTGACCGAATGCGGCTCCTTGTCTTGTGGCGGGGATGGCGTATCCTGGGACTCTGACGTTCCTCCTATTGATTGTTTGAATGGTTGCTGAGTCAGGCTCTAAATGCAAACAAAAATTTAAAAAAAAACGAGTGTGAAATTATGTTTATTCTATACAGGAAAAGCTGATTCATATATTATGCTTTGTGTATGAATTCATGAATAAACCATTCTAGGAAGCAATATCAACCCCTTTCCAAGGTCTAATAACATGTATTCCCGTATGTTTGCCTCTTGAACAGATGGAGGTTTGGTGACGAGGTGAAACAAACTCTGGTACAGAACTGAACAATGACTCAACACAGGTACAGAATATCCACCAAACCTCCTCAAGGACTTTGGTTTCCAGTTACAAAGCAGTGCGGCTCACCAATAACAGCTCCCGCAACATTTGGCTGACAATGAAAAAAGAACTGCCACCCACTGGTGCAAATGGCTCCTGATTGCTACTGACAGATTGCTGCTTGCTTCAAGGAGGGAACGTTTTTTGTTGCGGTTTGGGGAGACAAGGCAGGATATTTAGTTCAAGACCGAGATGATGGTGAAGTCGGGATGGTTGGGCACTAAAAGAAATTGAAAGAAAAAGAAAATCATCCCAAATCCATCGTACAAACCGGGTCGTCCCTCACAGATTACAGAGGCGCAGTCGTCTCTCCAGTGATGGGTTCCCGGCCCAGAGTGGGGACAGCCGTATCGATTCTGTCCCCCTCTTCAATCCATTATCGGGCCTCTTTCGGGACAGCCAGGAAGCCTGCGGTTATCTGATTTCTCATTTTATAAGCAGCCACCAAACTGAGCAATTACAATGGGGCGGCCTCTGGATCAGCGTTCTCCCTCATGACGTTCACACAGCAACACAATCACACAGATACATTCATTCAAACACACAGACCTACTGAGGAGCTGCTGTGGTTATTCTGATATTGTTGATCTCAAAGCAGAGCAGTACGGTACTGTTACAGTCCTGAAGTGGTCCGGATAGTCTTAATGACACTGCTGGGCTGATAATTGCTTCATAATGACTTTGCTCGGCTCTTTCTGTGGTTTCACTTCCTTGACAAGACACTTTTCATAGCTCGGGGTATTTTCCTGAGGGGTGCAACCAAAACCAAAAATCAAAGTGTCTGAGTCCTAATTGTAGCCTGGATGCTGGTCTGTCTCAGGAAATCTGTTTTTATTTTGCAGCTGCTTTATTGTTGCAAGAAAATCTATTTTTAAAAAAAGAAAAGCTGTCTCTCAGTTGGAGGAATGGTTCAGCCGTTTGGGAAACGTTTTTACCTTCTTTCCAAAAGTAAATAAGAAGATTGACAGGCTGCCAAGCATGTTTGAGCATTAAACACACAGTATGTAATTTGTGTTTCTTGGAGTCTTTCAATCAAAACCATGGAAACAAAAACATTTGTACAGCCACATTTGCCAAAGAAAATCTATCCAATGTGACTCTGGCAGAAATCTGATGAGAGAATGTGTTGAACTTTTGTGTACGTTAAAGTTTGTCAAGTTTGTGGATTTTCTTGCTCACTCTTGAAACATTTGGTAAATACACAACTCAACAAATAAATCACAACAGTTCAGCCGTTTTTGGAAATGTTAGCATAAGTATGGCGCTGGAGACATGAGGCTATTAGCTTAGCTTAGTTTAACAACTGGAAACGGGGGAACACCTTGTCAGGCTTTCTCCAAAGGTAAAAACTCACAAATCAATACATTCATGCACAAACAGGAATATGGAAACATAATGTGTTGCCACGCTAGCACTAGCACTAGCATTAGCACTAGCACTAACAAGATAATTTGCTAACATGTTTAGGACCAACAAGCCACCATGATTTGATGATTTCAGCATTTTATAAAAAACATCTAAAAATAATTACAGTTCACCAGGAAATGACTATGAAAAATTGTTTGTTGGCTCCCCAGTTCAGCTAGCATCCTCCAACAAGGTGTTGAAACTGTAGCTGCTTTTTGATTTATTTTGAAAGAATCTACGGGAAAACAAAGAAACTTAAGCTATTGAACCCCAAACTGTGTTTTTTAAAATCTCGCGAGGTTTACAGTAGGCTACGTGTTTCACAGCTAGCAAGTATGATGCTGCTGCACAGAAGCTACCTTTGGGTGGATGGAACAGCTGTTGCTAATCAAGAATTACTTACAACATACAAATGGTCATTTTTGCACATGTAGTCATGTGTGAATTAAACAATGAATGAGATTTAGGCTAGTTTTCCCCTTGCTTCCAGTCTTTATGCTAAGCTAAGCTATCTCTGTGCTGGCTCTAGCATAACATCCACATTGAAATATGGATGAAATCTCCAACTCTGGAGAAAAGCAAATAGTACACCCTGTTCACAATGACATATTGATACATTGACACAGTCTGTCATGCGTTCTTGTTTATTAGCTTTGCAACGGTGCCATAAAAGATGTTATAAGTTGTGAATCCACGAGGCGGTGACACAACAATCGATATCGGTGTCCGGGGAAGCTCATTACAGTTTATTTAATAAGACACATTTACTATATCTCTGATGGATCAGCTGCTCTGTGAGTGCGCAGTGAACAGTAATCAATGTGGAATATGACTGTTCTTTGTGTCTTCTCTTTCACACTCGCGGCACGTCGATGTGGCACTGTAAGTGAGCACCCATTATCTGTTATCATCATGACATGTCAACGTCTTCTTTGTGGGAGCGTGCATCAAAATATATTTGTCACAATTATCCACAAGGGTGTTCATTACGCACCGTTAGAGGTGCTGTGTCGCTGCGTAGGTCTATCATTCACATGATTGTTTGAGGTGGCCTGCTGTGACAACTCCCACTCGTCCTCTTGTCAAGAGAAAAGGGGGAGACTAGCGTGGCTTTTTAAAACACTGCTGTTTGAATAAATTGCCATTTAAACAAAGAGCTCCCAGTGCATCATGCTTGCATTCAAACAATGGGCCCGTAATTGTGTGACAGAAATGATGGGTTTACATTGTTACTGTATCTTCCACTGCTTTTCATACATTTACTTTACCCTGAGGTGTAATATGAGATATGTAAATGACTGCCTGCCTGTGCGTGTAAAACGCCTTAAAGATCTTTTGTCAGAAACAGCCAACAAGATTCATAATTATACTTTCAGCAGTATATGGTCACCTGGAAATGAGAATTGTAGTATTTGTGTTACGTTAGAATGAGATTTTTACATAAAGAAGGTAAAGGAGGGTCCGTTGGTGGCCACCGGATGGCCTACTTTAAGTGTGGAATAAGAGATGAAGGGGAGGGGTATTCAGTTGGTCGCAAACTGCAATCTCACTGCTTAATAACTCTAAACCAATTAGACCAAACAAACCACTCACCAGTGAATGTTGTGAATGTCCATTTCAGCAAACCACTGACTTTTTTAAAATGTTTCTTTCAGTTCAGTTTTCAATCTTAACTCGCCACATCTCTGTGCTTATGGTTTGGTTAGGTATGGGCATAAAACCCTCTTGGTTAGGACAGTATGTTTTGGCTTAAAAAAATAAACCTGCTTTGGTCTTTGCAAGCATGGCGGGACATTTAGAAGGTCTCCTGAAAAACACCTGGTTGTGTCACTAGTTGCAAACATGACTGGAAGTTGTCCAAGTTCTGCTGTCATACTAACAAGTGCTGAAACGCAGTCTTGAACTGCGGTCAGTGGCTTGGCAGCCTGGCTCAAATCCACCACCGTCCTCTGCACCTCATGTAATGTGTTATAGTAAAGACCACCTAAAGTCAAGACCACAGTGTACTGAGACCGACGGGGACTGAGTGACTTTTGTCACCATAGAAACCATCGTTAAGTTCTGTACAGGATGTATCAAATATTGCAGTGACGTCCCTGCAGTTAAATTAAGCTTCTTTGTAGACAAAGTAATTCAGAGGCGAGTCCTTCGAAAAATGTCTGTCTGGCATGGACTCCTGACACCTGCACATGTGAATATAGGACTTGTGTTCGTGGATGCCTGATTATGTTGTGTTCAAGGATGAAAAATAATAAAGGATAAATATTTTTCTAATGAAGTATCCTGATGCAGCTGCGTGCCTTCACCTCAGGCCTGAACATAAGCAACCAGGCTAATTAATGGCACTTTTCTGTCCTCACTTTGAATAGTCCAGGGACAGGAATATCTACGTCGCAAACGCAGCATCCAGGAGTGTCAACGCATGTTTTCTGAACATTCTCAGGTGCATTTTGTGAATCCAGTGTGTTCTTATTCTGCTGTGAGAGAATCTGCGTCCTCCCGCGAGCTCAGAGCAGCAGCTGACACACACAGACTTGTGGAGGGAGTTAGATAACAAAACCAAACCGTCTGCACGGAGAGAATACTGCTGATTCTGAAGAAAGACAGATGAGACTGATGGACATCTGTTGTTGTAGAACACAAAGTAAGAAGCAGGGAACCCGTGGGAGTTCAACCTGTCTGATCATGATTTCACCCTCGTGTTTACTCATGTTTTATTTCAGCTCCAGTCTGTCAGTTCAGTTATTCTTCTGAGCGAGAACATGTTAAATATCTATCTCTATATATCGGATTTAATACAGGTGATGCCAACGTCTCTTCATGCACCTCCTTGTCCTTCAGTGGATTACAGAAATAGAACCAAAGTCGCAGTGAATCAGAGCCCAGTATAACAAAATGGCTTCACCTTGAGCGTCAATATTATTCTTGATATTTTCGCAATACCACCTAAAAATAGTCTTTTCAATGTCATGGGTGCCATTCGTCTCCTCCTCCTCAGTTCTGACATCTCATGTTTGGTAACGAATGTTGAAAGAAGTGTTCTGAAATGACCTCCTCGACTGCTGCAACTTTACAACACCACGATCGGGATGATTTTCTTGTAACCACAAGCTGATTTTTGTAGTCACCTCGAGAAAACAAGATAATCGACCAATTATCACAAGAAAGCAAAATATTGTTTCCTCTTAAAAATTATACTAAGACCCAGTAGATATTCACATTATTCATATTAACCCACTGAAGCAGTTTTACAACAAATGGCAAAGGTTTAAAGTTTGTTTTGAAATTCCCAAACCTGTCCAGGCAGAGCAGTGTGTGCTCCACTCTCAGTAATCCTTGTAAAGGTGTTTCCTCCTGATAAATGATCTCATTATCTCATAAAAAAAGACCTTTTGTTTCCTCGAGATAACAATCAAACCTCCCTCTATCACCAGAAACAACATGTTAACCGTGTGAATTCAAGATAACGGCATTGAAAAAATATTTGGAGGCAGGGCCGCCCCTTTTTTCCATAGTTCACACCAAAGACAACATTTATTATTTTCCATAACAAACTTAATTTATAGGAGTAAATTACAGTGAACTACAGTGCAGCAGTTTTACTTATTTTCAAAATATCTGACTGCGTCGTCTTAAAGGTTTCTAATGATGCCACGTCATTGATGATTAAACATTACCATTAGCCTTAGCATTACCTACTAATGAAGTCTATACTAACTATGAGGCCAGAGCAAGTAGACCGTTAGCTTAGCCTAGCATGAAGACAGGAAATAGAGCGACACAGATAGCCTGACTTTGTCTAAGGTGAAAACAGATGAATGTACTAGCTCCATTGAAGCTCACTAATGGATACACCATGTCTTGTTTGAACTGAAGGGTTAAAATGTCAAATTTTGGTTTTGCTCAAAGCTTACCATTCATGCTAAGCTACGCTAACAGGCTACTTGTTGTAGCTTTGTATTTCCACTGAAGTCATCCGAGTGTGGTATCAGTCTTCTCGTCTGACTCTTGGCAAGAAAGCAAACACTTTTATTTTCCCAGAAATGGTGGGCTATTCTTTTAAATACAGAAATCAATATTGCACGTCCTGAAGGAATACAGTAACAGGAACGTTTAAAAGGTACAGCGCTGCCCAGGTGCCAGAGACGTGGCATCAAAAGACAACCTGTGCGAATGATCCACATCTTGTCTCACCGTCTAGAGAGCAGGAGTGTAAGGATGTGAACCTGTCTCACATTTTAACAGACAATAGTGCCTAAAGAGGACACAGTTAAAGCTCCCTCCTGGATTAGTATCATCATAACACTGTCAGATTTGTACAAGAGTATGACACAGTGTCTGCACACCAGACGAGTCACAAGTGAGATAATCTCAACAGTATTCTGCTGAGCAATGGTTCGACTACACCTCTGAGACCTTGTGACTCATCTCTGCTAATATAAAGTCTGGTGTGTGTCGAGTGCCTCATCTGATTCTTAATGAGCTGATCAGAGGCCATGTTTTCTGCTGTGCACAGATGTTTTCCCCTTCAGCATACTGACAAACACGGAGGAGAGGCTGAAGCTTCAGCTGGGGCTCTGAATGTTGAGATTATATAGGGAGCATTCAGACAACCAGGCAGATAATAGTGTGTTTTCCTGAGCAGGTCACACTGGGTCGGGATGTGTTGGACATGATGCAGCACACCCCCGAGCCCTCTGCGGTGGTCCTGTTCCTCCAGGCCTCCTCATCTCGGGATGTCAGGGTCTTACTTACTATACTACAGGCCCCTTTTTACTGTGGCCCAAAATGCATTAGGCATCACTTATAATGTGATGAATGATATAGGTAGGTGGAATCCAAACATGTGGTCCCCGGTCCACAGGGGGGACCACACAGAAGGAGGGGAAAAAGTCCACAAGTGCAAAACAAAACACAAAATCTCACGAGAGCTGTGGAGTACCCTCAGGGTTGCAGGAACTACAGGAAAGGAACTTCTGTTACTGCTGGGCCCAGAACATGGTCTGATAGAATGTGATAGAAAAGGCCACTTTATCACTTCATCACATTTTGTTCTCTGCAGGAGCTCCTAGTCGGCACTTTATCCTGTTGTATCTACCACAGGGGCATTCGAGGGGGAACTCTGAGTTTTTTTCTTTAACACGGGGGGGAGCCGGGGGCGGGCGACTGCCTGTGATTTTCTTCCTGAGAGAGCTCGTCTCTGACCTTGAATTGTAGGCTGGAGGCTGCACAAACAAGAACAAATTCAGATCACTGACAGATCACGAAACCAGAGGATCAAACCTCAGCTCACTGTTCAGGTGGCGGTTTGACTGTCTCACTGGCTTGTTTCTGCATCAAAACAGCTTTGACCTATGATTATTATGACTGTTTATTCTAATGACAGGAAGCAGCTGAGATGAATCCCAAGAAAGAAACATCCCGTGAAATGCCAATCAACACGAGGAACCAGATGTTGCTCACGATAAACACTTTTCTGAGCCATGCAGCAGATCATCTGCGTCGTGCCGAGCTGAGTCTTACTGTGTGTCACAGCTCTCACTGTGTGATGAGCGCTCTGCAGCTTTTGTTTCACATTTCTGTCAGTCAAGATTAAGTTAAAGTTAAAGTTAAATGAGGGTAAATAACGATACAGGATATAAATGTCGAAAGAAATTGTTAGTTTAGAGTGAAATGCTGTGTACATCCACCGTCCTCTGCAGCAGGATCATCATCTTTAGCCATCAGTGCTTCATTGTGTCCAAACAGGGGATTAATGGAAATCAATAGATGCTACAGACGAGACAAAGGTGGTGAAAAAAACACAACAACCAACAACTAAAGACGTGCTTCAGTAGTGAGGTAATGATGTCACTAAGTGGACTGTTGTTCTCTGAGCAACTTGACACAATTTGTTGTTTTTCCCCTCCCAGTATTAGTCGGCAGATGAACGCGTCGAGCTCAAGTGTTTGTGGTCTGGGCTCCACATCTCATTGTCATCTCAGATAAAGAAGCGTCTCCGTTTGGTGCATTATGTAACTCACACCCAAACAGAATCACTACAGCAGCACAGCTCAGAGAGAGGAGAGGAGGTCAGCAGCAGTAGGGAAAATAACATTTTATTACACGTAGTAAAAGGCAGCAGCTGCTGGGCCGTTTCACCGGATCTCCTGCGTGGATATGATTTTAAAAACTTGAATGTGTTACTCGCCTGAGCTGAGACGGTCCAATCGATATTTGGCACCACGATCATCAGGCTGCAAGTGAGTGAATCAGAAGTACAGATTACGAACAGCCTGGAGCTTCTTCATAGATAATGAGAGACTGAGAGATGACGGATCCAATTTGTTGGATGGAGCGATTGCGTCCAAATGCCCTCAACGCTGTGGTTTTATCTGGGCCGAGACGGAACATTTAGCCCGCGGGACACCGTCCCCGAACACAGTTACACTCTCCTTTTTTTGACCACTTCCACTCTCTGAGAATGTTGTGATAGTTTGAAGAACTGTGGACGTGAGGAGGGATGATGTCAGACGACAGATATTGGATTTTTTGCTCTTGCATCCAGTGAAGTTTTCTAGCAGATCTGAAAAGCCTCTTTGAACACTCAGTCCTCATCAGGTGAATCAATGAACATACAGCACTAAGAGAGTTAATGCACCGTCACTGATGTTCTGTGTGAGGTGTGCATTTTCAGCTCAAGCGGGAGTTCCCGCTGAGCTCATGATGGTGTTTGTACGCTGAGCTGTCCTTAAACCACGCTGAATGCCTTGAATATTGCGAGTCTTATTAAGCCAGAATGTAATCAGCAGCTTGCAAATAGGCAGTTACCTGCGTAAACGTGCGAGTGAGAGGAAACTCAAATAAAACAGGCTGAAGAGAATGAAACAAACCAAAATCAAGGCGTTTCCCCTTTAACTGCCTCGTGGGCAACGACTGCAAGAGACCCTTTGTGTGTTTGTGCGAGACATTAAGGGCTCGTAATTGAGTTGGGCTGATCGAGGCCAATGACCAGGAACCAATGACCACAGCAAAAAAGGTCAGTGGCTGGAGTTTATTGGGTTGCCGTTCTGAAATGCTACTGAACCCTGCAGGCTTTGACCATTTGCAACAAATCACTTCCGACAGATAAACCGATCAGCTGCTATTTGTGGAAGCGTAACATTTACTTAGAAGCAGGAGAGGTTGTGGGTTCAAGCATCAGTGCGCCAGTTAACAGGAGCGTCGTCCCGACACTCAGCGAGGACGAACTCAACACTTGTGACGTAGCGTGCTCCACATCTGAAAACAACGGCTTCATAACTCCGCTCATGAGCCGGCGTGACCTCTGAACCACATGGAGCTCAACATGAACATGCTGTCACACACAGTCTGCTCTGACTCTCAGTGCCTCAAGGACATTCACCCAACTGACGACTGATTCCTGCGTCCTCTGTGCCAGACGCCACCCGAGGAACACGTGTCGCTCTAATCTAATTTATCGCCCTGCGGCCCACAGAATGAGAATTGATTGAAACAAGAGGAAATGAGTGACACGAATGACAATATCATGTAGTGAGGGAGGACAATTAGCAGATTGATAGTCACTGAGAAAATAATGTTGTTCTGCTTGTCCGAACGGTCAAATTAATGATTTTGTGATAACATGTCCGAAAAAAATTAGATTAACCTTCAGCGGCGATGTGGCGCAGCATGCAGAGGTGGACAGTTTTTAGGTAGCAGCTGGTGCTGTAATGAGCACAGAGCAGGTGGGGACGCAGGACGATTTCCAAAATAAAACATCCCGACTCAGGACAGTAAAACAAGGTTTGGGAAGAACCGGTCTAAATGCTGATGATGGTGTCATGTGACACTGTGCAATCAACATTTACTGTACCTCATAATGATACATTAAAGAGAATAAAACCTGTCAAGAGGCTGCTTTAGAGTTGTGTTTGTGTCCTTTGAGCTCTGGTTTGGTCTCCAGCTGGTCGCTCACTTTGCCTGTCAGCTGTTTTGTGCTGCCTGCTGCCGCTGGAAGCACAGCTAATGAGAGCTGCAAGACCAAAACAGTGAGCTGAAAGATGATACAGCGCTCTGTACAGGCTAGATATCACTCTCTGGCTTTCATATTTCATGATCGAATAATCCATTGTCATTATAGAAATGTTGATTTGTGCAGGCTTTGAGATCCACAGCAGAGCGCTGGACTGATTTAGAAGATCAGAGAGTCACTTTGGACTCATTCATTGTTACTGAGATCTGTGCCTGTAGACTTTCCTCATGCTACATGTGTATATTCTTGTCTGGATGTCAAGTACTGTAAATTAGAGACAGGTTACAGCAGGAGTCAATTAAAAGGTTGTTGTGGTCATTAGACATCAGAATGTGAAACAGTTATGTAATGTTTCCTTTTGGCACCTTTTGGCAAAAAGTTCCTGTCCTGCTGCCTGAAAACAATCCTTCTTCTCAGTTCCTGCATAATTAATACAATTTAGTCTTTATTCCAATAAAGTCTGGTGTGAGGAGAAGTGAGATCAGTGATGGAGCACCCAAAAAGCAAAAGGGGTGAAAAAAAATGACCCTGCATGAATAATGAAACAGATTGAGTTGTTTGAATTTGTTTTCTGACAAGTAAGTATGAGGGTGACGAAGGGAAGCAGACAGTTTGATTTGCAAATACCAATTACTTATTCAGGAGATGTAATTTTCTTGGAGGCGAGAGGGAGATTTCAGATAATTGAACCCGCACAAAGAGAAGAACCGAATGGCCCGTGGTTTCTGCACACTCGCCTGCAGCTTTTGTTCTCTGAACCCAGTGCGCACACAGATCTGAGGAGGCGGTGTGGTTTCATATGAGTATGAAGGCAGCCTGGAAACAACACTCCAAAATAAAGTGACAGGGCTGCAGAACTCAAGGAACCCTAAGCCAATGAAGGTTTCAAGTCAAGTCTCGAGGTCGAAATACAGAATCTTTGTATCGACCCTGTATTTGAGACTCAACAATCTTCTACCTTCCTCCAAAATCACCTTCCCGAACTTAAAGTCAAATCTCAAGTCACCTGAGGTCCCAAGTCCTGTCAAAGCTGGTCTCGAGTCAGGTCTTAATACTCATAATAGTCATAAGTCAAGTCTCAAGCCTAATCGTGTCTCAGGTCTCAAGTCAATCTTAATTCAAGTCAGTTTTGTCAATAAAGGTCTCAAGATTTTAAGAACTGAAAGAAAACCTTGAGTCAAGTCTCAGGACGGGCCAAAGAACTTGACTTGGTAACATGCGATTTGACTTGTCCAGGTCTTGTCACTGTCTAGGTGTAATATTTAAGGTCATGCTCGTACACAGCTGGCCTCCTGCTGCCTTTTGTTCTGCCGTCTCACCAGATCCAGACTTCTGGGACATCGAGCCTCAGGTAAGTTAAACGTTACTCAACCCTGAGAAACACGCGGTGGTCGTGAAATAGACCTGTGGTGTGTATCCACCTTCGGTGGGCACCGTGGAATCTTAACATAGATTAAAAATGACCAAGACTTGACAAAAATGCAACGTAGTTACACACAAGCTGTCTGTGGATCTGCAGTCCTGCCTGCGTCTCATTAACATTCAGAGAAGCCAAATACTTAAATTCTCTTTCTCTTCTCTCTCTCTCTCTCTCTCTCTCTCTCAGCTAAATTGAATGCGTAAATGAGTTTCCAAGAAACACTTAGCTGCCCTGTATGGTTCTGTTCCAGGTCAGTGAGGTTAATATCCACAGTGCGAGTGACTGTGGGAGAAGCCAACTGGAACCAGGACGCTCTGAAGGCTGGCAGACTGTGCGCCACCATTTGAAAATATGTGGAACATGAATATTTTTCCTATTAATAGAACCCCTGTGTGAGAGCTTTTAATGTGGACATTTAAACGGACTAATCTGTAACACACTGTGAAAATCATGTGTCCTCCGGAAGCTCTCACACAGCCCAGAACCGTTCTGGCAAGATGTTCTGGCTGCAGATACAGACGGACTCTCTGCTGACCCGCCGCTCCTCTGACAGCGTCCACAGCTGAGTCACACTTACTGGAAGCAAACGTCGATGCATAACAGAGCAATATGAGAACATTACCTGTCAGTCAATAGCTCTCTGACACCATGCCAACTGTTCTAAGCCTGACAGAGTTAATATTTGTGTTCTGTTATTACCTCAACCTCCTGTGGGCACCCGAGGAACAAGAACAAGTCCGGGTCCAGGTGACGACCGTGTCCATCCGTCAAAATGCACATTTAATTCATCCATTCATCTCCTATAGTTCTATACTCACTCCAGTGTCTCACTCCAGACACCACGGCATGTGATAAGTGCACCGCATGACACGATTAAGCAATTAATATCCAATCATGGTCTGCGACAGGTTTTGATCAATGACCAGGCCCAGCTGGTTCTGATTCTGTATAAAGATGGAGAAAAGAAAAGATGTACGTTTCTGCTTGACTGGCTCAACAACTAAAATTATACATTCAGACTGAATGTTTAAAAAAAAAAAAAAAAAAAAAAAAGGTTGGCTTTATATAGCATATAATTGTTAAATGCCCTGGTCCCTGGTCAAAGTGATCCAGTGGTTTCACACTTACACTTGTTGAAAACGCAGTCTTGAACTGTGGTCTCCTGTCAGTCCACCACAATCCCCTCCAGCCTGATATGACAATCACACTCTAGGACAGACAGTCTAGACATCACCGTCCACCACCGTCATCGTCATCATCACAGGGAATACAGTCTGGACTTCCATCCGTCCAGTGGAAATCTCGGTGTGTTGAAGCTGTTCTACCAGCATGTGGAGGCCCAACACCTCACCGAGAGACAGCCGTCTTTACACCAATCACATTAAAGTCGTACTGTTGAATAAACACAAACTCCTCAGTTGTAGGGATGCTTTATATAATATCGTACCAACTGGTTTACAACTGTACATTGGGGGGTCAGGGTTAGCTCTAAAAACAACTGAACACACACATCAAACAGTCATCAATAATTTACAAGAGAAAAACAGCGCCTCTGGAAAAAAAGGCACCGTCCACGAACTCCTTTAATAATATCTTTACTGTACATAAATTATGCCCTCACATGTATATTTAATGACAACCCACATCACCTCAATAGAAAGAAAATGTATTTACAGATATCAAAATAGAGTATGAGACAAACATTATACTGAATATTAACTAAAACAGCTCAAAGAAACGTTTATGAAATGATTTGTTTCCATTGTTGTGGTTTTTTGTCAAGTCAGTGAGCTCATACAAAAACTTGAAATACTTAATTTTGAAAAAACAAATGACTGCCACATCAACTCTGGGATACATCTGTTCCTGCTGGATGAGGAGGATAATCCAGTGATTCATGAAGACTTTTCCACAGTGCACCCTGTTGATGCACGAAAACAGCTGCAGCCATGAGATTCTGTTGCTTTTGATAAAACATCTGATTGATCATCTAAACTAAATCACGTGGAAGTATCTATCCTGTTGTTACTTAAACAAACACGAATCGTGTCTTCATTTTAAATATGCAGCATTCTGAGTAAGACTGGATGGAAAGTTTCCCCAAATGTGAATAAACCAAAAAGTGAGTTTCGTGCAGCTACGTGTGGAATTACTGATGTGGTGGTCACAGAGGAATAATTGAGTGTGAACTCCTTGTGAGACTCGACGTCTCCGCTGCCTCCGTCACCCAAACAAGGACAAAAACAGCACATTGCATGTCATCAGGGACGACCCGAGTGAGCTGTGAAATGCCTCTGCCCCCGGGGGGTTCACAGGGACCAGTGACTCAGCTCAGGACTGGCACATCTTCCTCCGCATCCGCCTTTGGCTCCGGCACTGACATAATGCCAATTAATGAGATGGCGAAGTCCACAAATGAGAGCGGGACTGAAATGCTCGTCCTGTTCCTGCGCCAAACTGTTCTGAGGAGGCTCCATCTTTAAGCTGATGTGAGATGACAGAGGTGAGTCTGAATCGGAGAGGAAATGGACACTTGGCAAAAAACCGTATGGAGCGACTTTAAAAATAATTTTAAAAATCTGTATTCAAAAGATGGAAGAGATGAGGGAAGGAATCCCACAGAAAACCTCAGAGAATCTTTTTGAAACAACCCCTCAGAGCCATCTTTGGAGCAAACTTTACAGTGTGACGACGAACGCTGGTCTTCCTGCTGAGATCAACAGTTCAGTGATGAAGTCAATGTGGCGTCCCCTTTCTTCTCAGCTCCAAAGTGTGCAGGCCCTCCTGCCGACCCAGTGCATGCTGGGTGCCCACTTTGTGAGCCGTCTCTGTGGCCGTGATGTCAATCTGGGCGTACTTAGTGGAGCTCTTTCCTGTCCAAACATAAAGACACAGCCTTTTATAACTTGAAGAAAGTTACACAAACTCATCCTTTCTATTCTGGCTTGCAGTGGCAAAACTAGCTGCTTTTGGTAGCAAGTTAGCAGCCATTTAGCTTAGCTTAGCATAAAGAAGAGAAACACAGGAAAACAGCACAAATTAACTCATGTCGTTTGTGTCATCTGCACCAAAAGTGAAAATGTAAGAAGTATTTCTTGTTGTAGTGGTTTCCCAGATTACAACTAGTCATTTACATTTGCATATTATGCTAAAATGTGTTAATTAGTGAATGTTAGCAGAACTGGTTGGCTGAAGTTGTAACCTTCAGACAGACAAAACACTGCTCATGAAAAACCCCGTCAGTAGTCCCCCCTTTAATTCTGTGACTTTGTGACATCACACTACGTCGCCACATCACACATTGACATAATTTAATCCTCGAGGCTAGCTTGGCATGCAAGCATTGATTAAGCACAGCTGCTCTGTTGCTGTTGTTAGCGGTGTTAAGGGGCGTGTGTCTGTGCTGACCAATCACAGGACACTGGGTGTCATGTGGTATAATTCTCACGAGGGAAGCGAATTAGCAAAATGCTCGAAATGTTTAACTACTGAAGAACAGTTACCTGTTTCTAGTTATTTTCTCGATAAACATTTACTGGTTCTGTCTTCTCAGATGTGAATATTTGCTGGTTTTCTATGAAAGTAAACTAAATATCTTTTGTTTGGGCCGACTGGTCGAACAAAACGAGACATCTGAAGATGACACTTTGGACTCATGGCTGTCTGACAGTGTTCCCAGAAGAAGAATAATGATTAATTGAAGCACATTAGGCACGTTTTAAGATGAAGGACTTTCTTGGTGTAGGCGACTACGCAGGCTGAATTATTTAAGATAAAAACCCTCCGAACAAACACGACTACAGAGCTCGGAGTGAGGCGGATCTCTGCCCTCGCTGCCAACGTGACGCTTAAGGTACGCGCCTGAGCAAAGAATATGCAAATTGCTCGGCTGAAGCGCTTAAAATTCCCCTCATGCACCGTCCTCCATATGCATGTCGCTAGCGTTGCCATCATATGAGCCCTTCCTTGTGTGAAAATCAAATGGGCATGAAGTCGAGATTTAATCACAGAGGCAGAATGAGCATGCAGCCCTGCCTGCTGCTGCGGTTATGTGTCTTACAGTCTCTTCAAGTCAAGGAAATCAAACCTTAACAACACATCAATAGTCCCTGGAGGAGGATCCTGTTTGAGCCCGTGAATCCACAGCTGTGATCCGAATGCCCTGTGACCCCCTTTCAGCGGTGAGATGGGACACCCTCCTCCAAGGTGACAGATTAATGAGGCTGCATGCCGGGATTTAAACTGTATTGCTGACATCAGATATTAACCCCTCTCATGTCAGAGCCAGAGCGGTCCTCGTTTCTCTGAGGGCAATGCCGCTAACAGACGACTTGTCTGTCAATTACAGCTCACTGCCGCGTCTCTGATTACAAGGACGCAGCTGTCTTTTGGTGAGATGGGAGGAAATCGTCTCAATCGCTTCGGAGCGATTCCTGTAACTCCGACAGAGTAAAATAGAATTACAGAACAATCGTGTGTGGAGGGCGACTTTTCACCCCTGCTTGGTATCGATATCCTGCTGTATTTCAAGTTCACTCTTCATGGTTGACTTTTGTACTTTACAAAACTGCATTTCCGCAGTGCTGCACCAATAAGAAGTCCTTGTACACGGTGCTGACAACGAAGTGAACATGAGGCCAGGACTGAGACGTTTCACTTTCATTGTGATCTTTCTGGACCGGCATGAAAAAAAATCTGCTCACATTTAAAGATTATCGTTAAAAGCTCCCCTCATTTTTTAAAGACTACCTAATGGAGATGTGATTGAGCGTTAAAAGGAATTCACGATCTTCTAGTTTATGATGACTGGCATTTACAGCTTGTCTAACTGTGCAGGACTCTGATACATGAGTGCACAGATTTACAGTATGATCACAATAGTGTCTGATGATAATAAAGGACTACCGTGTGTCTGGAAACCTGAGATAAAGCAGTGAAACGACCTCTTTAAAGGCTCCCTGAGGAGGTTATGACCTCTAGTCGAGCTATGAGTGAGTGCAGTACTGCTGCAATATTTCACACTATTCCACTGACCAACAGGTGGCAGCCGTGTACGGAAACATCTCCTCAGAGTTAATGGAAAGTTGAATGTTGACGCCACATGACTGACGAGCCGTCCAAACCCAGACAACGAAAATGCGTTTTTTGTCCCCTTTACAGTCGACTTTAACTTCGCTTGATATTTCCATGAAAACGCACAGAGCCACTGCCAGCGCTGTTCCCTGAAAGTTATCTGAGGACGCATCCTTACTTGGAGGTGGGAGATGTGCGACGGGCCCTCGGGTGCCAGGACCCGGCTCCTGCAGCTCCAGCTCCATGTAGTTGAGCTGCTTCTTGGATGTGGGACTAACAGGGATATTCACATACGTCACACCTTCGCCGCGAGGCCTGTCGAGAAGCGCTGCCTCTGGGGGGAAAACTAACACTGCCCCTGAAAGTGCAAGAGGAGCAGAGCGCTAATTAGTTTGAACACTTGCTTTTTTCCCAGTACAAAGCCCAGAGAGACCGAAGCCGAGGTGTTATTCATCGTTCTAACAAGACGCGTCTGCAGCCACAGCCTGTCTGTCAATGCCAAATAACTCTATTGTCACACAGAAATGACCCGTGCACCTGTGTTTCTAAGACTATTCCTTCACTACAATGAACATGGACAGTCATTTCACAGGGTTTTCTCTGACGGCGTTCCTTTAAAACAGCTCTACCAGACAACACACTGCATCAGTTCGCTGCTGGGGTTTGCTGATATCATTTAAGTGACAAAATAACACCAGTTTTACAGACACTTATTTGAAACAGGATGTATTTTTGTCATAATGACCTTAATTAAAAGATAATGATGAATGAATCCCGGATCAGGCTGGAGGTGTTCTTCATTATAACATTAATCAAACAGATTTCCCTCTCCAGGGCCGGAGTCCTTATCAACAGCACTGTGTTAATTAGACTCATTCAAATACAGACATCTGGAATAAAATCACGATCATTCCCAACAGTTGAGCACAGCAACAGATCACAGGACAAGCAGCTCCTCTGACACAGAGTGGATCCTGGTGAACTTCCCTTTCACCCCTGAAGGCTACTTATAATAATTAGCTCACAGGCCCAGAGATAAATTAGAGATACATCACAGACGTTCTGCTTTCTTTTGTTGCCCTATTTAATTCCACCATCAGAGCTCTGTAGCCAACAACCAACCAACTTCATTGAACGTGCGAAAATATCCTGCTGCGTTCACTGACCTGCTGTTTTAACAAAGATTTGATAGTTATTTTTCAAGTGGAACCCAAAGAGGAGCACAAACAAGGTGCCAGAACAGTCTCCAGCCTGATATTCACCGACTCTAACTGTGACGACCTACTTTTAAATAAAAAAAGAATAAACGCATAAGCTTTGCAATTAACACAAAAGCCAGTTTTTCCAATATTTGCAACAGCAATAGAGACACACATCCTCGCTTCATCTGTGTTCAATACTCCCTTTGGACAGCCTCCCTGCTGATGAAAATCTATCTGACGCGACTCAAAAGAGGGACAAGTCTCACTCACGTTAAGTTTAATGTTGTTCGCTGATTCCCTATCCTGGAATTATCAATGGATGACCAAATGAACCCCACGGTTACCTTGAGTCAACCTACATATCATATCTTTGAAATGACAGCTTTAAAGCATGTGCATTTGCATGACTGGTCTAAGACCAGCGTACCTAAAGAATAAGCACATATCACAGCAACCTGTCCACACTTTGACCTGCTGCTGCTCACAAGCAGTGCTTCATTCTGAACCCAGCGTCTCCAAACAGACCGCAGCTGATCAGCCAGTGCAGTCAGCAGGAGAAGGAGGTCAAGTTAAACTAACAGGAAGTGTCGCCTCAACACCTTTCAACTGAACAGCTTTTCCTGTCAAACACAAATTACAGCCACAGTGTTGCCTAAAGTGCTCTGTCTGTGTAATTTATAGCGCTTGATGAATGGTTCACCTGTCATGAACCTAAAAGCACCCTGGATAAAGAGCTGCACAGTCGAGGTCAGCGCCGACTGGATGATGCTGTTCAGCTCCACGTCTCATTGGTACAGTTTCAGAACAAAAGCAAAAGATATGTGCATATTTCAGCTCCGCGACACGAGCCGTCCCATGCTTTTATTAATGCCTGTATATACAATGTGAGCAGAGATAACTGCAACCTTCAGAAACACACTCAAGGATATCTGACACATTTGCATAAGTTGAATACTTCCTGTTCTCCCCTGTGAGCAAACGGACGATATAAGATTTGCTCCATATCTCGTGAACAGGGTTAGAAACGCCTGTTACTGATCCAAGCTGGTTTGATTCATCGGGACAGAGCTGAGCTCGTCCAGCAGTCGACAGGGATGTCCCAGAACTTCTGTCCCAGGTTTTTAAATATTCTAGTCCAATTCAAACAGGATCCACTCAGCTGGTGATTCACTTTACATCATATGTACCTGAGCCAAAGATAACCAGTTTACTACTTTACTGTATGAGACAAGCAGCAAATCCTTTTTGTCTTTTTTCATTAAATAACGGACTTAACAGATAAATCTATTATTGTAACAGCTGCAGTTTAGTTAAAAATCAATAAATCACGATTCTGTTATAAAATGACAAATTATACAACAGGAAAATGAAGAATATTGGCTGTAAAACCTTTTTCCAATTTTTTAAAATTTTTTATTTACCTTTGACTAACATTACTGACCAATACAAAGTGTTGTTATTGGTCGGGCTCTAAAGGGCAGTGTAGCCAGGCTACGCTTTATAATGACCAAGCTAATCTACAGTTAATTAAACATCAGTTAATTGTCATTCCTAACAATATGAAATTCTTTATAAACACTTATTAATCAACTGTTTATTGTAAAGATGCAGCTGAGGTTTATTATCCTTATTAAATGGTTGATAAATACAATGGAGCTCATCTGTAAAGGTTATTTCGTCTGTCATAAAGTAACAACTGATGATTATAAACCTTTAGACTTGTTTAGTAATTGGTTAATAAAGCATTAACACTCAAATAACTACAAATTTATTGTAACACTATAAATGCACCTTTTACTAATGATGACTACTATAAATTGTTACTCACCACAATACTATTTTTTGGATGCTTCAATGAAATTACCTGCCAATATTCAATGCCATAAATAGTCAGCTGACCAATACGACAAGTCACCTGAGCACTACCACTCCGGGCCAACACAAACAGTGTAACAATCTGCTGAGCTCACTTTACGTGGAGAATACTGACACCTGAGGATCAGACAGAATATCTCACAGATTGTTCAGCTTCACAAACCACGGCAGTTCATCTGAGGATCCATCCTGAAACACAAACACTCAGGAGGCTCCTGAGAGACGGTTCTTCTGCCCCTCCAGCCGTAGATATAATGAATTAATTCAGAGTCGTATCGTAAAACTATGAAATGCTGCATAAGATATTTCAATTCATACGTATCTGCTGTGCTACAGCTGTGTTGTGATGAACCCATCAGGGCTGTACATTTCCTACTGTGTGTGGGTAACACACAACGTTTGGGTGACAAAGATTTCTCCTCGATCGACTCTTCCTAAATGGCAGCAGGCAGCAGCCATTACCTGCAGCTCAGAGGCATCAGCCTCAGGGGCTCTCATACAATCAGTGAGAGGCCATCAGACTCCGGCAGAGTCTCTGTGGGTGCAGCCTTTGGCAACATCTGAGAGGCCTGATACCTAATTGATCAGACACCAAGCAGCCCCTCGCAGCGCTGTGGGGTTTTATAATGGCTGCCATTACAACGGGGGGTTTGCCCACAGCTCTACGGCTGAGGGGACGTTTCCATAAATCACTCTGTGAGGCCTCCAGGGTCCATGTTAGAGGCAATACCTGTCTGAGCCCAGTGACCTGGACTCAAAGAGTCAACTGCTCCCTGGGGGACAAACACGGGTCTGATGACAGCTGTGTCTTCAGGGTGAGAGGCCCGTTTAATGTGTCACACGTGTCCACTGGATGCTGCGGCGTAATGTCATGTCATGTGAAAGATTACCACTGAATGTTCAAACCTCCTGTCAAACAGCTCTGGGAGACTGAGATACCAACAGTTGCAGAAAGACAAAATTTAAATAATTTCAAGACTTGTGGTCTTCGCCAGTTTCACCTGCCAACAAGAACAACACAAGTATTTCCCAGATTCCCGCAGGAGTCACAGCCATGATCCCTCACCGGCTTCCCAACGAAAGACACAGATACCACTGACCCTGGGTCTGTGTGACGGTGGGTCAGCGCTCCCACAGTGCAACAACTCAGATGTTGACTTCTGATTAAAATAGATTACATAGTATGTGTTGATTGAACAACTATAAAATAGGTACAAGTGAAGGAACTACCAGTAGCTCAAACTAAAGCAGTCTAGTTTAACAGATCGTACCTTCTTACGGATTCAACCTTTAATGTTCAGATCTGACTGAGACTGTTTCACAGAGGGATGGTCCTGCTGCTGCTGAACTATCACACATTACATACAGAGATGGTGTTATTCAGCCCACCATCACCGATACAGGTAAAATCAACACCTCTCTACAACAATTTGAACTAAAACACATGATAATTTTTGTGTAAACAATCTGAAGTCCACAATTAAGAGACAGGATCCCTCAGTATGACTGATGGCCCACAGTGAGAAACCAACACCAGCAGATTCAACATCTACAGTCTGAATAACTGGCTGAGCAGGATTCTTTCCCTCTGCACACACTTCTATCATAAAATTACATAGATCAATATCTCAGAGAGACATACAGTGAACCTTTAAATTGCTGTTATTAAACAATGCATTAGAACCTTAAAGATTTCTGTCTTCGTTTCAGCGGCCGTCACACCCGCAGCCTCATGTGAACCTGAGCCTCCAGACCGGGCCGCCTCCAGAGCGTCCCCGTCCATTAACCGCCCGCTGAGGCAGGATGATGGGAAAGCTCTGTGTGTGTGTGTGTGTGTGTGTGTGTGTGTGTGTGTGGGTACATGAAACATGACTGATGGGTTCGGCTCCACACTGTGACAGCTGCTGGGACTCTCTGGATCAGGTGTGCATTAGACTGAGGGCTTGTTTCTGGGTGTGGGGTGCTCCCCTGGCAACTGTCCCCTCCCCTCACCATCAGGACAGGTAGCCTGTCCCGCATCACTGCACTCTGTGTGGTCACATATCTGTGTTCACGCCTGACACAGCTGGATCTTATGCATCTTGAGTTTAGGGCGTTACATAAAGCAGAGATGAAGAAATAAAGAGAGTCTTTTATTCTACCTTTAAATGAATGACGTGACTCACACCTGGACACTATGGAAGCATAAAAACTGCCAATCAGCAACAACAAGAATGGATCCATCCAGGAAAATAACACATCGTTTATGATTTTGGTTTGTTATTTAATGGTGATTGAAGTGTCAAGAAAATAATTCTGAAGTAAATGAGTCAAAGAATTTCCTTTCAAAGAACTGCTTGATTTAAACTCAAGCCAATTTTCCATCATTTCTTATTTATTGATGAAAACTCGACCTTAACATTTAACTGGAGGTAATTAACAAGAAGTCTCTATTTCACCTTTAATTAGCGTCTGATTTCTTAGTTCTTTCCAGGAGACAACCTGGTCAATTATGTGGCTTTTACAGACTCCAGGTGAAATAAAATAGTCATTTGGGTTTTTTATGTTCATCACTTAATTCGTCCTTCAGTGATTTTCCACTTCCTGTGTTCTTTCTGTGTACACCTGTGTTTAATTAGTTCTTCAGCCCAAGTGTGTTTAAGTCTGTTATCTTAATTCTTTGTTCAGTGTCCTCTGTGTTCCCACTTTGTTCTCTGTGGCTTCTGGTTTCTCTTTAGTTTTGTATTTCTCTTTTGTAATTTGCTCTTTGGACTTTGGATATCATCTTACCATTAAAGCTTCATGTTCCATCTTCCTGCCTGCCTCCGAGTCTGAAAGGTGGGACCTCAACATTTTGCAAACCTTGATAAAAATCCCCTCCACTCTTAATCTCTATTTCAAGTCTCTATTACTCGCAGTTGAAAGCCAAGAAGAAGCTGCCTATCTTATATTTAATGTGTCTGCACTCTCAGTAACTGTTGCTTTTCACTTACAACCAGGTTAAAGATTGTACAAAGTAATAATAAGAATAAATGAGCTTTTAACGCAGGTAGGCGGATGTCACTGGCACTGTACGGGTCACGTACAGGTAACTAGTAGCAACAGTGGCTGTTCTGCCTCATGCCCGTCTGCTATTTCAGACACTGAAGGAGCTTTACTGTGTTTATTCATTCATTTTAATTCATGCACACCAAGCAGCAGGTAAATGTGCCCGTAGCTACGCTGATTCAGGTGCATCACTATGACTCATCCATTGTGTCCAGGTTGCATTAAGACACCTGGAAATGTTCAGAACAAAAACACCCAAAATGATCCATTGAGCATAAAAACAAATATCTAAAAAAAACACAACCAGCCATCCATCTGAGCAGCTGCAGCCTGGCTGAGCTCATCTGTGCTGTTATGATGCCTCACTCACCCTCAGCCTCCTGCAGGAACCTCTGCTGACCACAGCTGCCCATCAGCTCGTACTTGCTTTTTTCTTCTCCCTGCAGGACACACAGACAGAAAGCAAGGGCGGATTTACTTTATCTCCTGACAGATTATGACTGTCACCTCAGCAGCTCCTCGGACACATCGGGACTATTTATGGAGTGATATTCAGGATTTACTGTATTACATGTGGAAAACAATGTCTGAAACGTCTTGTTTAAGGAATTGGTGGGGTAACTGTGCCTTTTAGATCGCTGCCACATAATCTGTGAGTCCAGACAGCCGCTGTGAGCACAGCCACTGTGGTGGGAAGATTGGCAGCGGAGTGCAGCCACACTGCTTTTAGACTCCCTGAGAGCCACGGTGCTCACAGAGAGGGATTCCTTGATGGGACCATCATCACGCTGAGAACGAATGAGGCGAGCACATGAAAGCGGATCCCTCTGATGGGCACCAGATGATTATACTGGTGCATCTTCCAGCAGCTGCGCTCTTCACCTGATGACTACTTGAATTGTTTCTTAATAACGGTGCTCCGTATCAGGACACACCACGGGTCAATAGTGTGCAGCCTGGATACTGAAGGGAACCAATTTCTTCACAAAGATTACATATCATGGTTGTTTATTTCTTTGACAAATGACACTTATTTACTGTCTTTCAACACGTTAGATGAGGAGGTTGATACCACTCTCATGTCTGTGCACTGAAAGTGTCATTTGTACAATATTGCCAGATTTAGAAAGTAGCTCCAAAAACACAGCATCTCACCAGAGACATGCTGCTCTTTGCTTACTATCCCTGGCTAACAGAATTTAAGCAGAATTCTGGGCTTATCTTACAAATTGCTCCTTAATGTGTTGAGTTGGATTCAGAAGTAGGTTAGCTTAGCTTAGCATACATTGCCAGAGCCCAAACTGTCATGTTTACTTTGCTATGTGTGCACGACTAACACAATGAAAACCGGCTGCATCAATAAGTTAAGTTCAGAAATGCTGAGAGAGTATTTCTGAACTTTGGAGACAGTCCGGTCACTGTTTACCCCCGCTTCCTGTCTCCATGCTAAGCTAGGCTAATTGCCCCCCGAATCAAGAGCTGCAACTAAGTTATTTTCTATGTCACTGTGAATCAATCTGTTCATTAATTCTTCTGATTAACTGATTGGGTGTTAGGTCTTTAAAATGTCAAAAACGGTGAAAAATGTTGATTCGAGTTTCCCAAAAACAAAACTTAAATCGATTGTCAAAATAGTCAGCGATTAATTTAATAGTGACCTCGAATCTACTGATCGTTGCAGCTCTAGCTGAGGTAAATATGTAAGTTAATCATCTGTACTGACATTTCTTGTAACGTTTTGGCTGATACACCCTCAGTTGCCAGTTTATTTGGTGCATCTGGACAAAACTAAACGCCACAAAGACCTTTAAGCTGAGTCAGCACCTCTACAGAACAACATTAAATGGCCGTGACAGTTTCTTCCTCACATGCAGCCCTGCAGCTCCCTGCTTCACCTCTTTGTCTTTTGTGTCTCATCACACAACAGCCTGACAGACTGCACAGACATGAAGTACAATACTGTGACGCTGTGATTTCAGACCATCACATCACACACATGGGGGCTTTATTTCATCATACACACTAATCTTAAACATTGTGTGTTTTAACGAGTTTGCCTCCAGGCGCACACACAGTGAATTACTGTAAAGGTGAATTAGGCTTTTGGGCTCTTTAGTTTGCACATGTACTTAGCTGTTATGACCTGGGGCATCTGATGTGAGTTTGCATAATTGGTCACTGGCAAAAAAATAAAGAAATAAAATACAAAAGCGTCTCTGGACACTTTAAAACTCGAGAATACAGTGTGAGTCTGCACAGTGTGACGCTGAGGCATCGCCTAGATTTCCCTCAGGACAAAGACCACAACACCGCCTGTTCCACCGAGTGCTGGCTTCGGATCTGTCTTCTACATCGCTCTGCTATAAAAAAAGAGATATGTGCGCGTTCACAATTAACCCCTGAGGCATCCATGTGTTGTCGCTATTATCTTTACCTTTCACCTTTAAGATGTGGAGACTGATACAAACACACACGTTTCTCTCAACGTCATGCTCGTGTTGTTCTGAAGCACAAAGCACAAGGAATCAAGTCGCAGCTTCAAAAATGAATTCAGTAGCCAGCCTGACTTTAAGTTCACATCTTTAACATATCTGCATTAAAATGAGTTGTGTGCTTTCATTATCCAAAGGGTTTCTACAGAGTCAGAGAAATCTGTAATTTTACCCAAAGTAATGGTTTCATTTCTTTTGTTTCGTTTTGACTGGCAGACTCAAAGCAGCAGAAATCACATACCGTGGGTTTAAAGGAGTAGTTGGTTGTTTTACAAATCTCTGCGGCGACAGTCTGACTTTCTCAGCGCCGACTAACTGGACCAGTTGAAGGAAACACTGGAAACACATTCTGTCGTGATGACGTCAGATATCGCTCCAGCCGCTGAGCAGTCACTCATTAGAATTCCCATCGTTCGGTTTTCACACTATATCGGACGTTTCGCCGCAAAAAACTGTTTCTCTGAACTCTGAGCACAATGACTTACACAGTCACAATGTGCGAGCCGTTGATAGCACAAAGCGGATTACAGAGTTCTGGATTGGCCTACCTCCGAGCTCCTCTCCGCCGTCCGACTCTCCATGATCTCATAAGCGGGATCAGCTCTGCGTCTTTCCTCTTTACTATGGAGCCTTTTGTCTGGTAGGAGAAAAAATATAGAGTGTTTTAAAAGTAGGAAGCTGAACTGCGGGAAGGGAATAATCCCACACTGTGGCTGCTTGAATCCATTTGGTGAATCAAAGCGGACGAGCTGCTGTCTGGGGATGAACACACGGTTCCCCTGCAGATCCGGTGATCATCTCGCTAGATCACAAACTATCAACTCACACAGGGGAAGAAGAGCTGCGCTGATCACAACCTGCATGCTGGTTAAAATTCTGAACATGCAGCAGACAGTTTATTCAAATTTAAGCACTGTTTTCACTGATGCCTTCAGTAACAGCCCGACTAATAGAGGATCTTTAAAGTCGATAGATATCTGAGGTTAAAAAGAGATACATAGATCTGCCAGTTTAAGGATTCCATCAATTTTGTTTTGGCTTTATTAACCATTAATAAGACCTTTTTTTTTTTTTTTTTTAAAAATGGGCCTTAAAAATCCCCAAACAGTCTCTGTTGACTTTGCAAATGCATTATGATGTTATCTCTCTCACAGTAATCCCCTCGACTCTTCCCTCAGACAGTTTAGTTGTCAAAGCAACACAAGAGAAGGAAACCTCACAGAGCTGATTAAAGAACCAGAGGCCAGGAGGGAAAGTGGGTTTTTATTGATGATGAGGAGAACCACCGAAACAGAAACAAAGAGAAGGTCCATTCCAAAGCACGGAGGAGGAAAAGGACACCGGAGGAATTGCAGCAGCTTTGCAGAGGGCCTCTTACCTTCGCCGGGCGCCGTCCGACCATTCGTCTCCTCGCGCTGACACTGGCCGTCCACACGCTGTGATCCATCACTGTGAGCTTGATGGAGCAGCTCCTCATTAGCAGCAGCTTGGTGTTCTCGGCTTCTCGCCAAGGGCGGCGCGGTTGGAAGGGTTCTTAAGGTGGAAAGGTTCCTGCTGCGGTACATTAGGGGAGGGGCGACCCGTGGCGGCGGGCGGCAGTGCTCCGCCTGACACTTGAAGCAGTTCTCATAGATGACAGCTCCTCTGTGTTGCTGTGGAGCTTGTGTCGGTGGTGCACAGGTTGGTGCAGATTGTAGCTCGCTTCCAACTCTGGGCCTCATTGACTCGTACAGGTTCAGTCTGTCAGTCTTTGCCTCCGGCTGCCTGTCTGCACTTGGAAAGCCCAGCAGCTCAGCTAACAGACCAGCCAGCTTCTCTCTTCCTTTCTTTGGCAGCGGTGAATCCTCACTCGTCCTCACACGGCCAGCGGAGGAACAGGATTTCTCCAGAATTTCCTTCACTGCAGTATAATACTCACTGGCGCTGGGTGTGCGTGGTGGTTTGTCGACACTTTGATCTGCTGGATTGAAAATGTGATGTTCTGCAGGCAGAGAAACCTTTCGGCGCTGTTCTGAAGCAGATCAGCCAGCTCCGGCTGCTCCAGCCGACACTGAAGCTTTTTATCAAAACATGCATCAGCTCCATTCATACATGCAGGTAATCAACACGTGCAGCACTTCACTGATGACACTTACCTGGTATGGCAGGTATCACTGAGCCACCTGCAGGGATGTACGGTGTCCCCTGCCAGACAAATCAGAAAGGAATGCATAAATTACATTTTTAGTGCACACTGGCTTAATTAGACGCAGTTATGTGATCTATACTGCCTGACAAACTGCAGGTATCTGAGGAATTATTGTGCTGACGTGTAATTTTCCAAAGAAAACTGAAAAACTAAGTTGTAAAATGTGAAAGCTGGAGTGACTGCACTACACCACTA
Organism: Acanthopagrus latus; assembly: GCF_904848185.1. Lineage (NCBI taxonomy): Eukaryota > Metazoa > Chordata > Actinopteri > Spariformes > Sparidae > Acanthopagrus > Acanthopagrus latus. Next base: position 18,240,709 of record NC_051048.1, read on the forward strand.
ACAATACCTGAAGCTAATTCACACATGTTGTTTGACCTGTTTGCTGCAATTAGAAATGCATTTTAAAGTATTTTTATGAAGGTTAAAGGCAACACGTCACCCAGTGCAGCAACATGGCTCAGTTTCAGTAGCTAGTGGACGACAACGGAGAACAGAAGACTCAGATACTGCAGGTTGAGGCGACACAGATTTGTAGAACTCTGCTTGTTTTGGTCTTCTTTTGCAGGCTATGTTGACGGTTATTCAACATGAAGTATAATATCAGCAGCCTTCTCCTGCTCAGCGCTCACCACAGTGGACTGTTTGCTTTCAGAGCTGTGAGGTGTGAAGGCTGTGAATGTCACGTCCATGGCTGTCAGATGACTTCATCCATCACACGGAGCACGCTCCACACTTTCTCTCGTAGGTTTATCAACCACACTCCCCCTCAGAACGTTTTATAATGCGATTCATTCTGATAAATGATCAGAATTCATGTATTCATTACTATATTCAAAACATGTGAGAAGACGTGTTGTGGGATTCAAGTTATGGTTTATCGTTTTCTTCTGAAGTAGCCCTTTAACTGTGAGCCGGTAAACACTACAGGGTGGATTGTGTTGCTCACGCTGAGGGTGAGAATCTCTTCCCACACTGCTCATGAGCCACCAGCTTCTGGACCGTAACTAATGTTTCACTTAGTTCTCTGAGGACGACTGAAGGCAAACAAAGAGCAACTGAAGACAATCGACGATGACGTGCATTCTTACACAACTGCACCACCAGCAGGTGGAGCTATAATAAAAGTGACCGTCACGGACAGAGAAGCTTTCTCTGAGTTTGCACCTGGATGTTCAGATGAGAAGGAAACCTACATCACAGCTCAGCCTTAAGAGTAAAGACAGAGAATAAAACTGCTGTAAGTAAAAAAAAATCTAAGGCTAAAAACTGATTTCTCAAGTCATTTTGAAACAAATCGCCACCAAATATGCTGACTCATCTTCTTCAGGGATGGACTGATGTCTGTTTAAAGGAGATACTGACAGGAGTATTTGTAATCAAGGAGACCCATAATTTACTTGGAGCCATACATTTGCTGCAAAAATTAAAATCTTAAATTTGAGTAACTTTTCCCCTTTTCACACTGGCAAAAAAAATCCACTTACACCAGCTGACATCTGGCTCTTGTGCCCAATGTGAATGTGGGTATTCAGTATTGACTGCCGGGTCAATAAACCCTGCAGAACTATAACTATAACTACTTTCAGACATTTAAGGAAGCAAACATTGAGCGAGATGGATCAATATCGAGGTCTTAATCTGTTGGATACAATGGCAGCATCCACCTCCATCGGCTGCTAAAATGCTAACTTGTTAGACAGATGGGCCATGACACTGTTTGCTGTTTTGACACTGAGCGTGGAGCGGCATCGCCGTCACCGCCTGCACGATTCCACAAAGGTCACCCTGACGGCGTGCCGCGGAGCAGATGATGGAGTGATGATGAGGCCTGTTCACACAAGCTGCTACAGTGTGGCAGGGAGTCACACAGCAGAGACGTTCAGGAGGCGACTGAACGGGAGTTGTTTCGAAGCTTATTTTTTGAAAGGCAGACAACAACTGACACCGAGAGATTTGTCTCCACTCACCTTAAATCCGCCGCACACCGAGCAGATGGTCACAATGGTTTTGGACACGGAGCTGCAGATGTGACAGGAGTCTGGGTGTTCACTAGAGGGCACCATCTTGGTCTTCTTACCGTCCTCTGAGGGGCCCTGTAGGTTCTCACCCCCTGACTGTCTGTTGGGAGTGTCTGAGTGACCCTCACAGCTCACGGTGCAGCTCTTGTCCCCCTTTGAGTCTGTAGTGAGGCCTGAAGAAGCCGGAGAGTCCTTAGTTGGGGTGGAGGGTTCATTGTCACTGGCAGCCCCACTCCCCTCCTGTAGCAGATTCCTGGGGCTGTCGTAGACGTACCTAAGTGATGTGGGTACCTGGTACTCATGTCCAGGTGCCGTGGGGCAAGTACAAGGGCTCAGGTCTTGAGCCAAGTGGGGAGGCAAGCTGAAAACAGAGCCAAAGTCCTCCCCGGGGGTGATGTCCAGGCTGCCGGTGTAGGAGGAGAAGCTTCCAGAGTAAGAGGAATGGCTGCCGGTGGCGATGCCGCTGTCAGACGAGCTCTGGCGCCCGATCTCCTGGAGCTGCCGGGGGGGCTTGGCGGCTGGTCGCGTCCCGCCTCCCTGGTTGACGGAAAGCTTCTCCATGCTCTGTAACGCCACTTTGGCGCCTGCGTGGACGATGTGTTCAGGTGGGTTGGAGGCCTGTTCGCTCCAAATGGCCAGCCGGCTGCTGATGCTGCAGTCTGACTGGCTGGTGTCGGACGTGTCGGAGGAACCAGATATGCTGCGGTCGTCTCCCCCGGCAGACGGGCAGTACGAGGAGGAGGCTGCACAGAGAGACAACATTTATGTAAACCTCATGTAAACTACAGACATAAAACAGACAACTCAGTGAGTCTAAGATGACGGAACCAGAACTCATGTTCTGCTCTCTACCTGTGCTGCTCCGGTGGGACAGCATGCTCAGTCGTTTCTCCAGCTCCTGGGCCTCGTGGTTCAGCCTCTCCTCCGAGCTCGTCTGACTGGCGCTTGGGTCTGTTGGAGAGAACACCCGTCATCGAACTGATGAGCGACGACAAGGTTAGTTTAGTGAGTCCTGCTACCGTCACTGAGACGCGGATCAGATGTGATGCAGCTGAGTGTTTTGTACCGAAGTACTTGTTTCTCTAGTTACTCCAGAGAAACAAGATGGGACACCTCAACCCACCCGAGTGTCGCTCATCTTCCTGTGTCTTCACTAAAGCTAACAAACACTTTGGCAGGAGCGTTGGGTTCTATTATTTGGGTCTTTGTGGTAACAGATGAAGGGTCACACATGGGAACACCAGCAGTATTTGAGCAACACTACAGGGTTTATTAATAGCGCTGCCATGTGGTTCTGTTGGTACGCACTCGGCTGCTGCTGGCTACAGACTGACGGTGCTGGTCGAGGACCTAATGTACCTACGACCGTCCAAGGTCAACCCCAACACTGGATCGATTCATTGTATTTATCCATCAGCGCCTGCAACATGCCATCTGGTGAAGTATCACTGACCGTGTCCTGAATTTAAAAAAAGAAAGACTGAGACAAACTCAAATAGTTTCATGTTGATTTTTTTTAATCTTGCTACCTGGAAGACAGAAAGCTGTCGGGGCTGCTGGTTTTTACCAAGACGCACATCAGTGCACCTGAACAATCCAAAGAGCTGAACTGGCTGAACTACCTCCTGCAGTCTGCAGACAAACAGAGCTGCAACAATCACTTGATTAATTAATCAGACAATTGACACATTATGTTTCAAAGTCTTTCAATTTTGGACTATTGGTTGGACAGAAGACAGAGAGAAGAGAGGAGACTGATTGATGATCCTCTGAAGACAGTGAGCTGAGACTTCAGATATTTTCACAAACATGCAACTTTTTCATTCCATTGGACATTTATGCATTCATTGTGAATTTCTTCTCCGTCCTTGAATATCTTGAACTGCAAGACAAAAAGCTCTTTGTCCAGCTGTGATGTGAAGAGGCACACATCGTACAAACATGAAGAGGTAAAGACTTCTTCCTTCCCAGACGTGCAACCAAGCAAAGAATCCAAAGAGAGTTTTCTGCCCACTGATGAGTTTAGGAGGCCCAATCACCATCAGAGCCAGAGAGAATCAATCTGAGATTTAAAATGTTTATTAAAAAAAAAATAGCAAAAATAAAATGAATGATAGATGTAACAGTTAAACAAATTTTAGTCCAGGTGTGTTCTGAATGAAAACTTAACTTGTTGTCAATATTTTTTTATTTATCATCTATTGGTATTGATTGGGTAAAAACACATATCCTTCTGTAGAAATCTTTGCCTCAAGACTATAAACAAACTCAAACAACCATTTTGAACCGGCTTCATCCAGTGCTCGGAGTTCTGTCCTCAAACTGCCAGAGAACGTGTGCATTTTTATCAGCATACTTTGTTTTAATACAACATATAACTGTGTTGATGAACGTCATCAGCTGGAGAAGTTTCATGGTGATATTCATTGGTTATAAACGTTACCCTGCTCACCTGGACTCTCCTCTGAATACTGGAACGTCCTCATTAAAATACTTGTTTCTCATCGCGACCAGATGTTTTCGTCATGATGAAAACACGTCTCCTTAATATAACAAAGATGTGATGATTTCTTCAAAAGTTTGCGAACGAGCACCATCGTGAAAACAACATGTGTCTCGTCGCGGCTGCATCCAAATGTTAAAAAGGTTTCCCAGCCTCTGCCAACAGTGAAATTAAGATGTAGCATGGCGCCTGCGCTACCTGCTGCTGTTTGATTATCAGCCGATAGAGATTCACATCATACACGCCTCCTCATGTGCCATCTGCCCCGCGCTCAGTCGCATGTGTAACAAGGCCAGCACGACCAAACGGAGCGCAGCCGAACAGATCAAAACAGGGAGCATCCTGGGTAATCTCTGCTGGACTAACAGGTGTCACAGCCAATCACACGCTGGATTCTTGTGGCTGAGCTGCACTAAACGCCTCGTCCTCCTCTCACAGTCACAGGAGACAGAGAATTTGATCAGAGGTGGCAAAGAAAAGAGTAAACAGGCTCTGAACATGTTCTCATATCTACAGTAATGAGATAAAGAATCAAACTAAATACACTTCCTTAGAAAAAACTAAAAATATTGTAACAAACATAAAAAACTTGGCAAATGGTCAAATTATAAAGGAACAGTCTGACATTTTGGATTGATTGATTGATCATTTGAAGCTACAGTCAGGAGCCATGCAACTATTAGATCAGTTTATATAAAGGTTATTAGTTTCCAACCATTGTGATAATCAATCATTTCAGTCATTTTTAAAGAAGGAATGTCAAACATTTTCTTTGTCATTTATGGTAATAATTGATGTGTCTTGGAGAAACAATTTTCGTTGCCATTGTACAAAAGGTCAAAATTTAACAATTGGCCGTGTGTTGATGTATCACTGGAGTAACTTCTCAATGGTGCTAACTGTAGCTGCCATTAGCTAGTTATCCAAGTTAGCCATGTAGCTATGATTGGGAGCTCAGTGTGGTATTACAAAGCGTAGGTTAGGGCTAGCTGGTTAGCATGCTAACCTCAGTAGATCTCTGCAACACCACTCTTACATGTCTCTGACCTGACATCAAAACTGTTTTTTCTTCACAGTTTATTGACATTTTGAATATGATTGGATATGTATTGAATGTTTCAAACAACAAATCTTACATATTGCACCTGATATATACATTTTCGAAAAATTGTTAATTACTCATTGAAATAATCGTTAGTCGCAGCCAGAACAACCAGCGGCAAGTTCGCTTGATGTAAAGACTATCTATCTATTTAACATGCAAATGTGTTATAAAGCCATAAACTAATTATTTAACTTTAATTGTATACAGTGATTCTTCATACACATATAAAGTGAGGTTCAGCTAAATGTTTTAAATGTTTTACTTTATCTTGAACCAGCCACTGAAGCCTTCATTCTCAACACACTGACAAGCCTGATCACCTGTTACATCTGCACTGTTCCTTGCTCTGGTTACATTAGTGGAGGTGTAACCTGGAGGTTAAACAGAGCGCCGTACAGTGAGTGGAAACAGTACGATGCGGCACGCAACGGCGACAAACGGATACGTGACCCCTGGTGACAAAACAGCCATTAAACCAAACGGAGGCAGAGAAATGTAGTGACAGGGACGCAGAGAAGAACTGAGAGTTGAAACACGGGCGAGCACGAGAGACACAATTAAATGCTGCAGATAGGAGTAAGAGGGGAGAGAGAGAGAGAGAGAGAGAGAGAGAGAGAGTGGGCACTGACGGGGGGAGGTGGCAGTGGAATCCTGTGGATGAGGTTACATACATGCTCCGAGTGATTAGGAGGCTTTGGCTGCTCCACTTGTGTGAACTGTGACTTTGACCCCTCGCTCTCCCTCAGACATCCTCCTGGCTATTTATTCTACTACGCACCACAATAATAGGCGTATGAGCTCAACCTGTGACTGGGCGGCAAGATGTGTGAAATCCAGAATATCCACAAGCCCCCCACAGCTGCCCACTGCACATTTCCTGTTGGGTTACATATTTGGTGAGAAGAAAATGTTCAAACTGATAGTGTGGAAACTGTAAGTGTTAACAGTGGAGAGCAGATCATGTTTCACAGCTTTAAGAGAGAATGTTTCGACTATTTCTGTTCGAAACAGGATAGTTAAAGTTAAGAGTCTTTTTTTATTAAACCTGCCATTACTGCATTTTTTGGCCACTTGGCCGATATATATACAGATGATATACTGTATATAGAGTATTGACATATTATCCTCCTATCACAAAATAAGCATTCATCTGGAGTCATGTTTGTGTTTACCTAGTGAATATAATCTTTTTGCTCTGTTTTTGGTCTCCACCAGCTTCTGAGGGGAATATCTGGCTCTTCAGCTGCTAACTGCTCGACTATGTTAACCAGCCTGTGGCTAACATTACCTTTCTGTCACTGGGAGCTGGGCAGACAGTGTATGGCTGTCTGCTGGTTCATCTGAGCTTTTACACCAGAAAAAAGAAACTGCTTAATGCAGCCCAAAAAACAAATCCCGCCAATTAAGTTGCAGACCAGAAAATCAAAATAACGAGAAGAAAGATGCTAAAACTACAGACTTGGGCTATAACTCTGTGGGATTTTCACTATGCTGTCGATTAGCTTACATAAAAGAAGTCAGCCACAGCTGGAAACCCATATCATAACTCCTCCTGCAACATTATTTTGTAGAGAAATGTCCACAAAATTCAGCTGATTGATGGCTCTGTGAATCCAGGTGCATTCTGATTGGCTGCCAGCATTTCTACTGTTCATCTAATGGCTCTGAAAGTGATCTCAGTGATATTGGTCCTCTCTGTCGTGGTCATTACAGTTGTGGTGTAGACTGCGAATTCTTGTATTTATAGTAATTGTCATAGTTATCGTTCTTGGTGTGGATGCTCCATTAGTATAAAAACCTTGATTACAGCAGCTTTAAGTTTGTGAGTTGGTTCATCGGAGAGCTGCAGGGAAACAAGCTTAGACAACTTCTATTTTTTTGTGAAATTGTGAAACATGCCAAGAAAAGTTTCCAAGAGTCAACTGACGTCTGTAAATTGCTTGTCACAGTCCAAATGCAGCTATAATAAGCTTCCTCTCACATCAGCCAAAAAGAAAACCAGCAAATATCCACAGCCGAGACGCTGGAACCAGATAAAGTTTGGCAAAATTCAAGCTCATTAATCACGACGGTTACAGTTGTGGACTCAAATTCTGCACTGAAATGACATAAACAAAACTGATATTTCACAAGCAAGTTCAGCAGTGGAAATAAACTTTTTTAGCACAGATTCTGTCAAGTTCTCACCAAGTGTGGCAGAGGAAAGGCAGAAGAGCAGAGCTGAGCTGAGGGTGGACAAGCCACAGTTCACGGCTCATTACACAACAAACCTACAGAGGACACTAATAAACCTTTACTCAACTTACTATACTTCCTTTATTAAATATCCACAGATGAAGAATATGATGTTTACCCTTCAGTCCCATCATTTATCCAGTGTGCTGCACATCTACTGAAATCATGCCAGACGTCCCTGCTGGAACAACAGCACAGATATGTAATCGCCGTTAGGATGTGCCACCCCCCCGGCTCCTCTACAGGAGCTCTTCACCCTCAGCTATTCATAGACTACAACTGAACCTGGTGCCATAATCACACTGAGTACACAAGTTATTCTCTCACCCATGTTGAGGTGACCCTAAGCTTTACATTCACCACAGTACACTTAAGTCGGGGGTTTGGACGTTTGGACTAAAATTATAAATTGCTTCACGGGATTATCCAATTATGTTTTTTTAAAAAAAACAGCTGTCAGTCACGATTAAGTCACATCAAAGCACATCCATTCACGGAGGAATCCTCTGACTCATTCAGCCAAAAATGGATGGATTCCAGGAAGACAGCACACCTCAGTGCCATGATGGATCCCCGGAGGCACAGGAGGGGAGCCACCCTGCATCTAAATGGCCACTGTTGACTCAAGTGTTTGCCCACACCCCTCGGCAACAGCACGGCTAGTAATCATCCAAACAAGCATCGCACAGAGATTAATCTGCTTTCTCTAAATTATAGTCTGTACCTCTAAACCCTCCCTCTCTTACATGTAGTCAGTTTTTCTAGTCCTCTCCAGCTCACAGCTTTAAAAACACCTCTGGCACTGACCTGGCAACACTGGCCGCAGTCCAAAAGGGCCTCTGGTGGGGGAGATGCCTCTGACGACGCAGTCGAACAGAAAGCTGATCTGCTCGCTCTCGGCAGAAGCCAGCAGAAAAACACCGGCCCCTGTAGAAACAAGACTGTGTGTTAGTGTTACGTTGCATTGAATTGTCCTTGGAAATAAACCACTTTACTCTGCAAGAAGGTAGAATTAAATCTGAAAGACTGAAGCCCGGTAACTGATTCCTCATTGAGTCTATAAATGTGTAAAGACAGTAACAAAATGACCATCAAGAGAACATCTTCGACCAGCTCGTTTTCTTGTTGTCTGATCCACAAAACTAAAAAACCAACGTTTTCAGTTTCTTATCAGAAGAATCAAAAGGAGAACATCAAATCCTCAGGACAGAGGAGCTGGAACCACTAACATTTGGGCATTTTTCTTGGGAAGCCTCAGAGACTACAGTGATAGAAGATCTGTCAGCAGATAGCAGATGAGCCGAGACGGATGGGAAGCTCATCAACTGAAATAAAAATAAATGAAGTTGTTCCAAATCATCTGGAGGGGGGCGCGAACATTTGTACGAGATTTCACGGAGATCCATCTGACAGCGGTCGTTCAAAACAGTACATGTTGACCTCGTGGTGGACACTGAGGGACAGTGCGAGGGTGAGCGATGACACCATGGATATCTGAGTAAATGTTGTGATGATCCGTCTGGTGGTCCAGGACGTTATGAACCAAGACCAACGCTAAGTTCTAACACTTGGCACTTGATTTGTCCACGTTTTGCTCCAAAAAGGAAATATAGTCTGGTCAAGGCTGCTCGTATAGATTACATATCAAGTAATCTGATGTCCTCTTTACTGCTCCCAGTTTGTCTTCCACATCGATCTAAGACGATATAATAATGTGAAGGTTACAGGTGCTGCTCCACAGACGCCCTGACCTCCCTCAGACAAGACAAATGGCTTTCCATCACACGGTGTCACTATAAAGGGTCGTAGTGTCGCCTCGTCCCTGAGACCACCCATGACAAGGAAGACCTCAATAACATTCCCAACACCTCCCCAGCTGTGATCAGGGTCAAAGGTCAGCAGTGAGGATGTATGACCTGCTTCCTGTGGTCATGATATGGATCTGATTTGGAATTATTATCTCATCTGGCACTGAAACTACTCAGGTCAGACTCTGAGGTTTGATTCCTTCAGATACTGAGGAAATACGTGTAATCGTGTTGTGCTTTAGACAGCAGAGGACTGAACATCAGGTGCACGGCCAAGAAAACACACCAAGCCAAATGAAGAACAGGTGGTGCGGCCCGTTCAGTTTACAACCCGACAAAGATTCTGTGTAGGGACAAGCTCAAGTGGCTCCTTCTGCTCTCTCCTCTAAAGAGTGATAAAACACAGCATCCACATGAAGTAACACAGCTTACCAAACCACAGTCAGAACGTGGGAAGTGTACATTAACTTGAAGTTTCTCTCAGCGCACCGACTGGACTTTTGTTCTCACGGCAGCGGTGTCATCGATCCACTAACATTTACAAGTAAAAGAAACTCAAAGATGTGTCGGCTTCCAGAGGTACAAATATTGTGTGACAGGTGTTAAAAAACCTCCTTGAAGCTACGATGAACCGCAGAGCTGAGTGATCCCCACGAAGAAGACACTTCACATCAACACACTCACGTTCCAAACCACTACTACACTCAAAGTACTCAAACTTGTCCTTTATTTTGACCTCAACGACACCAGTAAGGTTTCAGGACTCCATTTTTCTTGGTTATGATGCTATCACAACAGACGTAAACACAAAGGTTTTAATGCCACAAATCACATCAGTTCTCTCATGCGCTCCTGTCTCTTTAAGTCCCTCCCCCTCCCAGATACCTAGCCTTCTCTCATTGGTCAGCTCACACATGCCTGAGCTGGCACCGCTTACCATGTCTGCTACAAGTTAGCATCACTTCTACTGTGATTACAGGCATTAATGTCATGGTGACGTAGTGATGCAACAAGTCACAAAATTAAAGGCGGTGCTTCTGGCGAGACATTTAGGGGCAGCGTTTTCTGTGGGGGAGAGGAGCTCCCATTGGAAAACAAAATGTCTCCTTTATTTGTTAATCTACTTTTCAGTAACGGTTCATTTGAGCTGATTCTGTTTGTGATGTCTGTGTGACCTGACTGCTGTAACACTGTGATTTCCCACCAGGATAAATAAAGCACTGATTCACCTGGTTTGTGACACACAGTGGCTACACGGACTAACCCACAAACCTCGAGGATAAACGATTAAGCAGGATATGAAACAAAAGGTCGGACGAATGTAGCTGACAGTTCTTCAGCTGCTCCAACCAGGAGTGCGAGGACCAACACCGTCACACCACGTCTCCCTGTGCCGTGGATAAACTGTGCCGAGAGATTACATGTCACAGGAATGCTCGCCCTTCAACACACAAACAAACACTCCTTCTTCGCCTCACACCCTTCCATTTCCTCACTCTTTTATTTGTGCACTGACATGCAGCTCGCGTCTGACTGCGAGATTTCCACTGCTGAAGATTTAATGGAGTTAAATAAATCACCCATCACATTCGCAGGTGTCGCATTTCCAGCGAGGTCGTCGTGTGTCCACGGCGCTCTCGTGTCTCCGTCTCCTCCAGGTGTCAACACGCGCTGTAATGGTCTCATGCCTATGTGAAGACATTGACTGTGGTTTGGATTATCAAAGGGACACACACAGCTGAGGACTGAGAGGACGGAGCTCTGGGAGAACAACTTGTCTGCAGTGATGCATTAAGTTGAGTTTTAGGCCCAGCAGGGGGGATCCCGCACACATGAAATAATCTCCCTCCAGCACGGTTTCTGTTGTTATGAAGCAGCTGTTTTTTGTTGTTTCTCTTTTGAGAACAAGAAACAAAAACAGTTTGCAGCCATTAACATCATACGCTCACCATTACTCATCTGGATGAATCAAAATTACCAAACAACAGCCAGCCATTTGAGCTGTGTTACTAATATTTGGATTTGATTGCACCCAGACGCATTGCACATAACCACTGCACCCACGTGTGACTGTTAAACGTCCGACTCCAACACTTCAGAAAAGCAGGGATTTGCTCCCACTCAGCCACGAGCGTCGGCGTGGTCGAACGCTCGCTGTTGGGCAACAAGGCTCCGCCCATTTGGTGGTGGATGGGTTCCTGACACCAAACTCTGCAGCCAAACGTCTTTAAGGACCAGGTGTGTGCGCAGTGTTACTGTCATGATGATACACACATTTATATTAAAATACCGGTAGATACTTTACTCTTTTGCAAAATACATTTCCTGGTAACCCGGCCCACTTTAACCAACCTGAGTACTCCTAAAGAGGCGGTCCTGTCTGATCGGCGAACGAACAGAACGGGATTCTCATTTACCGGCAAAAGTGGGACATTGAAAACTATCAAGTCCAGTGTTATCGGTGACGGTTTATTACACGAAACACACCAAGGCATTAATTAGTTGTGCAAGTGCGGTGTTGAGAGAGGAGGTCTGCAAAACAGACAGGGAGTTTGATGAGACAATGCTTGAAGCAGCTTTCAGCACCTAAATTAATTGTTACAGCTTACCAGTCAAAGAAAAAGACCAGAAAGATACACACATGAAAGGGTCTATGTAAACCCAAACCATGTTTTTATCAACCCAAATATCTACATTCCCTAAACCTACTCAAGTACTTCCACAGAAATGGAAAAGAATGAGTTCAACTTAGTGTAAAAGCAAATGTACAGTAAATCGTGAGTTCTGAACACAACCATTGATTATGATTATGATGATCAACACCCACCCTGCAATATCAGACACATCACGTGGACACACTGTCTGATCTGCAGAAGTAATTTAAGAGAGAAGGCCAACAGAGGATCACAAACTGGTAGAACTTTAAGTAGTTTTCACTGAGCAGGATCCCTGTTGACCTGCTGCACCTTCAAACCAGGTGCTGGGATCAGAAATGAAATCTAGTTAACTCCAGCATCTCTCGGACTTGTATGACAAGCTCCAGAACCGCAAGTATGACACCCAACTGCAGGCTGCAGCATTAAGACGTCGGAGCTCTTTGGAAGCAGCCCCGGATGAAAACAGCACAAAGAGAAGCAGGAAGCGGCTGTGAGCGCTTCACATAATGTCACTGTGCTGGGTCAGAGCCGCTCTGTTACAGGCTCCGTTAAACTGAGGCCACAAATGAATCATGTTGAGTCACAGCCGGTGATTATATGGTCTGTTTGAGGGAGACATAAGGAAAACATGGCTCAGATAGTGATTTAATGAGCTATTAGCCTCTAATGATGCACCCCAATTTTACACAGGAGTCATTATTGTCACGAGATGGTGAGTATAGTGTTTAATGTCCTCACTGAGTCTTTTCTCAAAACTCTTTCAGTATTTTCTCAGCTACTCACTGATATTTGTAGCATTATCTCCAAACGACATTATCAAGATGTACAACACTCAGTTCCTAAAAACAAGCATCTTCTTCAAGCCTCCCACCAGATTATCTTCATGCCTTGAGCAAACATCTGCCAACAGAACATTAGTTCGAAGAGCCACATAACAGCAAAAATGGACAATTCGTCTAAAAATGCATCCAAATGTAGGGTAAAAAACATCAAACTTACAGTAACCACATCTTGTTCCTCCCTCGAACACAAACCCGTGGGGCACAGGTCCATATCTGCGCAGGTCCGGAAGGTTCCAGTGGCCGATGATAACTGGAGGGACGTCCCGGGCCAGAGCCAGCAAGCTGTTGCACAAGTGAAGAGTTGCAGGTCCGCTCTCTAACTTGGTCCCCGGTAAGACTCCGACACTGAATCTGTGAACTGAGCAAACAGACGGAGACTTCAAACTTCAAGCGTAATCCAACAAGGCTCGGACACAGAGGGCGTCGTTCTGGATGTGGTTCTCCTACACCGTCCTACTGGGCCATTACAAGCCTGAGCAGCACAACAAAATGATCAATAAGCCTTTAGGGCTGCAGGGGCAGACGGGCCGGACTGTTCAGTGGACATCTTCCAGTTACATTTTTTAGAAACACATGCATTTGCTTTCTTGCTGAGCCTGGCATAAATAACACTCTCATGTCAGTAAGAAATTAAAGTGAGCACCTGGTTAGCCAGCTTAGCATCAGGACTAGAAACAGCTTGTCTTGTTCACCTCAAAGTGTTTTCACAGTGAAGATCAGACACTGTGTCGGGCCAAGAAACAGTCCAACATACACCAGGCAGAACATCACCAGTCGTTTTTACTCTGTACGGAATAAACAAATTCTATAAAAACTTTCATTAGTGAACTGAAGAGGTGCTGTGAGTTGGATTTTTTATTACGTTTACTACAGAGCCAGGCTAGCTGTTTGCCTTTGTTTCCTGTCTTTATGCTAAGCTAGGCTAACTGACTGCTTGTGGTAGCTTTGTACAGCACAGGGATGACTGCAGACTAGAGTGAGCGTCGTTATGTAACAAAGGACTGTTTCAGAGGAGGAATGCACCACCCCGCATGCTTCACAATCAAGATTCAGGCGGCTCGTCGGTAAACAAGCTGTCTAGACTTCATCATGAAGCAGCAGAGAGTCCTGGGTAGAGCAGCATCAGTTGGGCTTCACTGGGGGACGGAACACACGGTGTCCTCACACAATGATTACTTCAGAGAGGATTTGATTTCATTCAGCAGTGAGAGGAGAAACAGCTGCACACAGAATGAAGTCAGCAGGCTGAGCTCTGAATGGGCTCAGATCCGAGGCCCAGTGCAATCAGTCAAAGCCTGTCACAAAACATCTGTGGAATTGAGTCCGTGCGCTGCCGCTAATAAGAAACTGAGAGGGAAACTGGCTGTGTGAGCAGTCGATGTGCGTCTCGAGCGGCGAGCTCCCCAGCAAACTTCTCCAGGTGAGAGAAGTAAGGCCTCACGCACAATAACAACAGCTCCGGCCAGAGTGGCCCTCAGCCTCAGCCCTCAGCCTCAGCCTCAGCCCTCAGCCTCAGCCTCAGCCCTCAGCCTCAGCCCTCAGCCTCAGCCCTCTGCCCTCAGCCCTCAGCCTCAGCCCTCAGCCTCAGCCTCAGCCCTCAGCCTCAGCCCTCTGCCCTCAGCCCTCAGCCTCAGCCCTCAGCCTCAGCCCTCTGCCCTCAGCCTCAGCCTCAGCCCTCAGCCTCAGCCCTCTGCCCTCAGCCCTCAGCCTCAGCCCTCAGCCTCAGCCCTCAGCCTCAGCCCTCTGCCCTCAGCCTCAGCCCTCAGCCCTCAGCCTCAGCCCTCAGCCCTCAGCCTCAGCCCTCAGCCCTCAGCCTCAGCCTCAGCCCTCTGCCCTCTGCCCTCTGCCCTCTGCCCTCAGCCTCAGCCTCAGCCCTCTGCCTCAGCCCTCAGCCCTCAGCCCTCAGCCCTCAGCCTCAGCCTCAGCCTCAGCCCTCAGCCCTCAGCCCTCAGCCCAGCAGGTGACATTCTGCGGGCTTGGACACACACACAGAACACAACACACACTTTTATTTAGCTCTCTTAAAAGCCATCAACCTAATGTACACGAGCGAGCACACATGTAAATGTTCCAGATTGGAGGGAGCAACTGATGTCATGCGTCTGCAGCAGCACGTCCTCTTCCACGCGATAATGAGAGTGTCATTACTGACCCGAGGCCCCGCTGCTATTAATAGCTCCTCTTTGTTTATCACTTACATAACTTATATAACAGATCCACACAGCACGCTGTATACATGTCAGACGAGTGTCGACACTGGGCTATAAATTAACATCTAATCCTGTGGCGCTAGAGATTTACAGGGCATGGAAACATGAGCAAAAATGAACATTGCCACAATAATTCTCATCGTGACAAACTGAGGGAAAGTTTTAAAATGATCTGCGACAATCAAAAAAAGTTTGCACGATGTGATCTGGCAAAAGATCCACACCAGCGCTTCACCTGTGTGTGAACTCACTGCTCCAGCACGCCCGATTTCAAATGAATGGATCGACGACGAGCAAAGTGATCTGTTGTAAACAGAAGGTGAAGCCGAGGCACAAGAAAGAGTCACGTCAGTCCGTTCAGTGCATCCATGGTGTCAGTTTGTCAAATATCAACCCAACATAAGTAGGAAAATGTTGAAAACTCCACATGTTGATGAAGCACATCTTCTCTGCGCTATCATTAAAACTGTTTTCATCCCTTGTAATAAAGCTTTTGATGTTTTAAATATGGACCAAAGAGATTTTTTTTTTTTACACATCATATTTTAATTAGCGAAGCCTAAAAGAAGAGAAACAGCATTTTAGAAAATCCCCCATGACCTCAATAAAAACAACCGAGTGCATCTTTCTGATGATTAATCAAGAAAGTGACTTTTGATCAGTCTGTGAATCTTTAACAACACGTCAGGCTGCTCAGTCTTTTTAATCTGGCTGCAGGAGCTCAACATTTTTAATTTAAAGGTGCACTTTGGAGTTTATGAACAGAAGTGCGAATAATGCAAACTCAGAAATGTTTATTTGATGTACATATTTCCATCATAAAGAGGAACGTGTGGGCGACACAGATTTGAATCAGACCTGCTGAATATCAGACGCAGTCTGCAGCCCTCGGTCGCAGTCTTGTTTTTCCTCCATCTCTTAAATATTTCTTGGTGGCGCTCTCGTCGCCCTCGTCCTGATTCAGAGGTGAATTATTTATGTCTTTGTTTTTTTAATCACAGCTGGACGTCTGGACCGTGCGCTTCACTTTACCGGGAGCTACAAGAAGCTGCTGTGGCTTTTATACATTGCTTTTTTATCCACTTCGATCTTTGGCTCTCATCACTGCGGGTGAAACGGAGGAACTGAACTCCAGATTATGCCGATCACATGTAAGACTCTCGCACATCAAGCCTCGTTCTCTCCTCACTGACTATGAAACATTTAACATAAGGCCAGCAGCTTCTCCATAATGGTGCAAGGTGAATGTGTGTTGAAGGCCGTCTGATTGTCTTACTGTCTTGCTTCGCTTTCCTCGAGGAATTTGGAGCTCTTGCTTGTTTTCTCATAAGTTTGGCAAATTGCATGGTACTTATTTTTGACAGCGGTGTATTTTGAAACCCTCCAGCGTGATGGATGAACTAATCTGCTGAGAATTGATTTAACTACAGCGGAGGGAGGTCAAATGTGGCATCATTCTGGAAGATTTATAGCGTTTCCACATTTCGGGAAAAGTTCTGGGCAGAGAGTTCGGAACTCCTCACCTTCTCCAAGGCTGTACCGCAGGCGGGCGTCCCACGCCTGCAGGGTGTCCTTGCTGTCGAAGCCCAGGAGGGCGGCCTGGTTCAGGCAGAGGATGGCCAGAGTGAACGCCACGCCTTCATACCACTGTCCTACCTCCAGACCACAGATCTCCTCCAAGGTGACACTGGCCCTCTCCTTGCCGCCCTGAGCTTTGTCTGACTTGTCTTTGAAAACCAGCAGCACCAGGCAGTCTGAAGGAACCAAACAGTCGGGATGAGATACAACAAGAGGATTTAAAAACATTCTGTTTCATATAAAGATCAACATTTAATTACACTGTCAAACGCTAATCAGATGAATTCTGACATACAGTAGCTGTTGTGATGTCCTCTAGTCTCTGGCACCTTCAAACAATCAGTGTCAACTGACAAAACAAGAGCATGTGAGTGTGTGTGTGTGTGTGTGTGTGTGTGAGAGAGTGTGTGTGTCTCCTTCACACACACCTCTTAACCCACATAACTGAGGCATGAGCACAGACAGCTGTGATAACACTGACACTGAAGATCTGAGGAGGAGCAGCACTCAGCCCCGGTCCAACCTGTGGAGCATGTTAAGCCGTCCAGCACCAGATGTCCAAAAGAAAATGTTTCTGTGTAACGCAATACAGTCACTTCATCGCCCTGAATCCCACTATCTTATTTATAAAATACAGAGAATGCCAGAGGTAATTGATGAATCTGAGAGTTTAGACAACCTCATGCTGCTCCTCGATAAATGTGGCCGAACAGCACGCAGAGCACAGTCATCTAAAAATACAGCCGGGCTCAGACTGTCAGTCTTCAGCACATTCACCCGGAGGATGGCTACAAAGAAGGCTCAAAAAGGTTCTGAGCTGGTGAAATCCTGCTCTGAAACACTCTCACACCCTGTGCTTGGAGCACCTGAGGAAACACTGGAGAGTTTCAAAACAAAATCTGTGCGACCTGTCACCAGAGTGCAGACAACAGTCACATGTATGAACTTTACCTTCGACTTTTGCAGCCAAATTAAGGGCAAACATTTGCACTTCACATGGGCTTTTTAAAAAATTAACTTGCACTTTTTGTTTTGAGTCTGTAGACAATCTACACAGAAATGTTAATATTTTCGCAGAGGCTTTGTGTAACGTAGCTGTTTTGTCCAAATTAATCTTTCAAACATTCAAACATTTGTCTTGTTCCTACAGATCCATAGAGTACTTATATCTCACACCAACGGGTTGTTACAGGGTCAACTATAACCACAGGCTCCAAAACTCAAGTCTTTGTGACCCTTACACGAGGCCCATGTCCTGAATAAATACCTCTCTCTATATATTTATATTAAAAAACAACTCTGTTTCAAACCCAGAAGGTCGGAGCAGGTTGAAAACACGGCTGATATCACCTGCCGTGTTCCTCTGCCTCCACTGTGGCGCAGCGAATATGCGCATTCATGGATTATTAGTGTTTTTTACGCGCTGCGCAAAAGTTCCACATGTTAGTCGAGACGAACCAGCACTGTGTGACGTAAGTGAACCCGACCAGAACCAGTCCGGGTGTGTGTGTGTGTGTGTGTTTACCTGCTACTGGGGACGGCTTGCGGAGGACGAGCCACCTAGTTTTCCACTGTGGAGGAAAACAGAAGTAGAGAGACAGTTGTTTTTTTTAAGCAGCTGAGCTTCATGAAGCCATATCCGTCACCAAATGTAGTCAAAAGCTAAACACCTTTTTTCCATCTCGGAGTCTGGCATATCCCTCCACGACAACAGAATCCGTCATCTTCAGTCATGGTTCCTGACAGCTGCACGGTCGCTGCCTGAATGAGGGTCACTTTCAAAATAGCTGCTCTGAGCTGCTGCTGCTGCTGCTGCCGGGGAGCAAACTCCCCCCAGCAAGGCACATGGGACAGGACATGACCACTGTCTGTCTGTTTTTCTGCCTGTCTGTCTGTCTGTCTGTCTGTGTCTCTGTCTGTCTGTGCACCGCCATGCTGCTGCCGCCACCTGGACTTGTTTACACCACCTGCTGCTGCTGCGGGCCGAACCACTGTCAGAACTCCCTCCGCATGACTCTCATGCCACAAATACCACATTTCATTTGTGGGCCTGAAGATTAAAGGTGCAATGTGTAAGAACTGGCCACCTTACAAATTCCCATTATGCCACCAAAATAACCACTAGCTGCTGCCAACTGTAGCTGCCATTAGCGCAGTTAGCCGTGTAGCTAAGGAGGAGAGGTGTTTACACTGCTAGCACAGGACATGCTAACTTATATCAGTGTATTTCACTGAAATTTGTTTATTATCGTCAGAAAACACAAATTATGTCGTAAAATACGTAATGCTAGAGCAGTGGACTGCTGTTCAAAACCCGGTGACTACATCACCCATAATGCAACATAACCACTGAGACATTACTGGAGATAATTGATGATATGCAGATTCCTCTGGGGGCACAAATGGCTTTACCTTAAAAACACCTTGGATGAAACTCTAACTACTGAGCTCACATGAGCAGATCCGTCACCACGACAACTGACCAAACTCCATACAGGTGAAAGCTTTGCAAAAAGGTAAGCGTGGACCTCAACAGTCCAAAACACAGCTGGTTCACTGAAGACGCCTGGAGCTTTATCAAGTCTCTAAAGGTTTATTCAGTCACAAAATGTTTCACAGTTAAAAAATATAACTTCCACAAGCAGTACAAATAAAAACAGAATACAATATAGTACAATCTCTCATATGTTCAAGCTCATGTCCAGGTCATGTCCATTCGTGAAGCCTTGGGTTTGCGTTTAATTACTGAATTGATCCAGTCGATGTAGTTCACTACTTTGGTGTAAACTCCAGGTTTTCCAGAGCGCCCGCAGCCTTCACCCCAGCTGATGATCCCATACAGGAAGCTGACGTCACTCCTCGCACAGGCCAGAGGGCCTCCGGAGTCGCCCTGAGGAAACACACCAGCAGATACAGTTATAAACACACACGCGCTGATCAAAGTGAAGCCACACAAACAGCTGACTCACACACTTGAAACCTAATATATGAGCTAAATAAATAACTGTGACATTTCATTTAAGAGGAAGGAGCTTAAATATTTTACACGGCAGGTTTGAGTGGGTCGTCTGGCGCTACAGACATCTGCAGTTTTCAGACCCTCGCTAACTTCTCCCGGCACTTCACTCAGGGGAATCCCTGCTGCCATCTTAAGTGCCACTCCATTACTCTGATACCTCGAGTCAACTTTCTGGTATCGACCCTTCTGGAGCCGAGGGAGGAGGTTAACAACTTTCTGGGCTCCAGGAGTCTATTCTGCCCTTGTCTACTTTATAATCAGTCATAATCTCGAGTACTCAGGAGCAATAAGATTAAGAAGGTATGAGAAACATCATTTGTTCTACATATTTGCATCTATTGACTGACAGATAATGTTTGCTCGCTCATATTTAACACACTGTAAGAGAAAAGTATAACAGTAATTGGGTTCTGGTCGACACACTTGACCTCCCTATCAAATCAAATTGCTGTTAAATAAAATGCTATTTTAAAATTACGCACAGTTTACCTTAGAATATAAAAGGTGCCAACGATGTCACACCTGCTAACAATGCTCAGAAAACAGATAAAGCTAGTGCAACACAACACTACACGCTGTACATTTCTCTACATACTCTCTAAATGTGTTCCTAAAATCTAATCAGTATGCTGATGAAGAACTTTAGCAGCACTGGATTTAATGATCACTGTCCCACCTGGCAGGCGTCGACACAACCGTTGAGCCCAGCACAGAGCATGTCAGAAGTGACGTGGTTTCCATAAACTTCTGGCTTCCTGCAGGTGTTGTGAGGAATCAGCCTCACGCCTCCCTCCTGCAGACTCGAGTAACGTTCTGCCTCTGACAAATGAAACGCAGAAAAGTCATTATATCAAAAGGCTGAGACAGTCAAAATGTTGACTACTATTTGGAAATTTTGACAGTTAGTCATTCAGTTATGTTGTGTATGAGTTATATTTGAGGGCCCACCTACACAGGTGAACTGACTCAGTCCCCTTGTTAGCCTGGTTTTCATCCGTCAGACAGTTTACAGTCAACACTGTTACTAATGTTTTGTCACTACACATTATTTACAGCCACACCTAATTCAGAGAGATTAAGTTTCACTAAATATTTCCACCTAGTTGCCGATTATTGTGAAGCTAACCGAACTAGCTTTACAGATAAAGCTAACATTTGCTTGTTAATACACATCCTGTTTAGACCAATGAGCTAATTAGTGACCGTGGAATATAAGTGACGTGTCTGAGGTGACACCGAATCAATAATGTTGTAAAATGTATATTTTAAATGACATTTTACAAAATAATGATGCATACCTCAAAATACAAACTGTTATGAATCAATGTCAGCCTGAATAGCTTCAGTTCTGTAAGCATAATCATTCTAAACTGTATACCAATAACTTTAAAACACACATTTCTCCATGTATGCTTCTACAGATAAAACTAAATAATAGCCTGAGTATATTTGCAAAAGATTAGCAGTTGTGTTTAATCATTAACACTGTAGCTAGTGGTGCTATTTCAGTCATGATTTCATAGATTTTACTGGTTCAATCCTTTAACTAAACTAACAGTTTGTAACAAGCTGGTGGTTTCCAAGAACTTGAAGCTAGCATGCCAACCAGACTTGCTCCAGTAGCTCTGTTGCAATGCATGACTGCGGAAGGCTGTTATCACGATGACACTGAAATTAAACAGCACTTCATGACTTCCTCATCACTCACTCTCATGCATGTGTCCCCAGCCGCTAATAGTACAGCAGTAGTCATCGGGGAACGTCATGCTTTTGTCTGGGAGACAGATGGGTCTGATGAACGGGGTTCTCCTCACACAGCGCCCGTCCTCCTTCTTCAGTTTGACCAGAACTGGCAAACAGAAACACAACAAAGAACGAGAGGTGAAGTTAAACTGACGAAACAAGTTGCAGACGTGGAGACTCCCTCTTCTAATGAAAACTCCCACACCCAACAGTGAGTGTGTGTGTGTGTGTGTGTGTGTGTGTGTGTGTGTGTGTGTGTGTGTGTGTTGCACTCATGCGGGGGAGCACAGGGACACAGCTGCTCCGTGACGCACAGCTGTGCACGCAGACTTCTGGGGCCTGCAGTGAGTTTGTGAGGTTCTGAATGGGGACAGGAGGTGTTCTGGTTTATGTGAATCACTGCTCCCTCTGTGTGTGTGTGTGTGTGTCTGTATGTGTGTGTTTGTGTCATGATTACCGATATCATGTAGAGTAGGATTAAACACAGAGAACTCTTTTGGAAAGATGTACTCCTCCACTCCGAACGTCCTGGTGTTGGGCCCGGTGACGTTGAAGTTCTGCTGGCCCAGCACCACGCGGAGCTGAGACTTCAGGGGGCTAAAGGGAGGACATACCTTCATCACTACATGCACTTATAATAACATTTAGTCTGGAGCCAGGTTACCTCTAGTACATTTCTAGGATCATACCTGATAATATTAACTAATAACTGCATGATGTTCCCTGAGGACCCATATTAACCCTTTCAGCCCCACTGATTATAAGACTCTGATCATGGAGATATCTCCAGTATGTTCTTCATTATGTTCATAGCTGTCTTGCTGCAGGCTGTGATGAACATCGTGAATTCTGGCACTGCTGTAATTAGTTTAATTGAGTCCCAGCTTTTCGTAGAAACTCGAGCAGTTTGAAGGAAAGAAAATCTTCAATGATATCTGACAATGGCAACAGATGCCTGCTTGTTGATGTTAAAGGGGAACCGGCATCTGTGCACGAGACGTTTTTAGGTTTTCCTCGAACTGCATGCTTGTCTAAATATAGTGTGTTGGTAAAGCTGTGATGCAGAGGTGTCAAAGTCTTTAAATCACGCGCCGTTTGAGTTTTGACCCCCTGTTCAACTGCAGTGGTCACAAAACAGTGAGGAGGAAACACAGCTCTGGAATGAAGGATGGTGTTCTTGTACTTTACCTGTCATGGACACGCTGAACAAACTCTCAAACAGTTTTCCACATTATTATACCACATGTTTACTCAGAGAGGCTACAGAGCTTCACCTCCCTGACTTACTTGCGGAAGAAGCAGTGGGCTGCAGACACGATCCAGCAGGAGGAGATCAGGGTGCCGGCGCAGAAGTCCTGCTGCCC
The DNA here is from genome assembly GCF_904848185.1 of Acanthopagrus latus. Taxonomy (NCBI): domain Eukaryota; kingdom Metazoa; phylum Chordata; class Actinopteri; order Spariformes; family Sparidae; genus Acanthopagrus; species Acanthopagrus latus. The sequence goes on from NC_051048.1 coordinate 18,263,452, forward strand.
GATGTAAATGGCCGCCATCCAGGGGTGAGTGCCTGGCAGAGCGGTGTTTCCACCCATTATGCGCCCCCTGGCGACCCACAACCTCTTCTTGTGCTTTTTCCCACACACTGGCTTCTTGGACGGCTTGCTGGGTCTGGGCTTTTTAATGCCGGGCAGGACGTTAATCTGGATCCTTCTTGAAGATGCTGAATGTGGAAACAAGTTAAGAGTAAATGATTATCTCAAACAAAGTGGCATGATTACCTATTTAAGTTAGATGAACTAAAACCACTACAGATCTGTCTACCAGCTACAGTATTTTGCTAACACGCTGCCTGTATACCTCTTCTGAATATTTTGGATTTTGCCGCTGGCTGATTCTCCCCTGCAGGAACACAAAAGAGACGTTCTACAGGATGATATAACATCAAGGTGACACAGTATGGAGACACAGGAGTGCCACCAAAAACACATTCCCTTTATTTCTACTCACAGAGCGCCGTCATGTTAAACATGTGCTGAAGAAGCCGCAGCAGAGGGGGGAGCTTGAGGATTCTGTACGTTCTCCTGGCGTCGTGACAGGCGGCGCAATGCATCAAACCCCCACTGAGCACGTAAACACGAGGCTCCACCTGACATGACTTGTTGATTCATGATGAGTCATGCTTTTATTTCCTCCTTATCTCATTAAGCCCACGTTTTAAAACAAGCTCTTCCACTGAACCAGTCGACCTAGATGAATTCAGTGGCACTAAGCAGAGAGCAGCTGCGTTCTCTGGACTTCTTTTAAAATCACAAACACTGGATTTCAAATTCAAAGTAGAGGCATTTAATGAGGTCTGGAGAGGACGATGACAAATGTCGCTGACTGTGTCATTTAATCAAAGCCAACAGAATGAAGACATCGAGGCGGCCTTGATGAATAGTCTCAACTCTTCATCAGTTCACACAGAGCTCTATAATCAGGACGGCTAGATGAATCTGAGATTTTTGGAGGGTTTATGAGGCCGAGGCCAATGACTAATGACTTAAAGAAGAAACAGCGATGCAGAGGTGGAAAGGATTCATAAACACATGATGAAAGAAAAATGAAGCAAATTAAAAAAAAACACGCCTGCCAAGCTAACAGATAAATCACGCCTCAGCCGCGTGGCAGAGCATCAAAGTACCTCAGCGAGTGATGAAACGAGCTGCGTTACACATGAATTACAGATGTAAATAGACTCTGTGATTCCAACCTAGCTTGACAGCAAATGTTAGCCCAGAATTCAACAACACAACTCTACTCACACACGGGCAGCACACAGGACGGGACGTCACAGTACTCCCAGGAGATGGCGCTGTCCTGTAGCGTGTAGCACCACGGCATCTTGTCCCCGTCCGGGTTCCTGTGCACACAGAACCACAGCGGACAGAGTGTGTGGACACCGTCCATTACTCGGGAGAACACTGGCTTACTCGTGTTCTAATTCCATCGTCAGAATAATGTATTTCAGTGACGCTGATGCTGCAGTATACAACTTTTCTGGGACCTGAGCCTTCAGACGGTCTGAGCTGGTGTGTTTGTGTGCTTGTAATGGGCTTTTCTTTGATATTTGGGACATTTTGCAGCACATGTCCTGTGCTGGGCTGTAGGGATGCCACATGGCTGCTGGGTAATCACAGCGACGACAACAACGACTGAGGGAGGCAGTGAAAGGTGGAGGAGTGTGGAGGAGATAACAGGCTGGATTCTCCATGTGCTTCTTTAGTGCTCGCGGTGGATGAATGGTGGCTCGCTGCCTCTGAGCAGGCGTTGTATATAAAGGGCTCGTCCACCTGAATGACACGTGGTGGCGCATGTACTTGACAGATATGGTGTGGGACGAGCAGAAGGCTCTGCTAGCTCGTGGAGAGAAGTTGGATATTGCAGCTTTAAAGGAGCATTATGTAGTTTTGGGCAGGAAATCTTCATCAGAAGAGAAATATCTTTCATGCCTTAAAAAACTAAATATAACATAATCATGACTGAATAAACAAACCAACCTTAAAGGACAACACAATTAATACTGCTTTACTTTGTTTATATGCGGCGGACCCTGCCACCTTTCTAGCTATAAACAGTCGGTACTACAGCAACCACACTATTAGATCAGTAATAAATGTACCCATGTCTGTCACACCCTTCATCGTTCATGATAAAACATCAGCAGAATGAATCCGCCCACACACACACCTGCAGAAGGCGTGCTCCCCGAGGCCTCTGCGGGAGGAAGCGACCACCGTGCCCACGTGGAGCTCGTCATACAGCAGATCGGAGTCCCAGCGCAGACAGCGGGCACCAGACAGCGTGGTGCCCACCACCCCTCTGTACCCTGTGCCCCGGTTGTTATAGCACTCCGTCTCCGGCTCTGCACACACATGCATACAGAACACACATACACACCTCTGAGCCGTGCCTCCACTCCGCAGCATAACTCCGGTATGTAAACAGTGCAAATGCAATCAGACAATTTCAGGATGCAGATGAGAATCTGGTGCGATGACAGATCTCCTTCGTTCACACTGGATCAGTCAGAACAAGCCCGCTCTGTGTGCATTAACAGCAACAGTAGCGACAACTGAGTACCAGTTCAGCAGCTCGCTCATGTCTTCACCTGCCGCCAATCATCAAACCATTATCACACGTACACATGCATGAACACGCACACACACACAAGCACACAGCGGGGCAGAGAACATCACTACCTGCAGCTACAGTCCTGCTTCTACTCACCCAAGCTGCAGTGCGGTCCGCTGAAGCCATGTCTGCAGTTACACACCTCCCTGCCGGTGGCCACGATCAGTCGACACGCTCCGTCGTTCTGACAGGGGTTTGACCGGCACGCTGGACACATGAAGGCAAACCGGGTCATGCCTTAACACCGCACATACTGAACTCCACAACCTCCACCATAATTCTACTTTGTCCAAAGGTGCAACATGTTGATGTAGAAAACACAGTAACCACTAACTGCAGCTAGCATGGAACCTACAGAACATTGTGACTCTCTGCACTTTCCCTTGTCCCGTCGATCACTTCAGTGTCTTTCAGCTCCTTGTTTTGGTTCTATGGCCCGGAGCATCAATGTTCTGGTTCCCTCTCATCAGTGCTATTTTCAGCTGTAGCAGCCAGCTGTTTGGCTCTAACAGACCGAGTGAACACTACCTGACCGGCACCAGACACCTGACAGATGGTGGCATCGAGCTGGTAAACATGCTGGAAGTTCTGGTGGCTAAGAAGCAAGAGATTTCCCTCTGGAGTCTCCTGGTCGAGTCAATAAGCCACTGTCTGCCAAATACCTCCAAAATACCAACTATTCAAGATCATAAAACTCATATTAAGTAAAGGCTCCAGGTGTTTTCTTCAGATCTACAGAACCATCTGTGAAATGTGCCAGAGAACACTGAAGTCACAGCTGCATTCAAATGAAGATAACGAAAGATAATGTTTCATCTAAAACTCGAAACTTATTGAGGTGCAAAGTTTTTTTATTTTTTTTCCCGTGCCTGCTGTAAGATGAGCCGCTACCATCGTGACAAAAAGTGTTTCGGTCCAGAGAGCATGAAACCACTTCACTGCCTCGCTCTGCTTTGTGCCAAGGAGTCTGTTAAATGCCCCTGAACACCCCCCGCCCCCCTGAGATGAAAGCACCTTACGGACCCGTGGGGTGTGTCCTGAAACTCTGGGCCTGAGTCACAGTGAGTCATATAATCTGTCTTTTCATCCATGGAGAGGTTACTCTTGTAACTATGGAGCTGTGATCAAAGAATAAAAGCATTTCTGGGGGCTGGGAGGAGACTTGATATGTGTGTTTATGTAGCCTGATGTATGAGAACAAGCTTTTGGAACATAAAGACGCCCGTCCTGAGAGAGCACAGAGGAGGCGCACCGTCAGGTTTCTGGGGAAAGGTCATCGACTTAACTACCAATCAATACATCCCCTGACTGGGTTTTCACTCTCGTCACCTGACAAAAGACACAGTATCATCCGACAGCGCGTCTCACCTGTGTATCGGACCCTCTCACACTTGATTTCTCCTGCCACACACGTGCACTGTTCCACATTACGGAGGTGGATCCGTCCCCAAGACTCTCCGGTGTCATAATAGCGGAGGTGTTCGGTTTCATAGCACCTTCCTGAAAAAAAAAAAAAAGCAGACGCGACACATGAAAGGCAACAGGTTGAAATGTGAGAGGAGTGAGGACTGAGATGCTCGATGGAGCGTGAAGAGGCTGACGGAGGTGCAGAGGCTGATGGAGGTGCAGGATGCATCAAAGTGGAGACATTTTCGTGTCTGTTTTGTTTGACTAATTTCGATGGAACAATTTAAACGACTCTGCAAATGACACAGAACATTTTTTGTCCATTACCATTAGACCAAATGTGTTCAAAGGAAGTGCGAGAGGGAAGAAGTAGAGCGTGAAAAAGGAAAAACATGACATATGAAATTACATTTTTATACATATCACACCTCCATGAGCATTTTTCATTATTCATAATAGTCAAACTGTTCTGTTTAAAGATGCAGTATGTAGGAATTTTCACAAATAAAGGCAGTGAGTCACAACTAATGAATGAACACTGCTACGTGTATTCTGTTTATACACCCACAGCCGGTTAGCATGCAAACTCAAGAGATCTTGTAGATATCTCTGCAACACAGAACACACAGAGCGTCTACCTACTCTGCTCACACAGTCGGCCGGTGAAGCTCTCCGGACAGGAGCACTCAAACGATGTGGGTCCAGGCGGGTTCAGCGTGCAGACGCCTCCGTTCTGACAGGGGTTCACCTGACACGGACCTGTGAGTCTGCGTGACGTGTGGACAACAACTGAAACAACAAGGGAACACTTATAAAATACAACGTTTGTGATGAATATCTGATCAAATTAACTTGTGTGTGTTTGGTAAACGAACCATCTGACTGAGTTTTCTCTGGGATGCAGAAGCTGTACTGCCAGTCCCGATCAAAGTTGTGTGTGAGGGAGCACCTGTGACGGGAGAGGCAGGTAGGTGATACAGTCAACAGGTAGTCACCTGGATTACACATGAAGGACACATCAGGGCGGAGCGAAGGACTGGATCAATGTATCACCTGTCAGAGGCTGCTGTCATGCTGTCAGCAGTGGTTCCTCTTCCTCTATTGTTCTGAGTCCAGCCACCTTTTGGTAATATTGGATTTTTAGCCATATCAGCTAAATGTTGTTAGAAATGTCAACGTTGGTTGCTCATTTCAACACTTTGGTCCAAAAGCTCTCGGGCTGATGTTCATGGAATCTTATTAATACAGAGTTTATGCAGATTTAAACAAGTCAAATTTAAGAATTTTTAAGACCTTTTTGAACCAAATTTAAGACCAACACGAAGTACGATAAAGTAAAAGTAAAAAACAGTCCCAGAATTACTTTAAGAAATAACCAAATGTATCGCCAGTCACAGAGCAACTCAAACAATGAAGAGTGGTGTGAGTAAGTGTGTGTCGGAGGCATTACAGTTTTTACATTTTCATTAGTTTATATTTTAATTTAGTTTTTCAGTTTGTCTTTTTTTCAGTTTAGTTTAACAAGTGATGCAGTAGTTTTGGTTGAGTGTTTATCTAGGAATTAATCACACACATTAATGTGTGTGTGTTCATTGCTTTTGTACGACCGATGTTTAGCGACGGTGATAAAAATCCAAAGCACCTCTGCTTTCAACGTCAGAGTAGAGCTGAAGAAGGTTTGAATGTCGCTTGACTGCGAGACGGCAGAGATGGTGCAGAGTTCAGGTCGAGCTGAACAGAACTGGATGAACTTGGACCAGGAACTGGTGACGAAGGCGTACAGAAGTGTGAGATAGCGTGATTTCACTGGAGACTTTTAAAAGCTAACTGGTGTTTTTTTGTGTTGTGAATGGCTTTTAACCAACTGAATCCTGGTTGTTCAAGCCAACACTTGTCTATAGTTGTAGCAGATTCCGCAGTCGAAGTCTTTCTGGAACTGGCGAGGTGTACAGCAATAAATTCCGACCGTGCTGTTGGCAAAATGCCACTTAGGTTCCTGGATACTTGGAAATGTATTTAAGACTTTTTAAGACCCCGCGGAAACCTGAAATAGTCATTCATGGCTTTGGTCGTATCCCAGACTCTTCTTCAGGCACCGGCAGCAGGTGGACATTTGTACTTCTAAGTGAAAAGTCTCTGCAGGTACTGCAGAAACTCATGTGTACTACAACAGAGGACAAAAGTTATGCTGCCATCTGACAACAGATACATAAGCATCTGCTGCTGTAGCACCAGACTACAGAGCAGCTTCATCCCTCAGGCTGTGAGCCTCCTCAACTCTCCTCTGTCTCAGACGAACACAGCAGATGTCTCAATCGTTCCTTTGATTTTTAAACTTCCGTTTATAATAAGATGAGTGAAAGCAGCTGAATGTCTACAAGTCTCTATGCAGGGAGTGTAAGAAGCCCTCAAAGAGAATATCAAACCTCTCTGAAGCATGACTTTCCTCACTAACTCTGTCAATCATCCACCGCTCTGCAGGACATAATGACCAACAAGTCTCCACATCGCAACAACACGCAGGCTCACATCACAGAACCGTGACGTCTAGTCGGACCACAGGTGTTGGGTCATATATGATTGCGCTTGTGTCGCTCCAGCTCGCTGGCAGCCGCCCTTCCTCCCTGTCTCAGTTCCTGAGAACCATGAGCGAAAAGCCCTTCAGCAAGTCTGCTGTTGCTCTTCAGCTCTATCTAATAAAAGAAGATCGTGTTGCTGTGTCTCAATCTGGAGCCATAAAACTCCAGCGTGATGGTTTGATGGTGACAGCTGTTTATTCACCGGCAAAGACTAACTGCACGGAGAACAAACTGTCTTACAGATCGCAGAGCGGATCCAGTTTAACATTCTTCATCTTTCTTTGTGTTTATGTTCTTTTCTTTTGTTTCTCACCAGCTCATTAAAAAACTTCATTATGTGTCCTGATGACACGCTGAATAAAGCCCTCATCTCTGCCAGCTGTAATTAAATGTGGCAACACAACCTGACCGCGCACTGTAACACCCCTGCTGTTACCACACTGCGGGTTTGGAAAATACCATAACCACACACACACACACACACACACACACACCTGTGACGACACACCTTGCGTGGATCTGTGGTTTGTGTCTGGACAGAACTGTGACGAGGCGGCACTTCTACCTGTCAGGGAGTTGAGTCAGGCAGGTGTGTGTGTGTGTGTGTGTGTGTGCGCGCGCTACCTTGCACACATCACCAAGTGTTTGTGATGGTGATGATGATGATGATGAGGACTCACCACGGTGTCGAGGAGAGGAAGGTGATGCAGTCGTGATGAATCCTTCCACCCTGACGGAACGGGAACTTGCACTCCTTCCCCGATGTGGTCAGAACTGGACCCAGACAGAGACAACACACAGTTACTGCTGCTCTACTGGACACAGGTGGACAGAACACAAAGACACCAGACCACAAACACAACAAACAGTCCTCCGAGTCTGTCCTCAGCTCTGATCAGGGGTCAGTAGGTCCATGATCCTCTGCTGCTGCCACAGGCTCCGACAACATGGTTTACACTGATCCTGTCTCTGATCCTGAACATTTATCACTCTCACCAGCTCTGAGGCAGGACTCACCTCTCCTGGTCTCCCTCCGTGGCTCTGTGGACGCGTCTGTGTCAGACCCAGGGACTAAAACGCTCTGGAACCAGAGAAGAGGAAAAGTTAGCCAACTTTTTTTCCCCCCTCTCCTTTTACGCACGCAAAGACGCAGAAGAAGTGAAGACGGGTGGTTCAGACTTACACTGAAAACACATGGCAGGAGCAGAAGCATAACGAGAGCCATCCTGAAGTTTGTGCTGGTCCCGGAGGCGCCTCTGATCCTCGGATCTGAACAGGGTCCGCGGAGCCCGTCACGTTATATCTGTCAGCTCCCGACTCCTCGCTCCGCGTTTGGTCATAGGAGACGTGGGAAACCCTGCATGTATTATCCTGTCCCGCACAAATTCAGCTTGTATTGAGTAAACCGGTTGCGTCATTAGGCTGGTCTATCCGTGAGGCATCCTATATCCTGCTGCAGTCCCCGTGCACCTCTGCTGCCGCCGCCCACGGTTTATCAGTCAACTTATCTGAGGAGCGACACCGAAACTTTCCAGAGGAGGCGGACGGGAGCGGGACACGGTGCAGCCGGCTGCTGTGTAACGTGGACGCGTTAACTTGCCCGGGGTGCATAATGTCACACTTCATATGTGTGTACAATGTCCTGTCTGCTCGCTGCTTTTGTTAATAAACACGTTTTAAAAGCCGAAATGACGAATACTTTCCTCAGTTTGCACTAGTGGGTTGATGTTCGGTTTGGCTAGCCGACAGGGCTAGCTCGGACTGAGCTCAAACTAGCATATCAAGCTAGGAGTGAGAAATAAATAACTCTGTTCTAAGTTATAGGGCCTGGATGACAAACAGTTGACGATATTAAAAGTTTAATTAGCCTAAATGGTTCCTATTTTCCTAAGGTCTTGACAGTTAGCATCAGCAGTAATTTGGTGGTTTAAAGTTCAGTTAGCTAGCTCATGGGGCTAACTTAAATTTAGCCACGCTTTAGCAGATTACGCTAGGTATAAGAAGTTTTAAATGCTATTTGGTGTTTAAATTACCTAAATAGTACATACCTTTCTCAGGACTGGACAGTTATTATTAGAAGTATGCTGCAGGTTAATATTCAGTTAGCTAATGGAGCTGAAGTAGCATTACAGCTTATGTGTGAGAAATTGTTTTCTGTATCTGCAGTTTATATAGCCTGAATATGAAGATCTGTGAGGGGGGGAACTATTCAGTTTAAAAAGCCTTAATGATACCTACCTTCCCAAACACTGACAGTAATTATTGGTAGTACATTGCAGGTTAAAGTTCTGTTAGCTAATGGGGCTCATTGAGTTGAGCTAATGCCAGGGCTTGGCATAATTCAGCTTGGTATGAGTAATAGTTTATTTTAATCGAAGTTTAAATAGCTGTAAATATAAATATGAGAAACAGTTGTCTATAAATGGCACTAAGTAATTCATATGTTCCACAGGTCTTGACAGCTATTATCAGCAGTTTATTACAGGTTAAAGTTCATTGAGCTAATGGTGCTCATTCAAAGTGAGCCATGGTTTAGCATGTTAAGCTAGGAGTGAGCTATAGTTAACTCTATTCAGAGTTTGAATAACTTATGAAAAATAATTAATACAATTTGAAGTTTAAATACCTACTTTACCTCTGGACAGCCATCATCAGTAACATGGTGCAGGTTTATGTTCCAGTAATTCACATTGAGCTGTGGATTAGCATATTAAGCTAGGTGAGCTCTCTCTTCTGTCTTGGCAGGGAAGTTGTATAAATCTAGTGACTAATTCTAACAAATGTTTGTGTGAGGATTGAGCTCATAGGAAAACAACTTTAACTGTGAAATAAACCTCATTAGTCTCTTGAGCATAACACTAAATGAAGCAAGCTAATGCTAAGATAGCTGCAGACTTTGAATTGTCCCTCAACATAATATGTTTTTGTTTTTTTATTATAAATCTCTCCTCACGCTATGAAAGTTATCGCGTAGCACTCCGACACCTGGAACAAGCTCATACATGTCACACAGTCTTAGCGGACAGGTGAAAGGAGGAGTGCTAGTAAATGTGGAACAGCGTCCGTCACTTTGTACTCGCTTTATTTCTAACTTTCAGCTTCTCACACCTTCAGTGGGCTTTGTAACATTTGACCTCACGGAGGATGACAATTAAACACGAGCACAGGTGAGGAGGAAAGGTGTTGAAGTGGCTGCTATGGGAACAGGCGGAGGAGCCGTTCCGGAGGTGGGTGTCTGAGTTGCGTCTCGCGTATTTAGGATAAGAGGAAGTCCAGTTTGAGGGTGTATCAAAGATCTGGGGGGTGTGGGGGACTTGACTGTTGTGCAAAGAATGCAGTAATGAAGGCACCTTGGAACGAAGCATGAAAGTGAAGCCAACCGACCATTTATAGGCCTGGTGTGCTGTCAGCATTCCAGCAGTGACATGCTCCGTCACGACCGCCTTCTGCAGCCCCGTAATCTAACCTCTAATTTACACCAGCTGGAATAATCTCCCTCCAGATGCTGAGCTGAGAATACAGAGATGGAGGCTGGACGACTGAACAGCACTTCTTCATCAGTGTCGCGGCCCCCAGGTAAAGGTGCGCTGCTTCTACAGAAGACACTGTTCCAACCAGCACACAGTTAATTATTGACGATTCTCACTAACTCAGCAAACACATTTCGCTTTTAAGCCAAATATGTCAAGCAGGAGAATCCAGAGAGTGTTTGACCAAGACTGCAGGTCATGAACTGAACACAGGAGCCTTTGTGACTCTGTGGAGGAATCGACCTGCCGTCTGAAACACAAGAATCAATCACACGCACACACACACACACACACACACACACACACACACACACACACACACACACACACACACACAAGACAATAGGAGAGCGTCATCTGTGTTGGATTCAAAGCCATTAAAGCTTTTTTGTTTTTAATCAGTCAACGTGTGGACAACCTCAACACCACAGAAGCAGGGAGTACAGGCAATAAAGGTACCGTCATGTTTCATCTGTCAAACACAGGAAGAAGATGTAAACAGGAAATACTTAAATACACAACAGTAGAGTCATGAGTCCTGCCCCGCAGACGCTCCGACACTCGCGGGAACCGCTTCGGACAGCTTCCAACTCAAGGGTCGCTTACTGGTTTTCTTCTTCTTTCTTCTCCTTTCAGCTGCATCTCACAGCCTCCCTGTCAACCAAGTCTTAATCGCTGGCTATGAATTCAAATGTAAGATCAGAGCTTTCAACTGCGTCTCACGGTCCTCCTCAGTGGGAAAAAGCTGGTTAGAGAATGTTTTTTTGTCAGATTTCATGAAGCATGTACACATTTCAATATCATCAATATGATATTAACAGCTTAATTAATGGTTAATCCCTTTCAGTAATGTTGCATACCGTCCAGTCAGCTCTTTGATTCATCAAGTAAGGACTCATGATATACCATTGATTAGAAGCTGGTACCCATCAGTGAGTCTCAGGCTTCGTCCCGGTTGTCCTCAGTCTAAACACGGCTCATTAAAAGAATAGCTTTGCACGTCATTATTAAACTATACCAGAACACAAACATAACCACTGTCCCAAAGTTACAACCAGTACTAAAGATCAACGGGCGGACAACAGGGTTCAGAACAAATATACAATATCTATCAGCATCATATTGATTGTTTGGGAGTGTAGGTCGACAGCTGTGTGCATGCAGCCCATCACATGACTCGTTCCCTTCTCAAAGACGGTGCCTCTGGATTTAAAAGTGCAGCAGTGAGGGGGTTCCCTTCAGACCACGGTGGCCTTGTAGAGGTCCGTGGTGCAGTCCTTGCCCTCTGGCGGGTTGCGCCCGCTGTGGGGTGCCTGGGCGCTCTTCATCTTGCTCTGGCACTGCCGCAGCTCTGCGACGTAGCCCTGGAAGCTGAGGCTGAGCTCAGAGTCCTCTCCCGGGGGTGCTTCCAGTGTCCCCTCCTCTAAATGTACGCCCTCCACGTCCATCACCTCCTGAACCGCTGGTGCAGCGTCGGATCTGCCGGCGCTGGAGCTCGTGTCCGTGCTCGCTTCTGCGTAGGACAGAACAGAACAGACGTGGAAGAAGTTAATGGTTATGGGGTGGTCAAGATGTCTGTTTGAATATTTAAGAGGACGGATGTGAAAAATGTCAGAGGCAAATAATTAAAGCTGCAGTCATTGATTCTTTGTCCACTAGGGGACAGCAGAGACAGAACAATATAACAACATTGATATATCATCATCTTACGAGCTTGAGTTGAATCCAGAAATGTTTCGTGTTCACGAAACTTAAGCTGCGCTTCCATCTGCAAGATGCTACCTGATGACTGCATTTTCATTTTTTGGGGGGTGAACTTATCCTTTAAATAAGATAATAACAACAGACAAACAGTCTCCATTTACAGAAGGTTGTTAAAAATGTATGTCAGCATTTGCATAAAATCCCCCGATCACACTGAGCTCCAGCTTCATCCTGGACCCACGAGCGAGCGAGCGCTGGCTTCGCACTGAGCTGCAGGAGTCCAGATGTTGACAGATGTGAACACGACTCAGACGATGTAAGAACTAGAATCTTTGTCGCTCATCTCGTGGCTGCACATGCGTTTAATTCTGCATCGCTCAGATGATCATCAGCCTAATGTGTTTGTATAATGGACCATTGTATAGTTGTGTAATCGGGACAGCTGTTGTCAAGACACAATAGTGACATAACTCAAACTTGCTTGAGTCTTTTGCCAGAACTTGGAGAAAGAACTGAATGAAACCGGGCCAGGATGCAAAATATGAATTCATTTCCTTGATGTCACATGTTGTATTTCAACACGATCTCTTGTTCTTCGTGACGAATGACTCAGAGCTCTGCTGGCTCGTCACAAAGCCCAGAGCACAAGTCAATACATAACAGTTAAAGTGTACTGTTTGAAACTGATGTTTCCGGGCTGCCGGTTACAGTTCTGATGGCCTCGTAAACTCCCCACTTCTCCCGTGAACCCGGTGGCCCCACGGACTTTAAACACAGAGACTGGAGTGACTCAAACACGGCACTTCAACACGCAGAGCCTCCTCGCTCTCTGATCCACAGCTGTTCACTGCACATGTAAACAGCCTGTGAGCTCCAGCAGCTGACCAGACACGGAGCAACAGCGGCACGACCACGGCACCACCAGAACCACCAGAACCACCGAGGTGAACGAAGACAACTCCAGGGACCGTTCAGCGACTGTCAGGATCAAGGGCGTGATGCCGACTTGGCGATTAAGACATTTTGTGATTAAAAGCACAAATCTGATGGCAGGGTGCGATGCGGTGAAGCTGGACTACAGAGCTGCTGGATGGCAATTGTACATGTTTTCATCCATCAGTCCTCCACCTCCCTCTCTACACTTCAGGTCACAACACAGATCAGAACTTATGTTAGAGGTAGTTTATCATTTCTTCTATTTTACTATGATGTGATAGATATTTTCACCTCTTTAGATCACTCTTCTCTCGCTGCTCATAGCTTTTCACAAGCTGTCTCACGAGTGGTTTATCCTGCCTGTAACGTCCTCCACTGATCACAGATCATACAACTAGAAGGCCCCAGAACCTGAAAGGCAGCAGGTCTCGTCCTGCTTGCAGAATAACATGATCAGTTTTCAAAAGACGAGCCAAAGAGGTTGTGAAACGGCTCTTTACTCACTCGTCACTGTCAGGAGTCAGACTGGCAGCTTATACAGGCATGCAGGGGGAAAACCAGGGGACAGTCCTGATGTGGCCCGGTGTCAGAGGTTATTATATAACAATGTGAAGATTTACAATAAATGGCTGTGTTGACACAGTTCACATGTAGATAGAACAAAGCATTGAGAGCTTCACAGTCTGCAGGTCTTGCCTCTTCAGCGGCTCGTCTTTCTCTCACATGTTTTCAATGTTCCTGTTGCTGACTCGGCTGTGACACGTGAGGACGATGTCTGAACACAGAGGTTCACTGTGGCTGTGACTCCTGCTGCCTCACAGCCGTGTCAGCAGCCAGGAGCTGGGACGGTCCAGCCAGACTGGAACAGACCCAGCTACAGTCCTTACAGAGGCCCAATGCCAAAGATCTGTGTCCAGTCCTCCTCTGGACACCAGATGGAGGATGGTAAGGCTGACCTGGGGTCAGCGGCTGCCAGCCTTGAGAGCTGACACAGAACCAGGAGGAGGAAGAAAGTGTGGCTGGCCCGAAGGCAAACTGAGCCATACGTTCCCTCAGGTGAACTGCTGAGTCATTACAGACGGGTTTGGGGTTTATTTACTTTAATCTTCTTCATATGGGCCAGAACTGTCCTCTGAGCAGCTGACGTCTGACCCGAACTGCAGAGAGGACACGGAACCACAATCTGAACCTCACACAGTCTGTTAATTGATGCTACAGTTATTTTGTGAGACAGGCTGTATTTTGGACTGAACTTCAAGCACCAAGCACTGAGTTCTAGTCATTCACATTAGTGGACTTGTACTGTGTGATGTCGCCCTCTAGTGGACATCCTAATCCCTGCTGGCTCAGCCTGGCAGACCCAGGGAGGTGATTACAGCCACAATTTAAAAAAAAAAAAAATAGACAAAGAGACAAAGCAGCAGTTCTCAGTTCTGGTCCTGTGGATACAAACCAGGACCCCTGTGGTTGTGATTTTAACAGCCTAATCAGGGGCTTATTTACACCTGATAGGCCCAGTCAACACTAGAAACCACCTGCAGGTCCAGAAATACTCCTGGTTCTGACTGTAGAGCTCTTTCTGACACATGATCCTGCTTCACCCATCTCAGACCAGGTGCTTTTACCTCAGCAGCTACGATGAAGATTCCCTCCTGATCACACATTTAAAGTAACTCCACATCTCCGTCAGGCGTTTAGGAGAATACACTATTTTGCTGTGAAGCTCAAGAAATGTTTTGAGGACTACAAAACTCCACCTGACCCACCGTCAGCACTGGGACGAGAAGATAATGACTGAATTGTTTCTGTTGTTTTGTCCTTATCCTTTAAATGCACGTTAACACGTGTGGCCTGGTGATGTGGAATAATTTAGCCCCAGATGTTATTTTATCTGCACAACCTGATGTGAAGAAGAGTAAGCGGCTGGACTTCATGCTCACCTTTTAATATATTTTATAACTTATGGCATTAAAGGTGCATGATGTAGTTTTTATTGAGAATTTGAATCAGAATTCAGTGACTGATTTTAAACCAACAAAATAAACAAACTCTCTCTGTTTTCATGACTGAATAAACAACACACAACTTAAAAAGGATTTCTTATTGTTTTACTTTATATGTGGCGGACCCTGCCACCTGTCTAGCTTCATAGTGTTCTGGGACGTTATTCTCCTTTGAGAACAGCTTGTTTATTCAGTTATGGTGAAAATTAATAAGTCTGAGTTTGTATTATGACCTTTCCAAGTTTCTGAATTTCTTTTCCAAAACTACTTAGTGCCGCTTTAATGATGTGCATTCACAATTCAGCTGAAAGGCGGAGTGCGTTGATCCACCTCAGAGCCATTATGTGTATCCCTCTGGAGCAGCAGGGGGCATCAGTTTAAAAGTAATACAAAAACTGTAGGGGGACGTCTGTAAAGACCGAAATCAAGCACACTGACGAGCTGAATGAGCATAATTAGCACTAAACCACCGCTAACTTGTCTGGACTGATGACTTATTCAGAGGGTGTTTGTCTCTAAAACACATCATTAAGCCTGCAAGTTTGTGAGCGACTTTCCGCCCAAACTCCAAAGTAACAACTTCGTTAAGTCTCTAAAAAAAGTTGTTAAGTCGCGTAGGCGTGTTAAAACTCGATGCACCTCCATGTTCGCAGATCCCCTCGCAGCTCCAGCCGGCTATATCGAATCACAGCTACGTTTCTATTTTGGCTGGTGGGAGAAAGAGAGAGGCAGCGAGGGATGGATGCAAACCAGTAGTGACAGTTTCTATCTGTAGCTCAGTCAACTCGTGGATAAGGTTACCATGGCGCCCGGTGGTGGGAATAAAAATCAGGCTGATGCACTTAGCAACCAGAAAAAGAGGAGCGAGGCTGCGGAGGAGCTGAAAGGCTTCGATTCCTCCTGGTAATCTTGTGTACATATCACCTTACATTAAAGCTGTTAGCGCAGGGCAGTGATGGTCAGAGCGAGGCTTCATAAAGTGCCTTGAAGTGCAACATCAGCTCTGTTGTTGGAAAGTACGCCGAACACTATAATCTTCTGTTTCTGCAGAGTTCAGGGAGGCTCACAGAAGGTTTCCTGGGATTCTCTTTGAAGTGTGTTGTCTCTAATTGGATTTCTGAACATGGAGAGTTTTAGCCTCATTTAGTTTATACATTTTCTGGGGACTGAGAGCATCGAATCAGCTGCAGAAAACACCATCACCATTATAAATCAATTCCCCACTCGATTGTTTGGCTTCCAATTTCAGGCGTAGTGGTGAAGCGGGAGCAATGTCAAGAAAGGACAGGAAAGAGAAAATGGAATCCACCTGCAGGAGGTGATAATGATGTTGAACCCCACTCATAATGAGCCACAAGCTTTGAAAGTTAAACAGCGGGAAGACTCAAAAGAGCCACAATGCCACAAAACAGAGCTGCGACCCCCATCACGAAACACCACGGCAAGCAGGTGGACCAAGCAACGTTCAACAGGGCCGCACAAACACAACGCACCATCGGAAAACACACAGCCAGCAGCTACACCCTGACAACGAGCGCACACAGAAAAGTACACAAAGGAGTGGGAGCTGATGAGAGGAGGAAGCCACAAGACAAAATGAAACAGAGTCCAGGGAGGACGGGAGAAGGCATGCGGAGGTGGAGGAGGAGGAGAGGTGATGATGGTGGTGCTGGTGGAGGAGGAGGAGTAGGAGGAGGAGGGGAGAGAAAACTGAGCTCACAAAACGTGTAAAAAGACAGACGAGAGTAATTTCAGATTCTAACATTTATTAGATCTACTCAATCACAGGTACAGAGTTTATTGGCAGTGATTATCTACAACAGGCATCTGGAGAGGGAGTGAATGACCCAGATAAAGAATGACGGGCAATTCAACAATGTCACCAACGCTAAGGAGCACTTGTCCGCCGGATGACTAATTATTTTCACTGTCACTCAAATGGCTACAGCCGGAGCTGACACCTTTTAATGACTCACCGGATTGTTGGAGTTGCATAAGAAAAAAAAAAGCTTTTTGACATTGACATTGTTGAATTGCTCTCGAGTAAAGGTGGTGGGATGAAGAGGAACACAGCATTTGTTTTGTAATGACTGTTAAGCATTCGCAGATCTGACACTGTAAAACAATTCCACGGGTCTGGTCTGCTGCCATGTTTTTCTAACAGCACACAATGAAGCCTTAATGCCAGGAAACAGCTGCTGATCGCATCACGCTCAATTGTTCAGTTGTTCTGAATCATCTTCAGTACAACATTTGCTGACCAAAGTCAAATATTTATCATGAATCTGTATGCATTATGCACATATTAATATTCATAGGCTCTGCAATCAGTTACATCAGCATTCATGCACCCAGAGCTACAGAACAAACTGGAATAGATGAGTCGCAGTCATGACCCAACAATCCGTGGCGTGGGAGGTGACATCAAAGTAAACGTTACGCACTGAACAAGATATACACATCAATATTTACATGTACATGCTTTGCTAAGTTCAATAAAACAGTTTAAATGATTGGCAAACTGAGGAAGAGTCTAGATCAATTTGTCATTAAAGTGCATCAGAGTCAGTGTAGAGGTGTTCTATCATTAGACCACTGGGGAAAGAGAGCGCACACATGCACATACGACACACGCAAACACACCGAGCCACTGGTTTGTTACACTGTAGAAATACCTGAGCTGGACTTTCCCTCTCCACCTGCGTCTTGAGACTTGGAGCAGGGCGGTGGTGGGGTGAAGTTGGCTTCAGGCAGGCTGTCCTCGAAGGATGGCATGGAGGTTGGCGCTGGGGGCAGCAGGGTGCTGTTGGGACTGCTGATGTCGCCCTCCCCCACAAGGGTCAGGTCGGCGTGGGCGTCCTCCTCCACCGTGCGGAGGATTAGTCGGCCATCTAACGGCCGGGAGATAGGGGACAGGTGGGTGCCAAAAGTTGGGTGGCGAGGAGGGGGTAACAGGCACCGCCTGGTCCCGGAGTGTCCGTTGGCGCTGGAGCTGAGGGAGGAGTCCAGGCTCTCCGAGCGAAGGCTGGAGGTGAGAGCCCCCCGGGGGGAGAGGCCGTTCTCCCGGGTGTGTTTCAGGGAGTCGGGGGTGGAGCAGGGATGGTCGGGTGGAGTTATGCGCAGGAAGTCGGGAAGCACCAGGTCTTCTTTGCTCAGGAGTCCGCGCTGGTCGTTGGCTCGGGTGCTTTGAGCCCGGCTCAGCAGCTCAAAGAATTCTGCAAAAACAGATCAAACAAGTTATCTGACTTTGACTTCCAAACAGGCGAGCACCTGGAAGAAGAGGATTAGTGGGGTTTAACATGCAGCACAGCGGTCTCACACCTGACGGAGAAAATAACCCTCCAGAGCTGCCAGAGATAGCAGTAAGTCTCAAGGCGAAGCAAAGCTCAGAAACCCACCAACAAGTCAAACAGAGAGAGAGACCGAGAAAAAAGGAAAAAAGGGCGATTTACCTTCAGCTTCATCTATATTAATCTTTTTCTGTTTTCTCTTTTCCCCTGGGAGTGCTGAGTCTGGTCCACTTGCTCTCACAGAAAAGTCCTTTGGTGTCGACCTCTCATCTCCCTGCAGATGCAACAATAACAATGCACTCTGTTAGGAGATGGAGGGATGGGGGAGGAGGGGAGGGGGTGGGTTGTATGGGGGGGAGGCCAAGCAGGAGCTGCCAAGCACCCTAATGAGCCAAGTGTCCAGATTATACTCAGGACCTGCATGTGAAGATGAGCCTCCTCCATCTGTTGGCTCTGTGTCTTTACTGACCTTGCTAGCATCAAGACTGAGTACTATCTGCCTACATACGGGGCAACAACTCAAGCATGGAAGAATATAAGCAAGTGCGTCAGCAACAGGCAGTGTTAGGGCAGAGAATACCAAACAAATTAGGAAATACACACCGAATTAAAGCTTGTCAAAGCTCCTAAATGTTAATATTTGATTATACCGAATGTTGCAGAAGCAGCACAGCAGTAGAAAAGGAAAACACACCGCATGTGGGCTTTTAGGCAACACATTGTGTGATAGAAGATGTTGTACTGTACTTACAGTAGCAGAAAAACTCCTGGTGGGAGGGTGGCCTTTGAGAGAGGAAGACTTGGTCTTGTCTGGAAGAGGGACAGAGACAGAAACAGAGACGGGGGTGAGGACACTATAGACAGAAGACTCCAGCTTCTTGTATGTAAATTTTGGCTTGTTATATTTTCTTTATTTATCTATGACAGTAAACTCATCCAAGCTGAGCGAATATTGAGTTGTTTTAACTTTGTATAGCTTTGTTTCATCCTTGTGTCACTTTGTTTTGGCTTTGTAAAGAAATGGCTACTTTTGTATTTGAAGTTATTGTTTTTATAGCTGCCACGTCTCAGTCAACAGATGCAGCCCCAGTGTATATTGTATATTGTGTTACAGGTGGTGTTACCTTTGCCTGAAGCTGGGTCTGCTCGCTCCAACACCACCCGCAGGCCATCCAAACTCGATATGGGTGCACCCAGGTCCAAAGGCTCGCTTTCTCCACTCTAAAAATAAACACATTGTCATGTTGAGCATGTTAGCATCCTCACCTGTTGCATAGAAGTCCACATTACAACTCCTCCTCACTGATATTTGTGTTCACAGGCCTTTGCTTATTTCATAAACCATCTTTCAGCTCTGGTCTAACTGTATAATACAGTTTTAATGCCTGGAAACCCACAGGACTAAAATAAATCATCTGGCAGGGGTTGAGGGGAGGAGTAAAGAGTCGGCATGTTTGAGGAGTGTCGTCATTCTTAATTATAGCCCTGGTGCTCCATCTTCGGAGGCTGGGCTGAGTCAGAGCGCTAACCACCGTGTAGAGATGGAAAAGGATGCGGTTGCTTCCCACCCCTAACCATGACACTCCACCCTGTGGCACTGTCACACACTGCACAGGCTGCTCTGGGGACACACAGGAGCTTTGAAAAGATTATGGCATTGTAACCACCGAGGACGACTTACTATTTTGGCCACAAGATCACCGAGGTGGAGGCCGTATTTGGCCACCACGGGTCGCAGGACCTCAGTGACGGGTTTGGTAGGCTTGGCTTTCAACCCCACGGAGCGGTTAATGGGTACCAGGTCCAATCTAGGATAAAGAGCACCAGTGAATGCCAGCATTGACATGAAATCTTAGTGAAATTCAGAAGAAATTCACAGGCAAACGTATTATTCAACTGATTATTTGCACCTAAACAAGGTCCTCTTCTCCAGCCTCAAGTCTCGTGAGCTGAGGGTCATGCAGTCTTGGTCCAACACCAGAGGCTACAAGGAAAAAAAAGCATCAAATCACACATTAGTATCACAAAACAAACAAAAACACTAGACACTGTAGCATCGTTATACAGGCAGACTCTCACTGTAATCCTCAGTTACTGCTTCACTCTGGTTAAACTCTTTTTTTTAAATAAAAGAAGCACTACGAGTTTGAATTATTACCTCATTAATACTGTCAATAAAAAATTCTGATTTTTAATATTTAATCCACAACTACTTAGTGATCCTTTAAGTTCAAACATCGACTCCTTCCAAAATCAAACCTGTTTAAATGATGTGCAGTCATGCTGCATTTACCAAGGTATGATTTGTAATAAACAGAAGCTTGAGTCAGTTAATTGAAGAGGGGATTGCAGCGTTTTTTTCTGCTTCCTCTTGTATTAGCCACAGTTCTCAGTGTCTCACTAATTTGTCGGCAGCATCTGCCTCCCTCACCTTCTCTCCTCCCACCAGGAATAGGTCGACAGCAGCGATGTTGATGCTGATGCTCTGACAGAGATCTTGGAGGACCTCCCTTATGGAGGCACCGGGACGGAGGGTGATGGAGGAGCAGGAGCCGTCTGGGAGCATCACGCTGCAGTTTTTGGGTGAGCGATCCCACACTGAGTGGCGGTTATCAGACTATGGGGGTGAAGAAAAAGTTACGACTCAATTTAATAGGATCGTGTGTGTTCAGTGTACATAGATTCAGCTGTATCGTGGCTACATTTGCCACCCATAAACAAAAAATGAGTGGGCTGACAAGTAAAATAAACAAGTCGAGCCTATTATGATAGCTTCACCAGACACTGGGCTCTGTGTTGCCATGGTGATATGTCCAGAGGAATCTTACCTCAATCTTGCCAGCAGAAACGGAAGTGGCCATCTCCAGACTTGTACCGGACGACAAGGAGCCCTGGGACTCCCTCCGCCCATTACTGCCCCAGTAGTCTGCAGAGAAAACAGCACAGAGGATGATGAATTCAGGCAGATAAGAGACATCTGAGCGCTACTTTCATTCAAAGACACACACAATATGCATCACCAAGACACTGTCGAACTATAATGTGACTAATAACAAGGTTCTTATCTTGGCAGGCGGAAAGGTGTGTCCTCGAACAAGATGTTTGTGAATAAACAGAAGGTGTTTTGTTACATTTAAGTTCAGCTGCATTTACAACTTAGACGACAACAACACTGAATATTTCTGTGGTTTTGGAAAAAGTGTGATATCTACAATATCTGTACACCTACGTGATTACTTGTGCTCTCAGAGGACATCTACAAACAAAGACATGTAGTATAGTGTCAATTCTAATGTATTTAACTGAGCTGAAACAGGGTTCAGACAACTACTTAAGTGCACTTTAAGGTCTTTTAGATTCCCCAACCCAAAAGTTTCAGACAATTGTGTCTGCTTATTTTACCTTCTATTTGTTTTAAGTATGAATTCAACAGGAAACCAATTCTCACATATTGCACCTTTTGTGAAAACTTTTGTTTTACATGACTAATGTAGATATTCATACCTGTTAAATCTAGTTCATATTAAATGCAATTTAACATTTCTTTTCAGCAATTTACACATACATTTATTATTATACGTTATTATACCAACGCTGTTCGAAGTCTTAAACAAAAGATTTGAAAATCACACTATGGTCAACTGCAGCATTTCATATAATGATATCATAACAATCAAAATGCCAATGTTCACATCACCTTATCTACATTATGCTTTCTGTCATCTATAAAGACACTGTGTCTTTGTGGGTAATACTTCCCTCAGTTTGTCAGAATGCTAGAGTTGCAACAAGTATGTATGCCAATGTACCAGCACTGAGTGTGTGTAATACTTTGATCACTGCAGGGCAGCTGTGTTTCTACATGCCTCCCCCGCATGTAGCTCATGGCAACTCTGGAGCTGGCAGCGGTTTTAGTATCTTTGTTCATGGACACATCAGCACTTTGGAAGTTTGTGTGTTGCAAAAGCTTTGAACAGTTCTTGATTTCATTACCAGAAGGCGACAGGCTTGTTAATTAATTTCTCACCAAGGTTAATGTCTCCAATTTCCTTCTTCTTCGGGCCCTTCCCGAAGCTCCTGTTGCGGGACCACGAGAAGAAGATGCCACGCTTCTTGTCCGCGCTCTCATCTCGGCTGTCTTCGTTTAGCGACCTCCCTGACCTCTGCTTTCTGATTTCCTGTTGGTTGAAAAATGAAAACAAAGATTTAGCCTGCAATGGCAAACTAATGAGAAATGTCAGCAACCCATTGTTACGGTCAAAAAGCAACAGCGGCACCTTTTTCGGAGTAGAAAGTGTAGAGCGGTCAGAGCTGGCACTGTGTTTTGAGGGTGCTGGACTGCAGGGGATCTGGTAGGGGTCCGGCAAGGGTCGGCCGTCCACCTCAGCACGCATGCACTCTTGGTAAAGGGAGGACTTGAGGAAGCGTGAATAACTGTCGAACTTCATCAGGTTGAAGATCTGCGGACGTGGAGGAAGAAGAGTGGCATTTGTGAGTCAACAAATAGCAAAAGATGGAGAAGAGGGGGGTTAGTGAAAGTGATGGACGCGTAAACGTCAAGGTTAAAGATGGTGAGAATGACTAAATGATACAGCTGGACACAAGGGAGAAGAAACTACTAGTGCTGACATATGGTTACAGCTTATGTTATGACAGGTGTCTTAACAGTTGACAATGTATCATGCGCCGGCTGAAAATATACACATCTCTGACTACAAGTCCATGTGTCTGTGTGTACAGTATGTGCTAGATCCTCTGTGGGTGTATGCCAGTTTGTGTTTATGTCTCTGGTGAAGGCTCAGGGCCCTTTTGTAAACAAACCCAGATGGCCACTAAAAGAACCCAATATGCTGTGCAAAGTGACTAAAGGCTAAATGAGATCCAGCCCCCATTCTGCATACAGTATCCTTCCGGTCATAATAGAAAGCGTCTTGATCTTGGGTGTTCAGATGAGACGAGGTCACTGCTGCTGCAGTGTTTCTGGTACCTGTAGCTGCTGCGTCTTGAACATGTCAGGCTGTGGGGAGGTGAGGACATCGTCAGCCAGCTGGGCCTGGCTGTCGATGTTGACCGGCATGGTGGCCTTGCTGGACAGGAAGCTGTTGTAGATTTCTCCAGCTCTCTGGGACAGCTGTAGGTAGAGGTTTGATAATGCACAATATCAAGAACAACTGTGGGAAATGGGGTTGCTATGTGTTTTCTTGTCAAATCCTTTTACTGAAAACATAGTCATTAACTGATGTAAGTGAAGAGAACATTCAGAAGGTTCAAAAAAGATTTCTTTGTTCTTATGGTATATAATAGTGGTTGGTTTCACTTCAAATCTCCACAAGGATTCTAATTACACAACTTGAGAGAAGGCTCATCTTAAAACTGATAGAGGTCAGACATAGACTTTATCTTATCTCACTTTATCAAGTGGATATAAACCATTATGTTTGGGAATCACTGCTGCAGAGACAAAGTATGAATGTTGCATCTTTTCCACCTCAGAGACTTTCCCCCATGGAACTAGAAGCCCTTTTAAGAACTATAATCAAGGTTTACACTTTACATAACTTCACTGAAGATTTGCAAAAATGACGCATAAAAAGAGCTTTTACTGAAATCACCACACAACTTTGTCTAATCCAGTGTGGTGAAAATGCAGACAACAGCAGGATAAAGGAAGCTTTAAGTTCCCCCGTGACGGCTATGCTGTGCATGTTGCTGACACATGATGCCTGTGTTCTCTTCAGTGTATAACTGGTCTGGTTTCGTTTAGAGGGCCAGAAACCTTTTCTCTCTCTTTTTCCACCATACAGCTTGAAGCAGCAGTTAGTCTGGAGACTAACAGTTGCGTTTTTTTCTTTCTTTTATTTCTAATGATACCTGTAGCAGTGGTTATATTTCACAACTGTTTGGTACAGCTTTTTAAATGTACTGCTAGGACATAGGGTTGGTGCCAAGCTCCAACAAGCCTTTGTTGTCTGGTCTGTGTAGCTTCCGTTCCTCTGTTCATTTTTGCTGTCCGATCAGTCTTTTGTTTTGACGTTGAGTTGGTTGACTTGTAGTCATTCAGTATTTGCTTTATTAATGTCATGTTTCTTTTTGCTGCAACTCTCTGACTCCAGTGTTTATGTTTGACCTTTGTAAAAGTCATTCTGGGGGTCGCAGCACTGGGACTAAAATTTCCAGGTACTTTGGGTGGAAATGCACATTTTTCGATGGTGACTACATGCTGATTCTCTAGTCTTTGACAATCAGAAGGAAGCATAAACCTTACAACTGATTAAACACAGAGGCAATACAATGAACAACTGGAGTGCTGACAACAGACAGCCATATAAATCCTGTTATATGGAGTACAATTTGCATTTAAAAGGCAAAAAATGGGAAAAAAAGCTAAGTTTAGTCAAGATCCTGGGTGGAAGAGAAGTAAGGGACTGTATAACCGAAAGAGGAAATTGGGAGTGAGTGAACTTGGTAAACAGGAAGCCAACTTCAGGTAAATATGTTTATTTACAGGTAAGTCTCCCTCAGGGGACACACAGATGATGTCATAGGTTGCCCGTTTCAGTCAAAACCATCTATCATGTTTGGAAAAGTCTGTATGAATAGTACTAGCAGGAACTGAAGCCGTAAGGTTAGACAATCACTATATGAATTTAAAGCACCAAACAAAAGCTCTGACTTAATTTGTAGCTTCACACTGTGGACTTACCTGCTTTTTATCAGTTGCAGGGACATGACTGAAGTATTCACAGGCCTGCCAGAACAAGATATTCTCCTCACTGAATTCTTTCTTCAGAAACTCCTGTGAAGACACACAGCACCAGAGTTTTTCTGTTGGAATACAACTGGTGACTTTTTCCGTTTTGTTTCAGGTGTTGTTGTTGCTGAGAGCCGGAGCGAGGAATAAGAAATGATTGGGCGTAATGTTGTGAAATAAGACTGGTGTAAGTGTAGGCACAGGATAGTGTGGGCGAGTGCTGCTCTGATCAGTGCTGAGGGAAGGTGAGGAGCGAGGTGGATCTGGGACGGCAGAACTTAATGTTACAGTCTTCTGAAGGTGTTGTGGGCTAAATTCAAAGACACATCTTTTATGTGGGAGGTATGGTGACATAAATGAGATGCCTGTACTCACTACGGTTGGACAGTGAGAACTGATTCTGAACTTGAAACTATCCCAGATCTATATTAAACAGGGACTTGTGAAGAAACGTGCTTACAAAGAAGTGATACAGCGAAATGTTATGATAGAAACTAATGTAATGCAAGAAGGAAAATTGGCAAACACTGACTGGAGCATTGTATCAGACTGAAACACTTTAGATGCCCTTGATTGCAGCCAATCATCAGCAAATGGAGGAACGAAAAAATATATGATTTAAAAAGGTTTTCTTCGCATTAATGTTGGTTTCCTCTCATATGTGAATCAAAACAAGAGTTCAAAAAGAGGATAGAAACATTCACAAATCTCAGAGACACTTTTTTGCAGTCCACAGAACACTTCTGGAGCTTAACAGCAGAACAGTTTTGCAGCATTCTCCTAAGAACTAAATTAGATGGAGACCTTTAAAGTTCTAAAAAGAAATATATAAAAGGGCTCCACAGAACTCGTCCAACATAATCCAAGTCTCCAGAAGCACTTATTATGTACATGTTTCTTTTTTGGGTTGTTTATTCCATTTTAACAAACAATTTTATCAAACTGACAAACTTTTACTCCTCTCTTACCGAGAAGTAGCGCACACCCACTGGATCCTGGAGGAGACGCTCGAAGCAGCCGGCCCAACTGGCCACACGCTGCTCCGGGAACCCTCTGTGGCTGCCTGCTCCTGGAAGACTGCCATTACTGTTCAGGCTGCTCTGGCTGCAGCATCCCTGCAACTGGACTCCGCTGTAGTCTGCAGGACAGAAGAGCGAAATACAAAGGTTAGAGGACTCTAATGTCATTGAAGGGTAATTCCTGCCAGAGGGAATGTTGAAGCCACTCTTCTTTTTTAAGCATTTTGTGTTTACAACCTTTTGACATTTTTGAGACCCATGAAGGAGAACAGATCTTACAAGAAACCGTTTCCTTGACCGTCCTCTAAACAAACACAAGTATGGATCAATATTGGATTTGGGTTCTAGTGCTAATTTAGCTAAATGTCAACTAGTACACCTAACACCGTCACTGAAAGCTCCTTAAGAATACAATTTGGCTAAAGGAGATCGCAGGAAAAGAGAGACACAAATAATGTGCCTGCAGTTTAATAAAAGTCTTGATCCAGTTGGAATTAAAAGAGGGAAGAACTTGTCATTTACACACAGCGGGGAGCCAAAAGGTGCCTTACAACAGCACCAAACATAATTACAAAAGAAAATAGATTAGACTACAAGCTAAATGTCAGGGGATTGGGGAAAGATACACCTCTCACCAGCGAATGCTACACAATAAGTGAATGTCAAAGTTCAGAAAAATGTTATGAGGGAAGTGTGAGTGCCGAGCTAACAGGTCTGATTGAAACAGCAGATGTCACTCGGAGGGAGGGAGGAGTAAAGAGGGGGTGGCAAGAAAAGGGGGCAGAATAAAAGGAGAAAGAAAAGGAGGAGACATGGCTGATTAAAGGGACACAAAGAGGTAGCAGGGAGAGTGTGGGTGAGGAGCCAGGGACTAAAGTTGGGGGCTGCAGCCTGCATGGTACCTGCTATCATGGCGGCAGATGGCCACTTTAGAGCTGGAGCAGCACACACAGTGAAAAAACAACATAAAACAAAAGGGGTCAAAGTGGGGATTTGTCATGCATACTGTATATAGTGTAAAGTCAACTAGTTGGCATGGGCAACTTCTATTAAAGGAACAGCTCACCCAAAAATGAAAAGTTAGTCATTATCTACTCCACCCAAACACATGGAAAGTCAAATGGAGTGTTGTGGACAACGAAAAAACATTTTCCTTTTCCATTACCTTGCACTACATGCGCTTGAAGGAGCCAATTTTATTTCTATTTTTAATTTTAAAACGAGTCCTCATCCACTTCGGTTATTTGGGAGAATGCAGCAATGCTGCTTTGCAGTGAAGTTCCAGAAATGTTCTGAGGACTACGAAACTTCACCTGACTTTCCATCTGCATGAGGATGAGGAGAACATTTTGAATTTTGGGTGAGCTTTTCCTTTAAAAGAGAGCCTCTCTGCTGTCAAGAAAAGAAATGTTTGCTGGATCAAGTGTAGTATGTTTTCATCTTGCCTAAACACCTGCACAAGAAGTATGGTGAATCTGAAAATACATGTAGTTTGACTGTGGCATTGTGAAACAGAAGTACTGTAAACAGCTGTATAGTTAGGTCAGATAACAACTAAGCTGGCCTTTATATGACCTTTTAAATTCAACAATATGTCCTGTTTTCTTAGCAATTACTGCTACTGAATCATTAAAACTGTACAGACTTCATGTTGAGGATGACATTCTGAGAGTGTGTCTTCTTCACAATCAAAACAAGTGACCAGTCTGCCCTGTGTCATTGGAAGTCGCTGTCTAAACTTCACTGACAAGCCACTTGTTTGGACTTGGTTTAATGTATTAGGGCTGAGGCTTTGGGATCTGTGTTTACCACATTGTGAGCCGCTCGGTTAATGAGATGGCTTTAGAAAGCAAACAGTCGAGCATGTCTGATCCACATCCACTGTAAAAAGGAGCGGAGCTGCACTCCCCTGCTGCAGCCTCGGTCAGCCTGTTAGCAAATGTTATTAAAACTGCTATGAAAGGGGAGACCAGACAGCACGCTAGCCCCAACCGTAACCCAAAACACGCTCGACAAACATCCTTTGTTAATGAGGCATGCTGCCTACAGTGAATACATCATCCTCGCTAAGTCTTTTTATTAGAGCGTTTTATTAGGCAGCTACAAAGCTCTGTATTGAGTGTGGAGTAGAAAATGAGGAATAAAATTTGCAGATGGTGAAAAAGCTGGACAGAGCACTGCGAGCTGGACAACATCAAAACGTTTCACTGTGTTAGTAAAAAGGGATCATTAAGACAAAGCTGTGAAAGGTTGTGATTTAATTCAGTTTTAAACCTCACACAGCTGGTGTTCTTTTATACATCTTTTATCAGAAGTTCAGGCTCAGACTTTCAGAGAATTAGTTGAGTGTAGTTTCAGTATAAATACTTGTACAATTGTACTCACCACCATCTGAAGAAGCAGCAGACTGAAAGAGAACAAAGAGAGACATGAGTGAGAGGCTGCCCTCATGACCTCCTGTGTTGAAACAAGAGACTGAAGACGGCCCTGATAGCAGTGTCTCTTCAGGCATCCCACTGGTCGCTCTGAGGTGTGTGTGTCTTTGTGTGTGAGTGTGTGCTACTGGGAAAGGGTTGGATCTTGAGTCCTCACACAGGACCATTAATTTGTAAGTGGGTGGACCCCTGGCCTCTACCACACACAGCTGTTCACACCTCCACAGCAGGACCCACCCCTCATTTTATATGACCCTGGCAGGCCTGAATGTGTGCATTCCTGCTAACTGCAGTCACAAAGATCAGAGCTCATCCTGGTGGAGGCCATCACGGGCTGTAATGGTCCTCTTTTCTCTTGTTAATTCAGGTAAAGTGGTTTATGCGTGTGCTGATGACCCTGGATAAAAAGGCAAACAGCACAAACACCCCCAGTGAGAATGGACATTTAATGTGCCCACTATCCATGATTGGGTTTAAAGGTGCACTATGTAGTTTTGGAGAGGTCATTTTAATCAGAAGAAAAAGATCTTCACAGACTGAATAAATAACATGACCTTGAACACAATTTCCTTCTGTTTGTTTGTATGTGGCAGACCCTGCCACCTTTCTAGCTTCCAAGAGTGTGCTGGGCTTGTTTATTCACTGATAGAAATAATAAATCTCTGAGTTTGTATTATTACCTTGTTAATTTTGTAAATATCAAAATTCAGAGTTTGAATTTCGTGTCCAAAACAACCAAGTGCCCCTTCAATTATAACCATGAGATAATGCTAATCAAACACCACATGTGACGGATCAACAAATATTTGCCTGCCAAAACTTTCATTTGGAATGCCCGTCTCAGCACTGGGCTCCTACAAAATCCATCGGCGTAATTTTGGAGAGGCTAATGAAGAGAGATTTAGCCCAAACTGTATCGTAAAATTATATTTAAATGCAGGGGAGGATATGAGAGGCACATCTTCGGGCTTGGTCCAAGAACACTTGAAAAATCGGTGCGTTGGAGGATTCATCTGAAAAGGGGAGACTATTTCCAGAAGAGTGTTTTCTGAGCTGCCACTTCAAAGTGTGAACATTCAAGGCTGATAATACGACGACATGAGGCTCTTATTGCCTGGCTGGTGTCTCGGTGTGAGCAGTACACAGTTTGTGCTTCAGTGGAATTGCATAACAGTAGACAATATTATACAGAGATTTATAAAAACTGAATGCGGATGTGGTTTCACTTCCTGTCTCATTTCTAATGAACAGTTTCCAACCTCCAATCAGTCATAGAACAAGCCCAGACATGTTGTGGATCTGCCCATTCTTTGTAGGTTCTGTTGATACTATTGGTCATCCAAAGGCAGGGGATGTAACCGCGGTCATGTGCGCTGACGTGACGCTTCGTTCCATTTCGGGAGTGACCACATGTAAAAGCTCAATCAGACACAGACCGCGAAACCCACTAATTGTCTGTCACAGCCTCTTTACAACTATGCTCCTGCTGCTGAGTCCAGCTCCACATAGTCAACACCCAGAAGCCAGCCCCTCTGTGGTGGTTAGCATGTGTACAGTAATCATGGGTGGGTCAGAGCGAGGAGGACCAACATGAAGTCGAAACAGAGGAGTGAGAAAAGAGAGAACACCCACTCCATCTGTCTGTCCTTTTGGGTCTAAAAGCGGCAAAGCCTCAAACCTTAAATATATGCACTGTTGTGACTGTGGTTCACTTTAAGGCAAGTCAGACATCACATAATGTGACGTCAGTTTGGGTTCTGGACAAACAAAAGGTGCCCAGGCTCAAACTTTGGAGTGTTGTACAATCCCCACTTTTTAAAGGGCACTTTAAAATGTAAGAAATTACTATGTAATAAATTCAAATTATAATATTTACAATATTAATGAGCTCCAAAATATTTGTTTTACATAACTGAATAAACCAGCTGTTCTCAGAGGAAAATAAGGTCCCGAGAACACTGTTTGAAGCTAAAAAGGTGGCAGGGTCAGCCACATATGAACAAAGTAAAACAGTATGGAATTCTGTTGATCTTTAAATAAAAAAAAACATTGTTTTTTCTTGTGACTGAATAAACAAAATGAAATTAGTTTGTCTTGGAATAAAAAAATCAGTTAAAGATCAGTCTTAGTGCACCTTTAAACCTTTGCGTGGAGCTTTTACTTCTGAAGTGACACATATGATAGACATCCACTTCCTCTGAGAGTGAAACCTATTCACAGACATGTGATAAGAGTGGGAGTATTCCAATAGATAATAATGACTGCTGTCTCGACACACAGCAGATGTAAGATCTTGTAAACCTTGCATGTGTTAGCGGGGAATTAGGCTGATGACAAATACTTAATCAGTTTCAAAAGAAGTGCCTCAATGTATGGGAATGTTGCAGAATTCCTGAAACACTAGCTGTGACACAATTTAGCAAATGTTACTCAATGAAATATTATTTTTTTGCTGCTGGTTGATTTGGTTGGTTGGTTAAAAAAAAGAAATGAATCGGTTTTAGTGATTTATTCTTTTTGTTGTGGCATTGACTGACTATTTATAGCACGACAAACTAAAAAGATAAAAAATACAGTTGAAGGATGTTTTACTTTAATTATATGTGTTGGACCCTGCCACCTCTCTAGCTTCAAACAGTATTCTGGGGCCCTCATTTTCCTCTGAGAACAGCTTGTTTACCAGCTATGGAAAAAATAAATATTGGTATTATAGTTTGTATTATAATATCCTTTATACTGGAAATATAAAAATTTGGAGATTGAGCTTCTTCTTTAAAACTACATGGTGTAAGGTCAATTACATTCATCAGTTATCCCTTCAGCACACTTGTCACACTTACAAAAGTAGACCAGGTAGAGCTGAAGAGGCCAGTGTGTGTATATTTGGAATGAAGCTGCAGGGGTTAGACCACACACACCACCGAGTCTTTCTCACTATTGCTTCCTCGCCCTCAACTCCACTACAATAAGGCCAAAGTGATGACCCAGGCATACCGTCACCTCTTGTCCACACACTCCCTTCCTCTGTTGACACCTCTGGTGACGAGCCAGTACACCGTGGGTGGCTCTGCAGCGTTACAGGCCGTCTTTGATCCTTTTCATACAAGGCTGACTTGCAGAGATCCCACTTCCCAGCTGGAATCCCTCTGAAAGCCATGTCCACGTCGAGGTTGTTATCAACCAAATGGACAAAATCACAATTCAAGTCACATCAAGTACCCTGGCTCCAGACGTGGAGCAGGATTTGGCTCTCTGGTTGGAAAACGTTCCTCTAGCTTTACTGTGGTACAGCCCCCACGCCATACAGTCTGGCATCCCGAGACACCACATGCTGGAGGAACGTAGTTGAGCACACCAAGACAGATTTATGCGTATGATCTGAAGTGAGCCACCACGACAGAAAAACACTTTTATCGGTGTCAAATCAGTTAAAGGATAAACAGCAATCATACATTAACACCTCTCACTGAGTGTATTTCACATCTTCTAAAAAGTGATTTCTTTTATCTTTTAGGCTTGTTTAGGCATGTCACTTCCTTCAAAATCTGTGCTGAGACATTCACTTTACCACAGTCAGATAAAAAAGCCTCTTCTAAACTTTTACACAAGTCAAGGCTGATTCTAGGACCCCGCAAACAAACAACCACGAGTCCCTGCCGCTTCAAACAGCTGTTCTGAATGGGAGCGCGTCAAAGAGTGAGATTAATGAGAAAAACAGCTGACTGAACAAAAGGAGTCTCCCGGCTTCATGCAGCAGAGGAAGAGGAGACTTGCTCGGCAAACCACAGTTTACTTACAGTGTTGAAGTTCCAGGTCCGCTTGAAGGAAAGTCTCTTTTTGAGACTCATTGTTCCCTAGTCTGCTCCACCAGCAGCACACAGACAGATTATGTGTATGTGTGTGTATGTGTGTGTGTGTGTGTGTGTGTGTGTGTGTGTGTGTGTGAGAACGCATACCTGAACATTCCCCACCCAAAACTCTGCAAACCATGTCTGTACAAGTCGGAGAGCGAGGGAGAGAAAGGGAGGGAGAGAGAGGAAGAAATCTGACAAGGTACTGGACAGAGAGAGAGAAGAGGAGGAGGAGGAGGAGGGTGAAGCGCAGGAAAGCAAGACTTCCTTACTCTGCAGCTGTTGCTATGGCAACCCACCCGACAATACATACAGCCTCTGCCACAGTGGCATGAAGGAATCAGATGATTTAACCCCCCTTTATTCCCCTCACAAAAACATACTTGCCATGTCAAAACCACATTGGCCTTTCCCTCTGGTTTTGTTTCCAGTCGGGGCACTCTCTCTTTACTTTACAGAGCAAAGAAATACTCAGTCAGTTTAAATTGAAGCCAGATGAATTTTGCTTAATCAAAATAAAAGTTTGGTAGCCCACGAGTTGAACTCCGAGCCTCATTCTCTGCTGTCACAGCATGCCATTCTTACGCCCCCAAACGGTAATAATTCTATCAAGTGGTGTTTTCTGCTAGCAATTTAGCTCATGTACCAGAAAAAGAAAATTGTTTTTTGTTCTGGCATCGCTCCTTTGTCTCCACCGCAGCACAGTGCCTCCACATCTCTGGCAGATCTCTACAATCAGCGACTGTTTCTGGACCAGCTATTATTCTTAAAGCATGGGTGGCTCTTTCTGAGGTTTTCCCGTACGATTCTTTGGACTTAATTTTGCCGTAAATAATCGATGAGACGCAGTGATTTTTAACAGCCTGGTTTTCATGGTAGATCTCCCGCGTTTAATTAGATTTCTACACGGTCTATCACTTTGGAAATTGGATGTCTGTCATATGTTGCACGGCTGTTTTGATGGTGCGATCACAGATGACATCTCAACCCCGTCAGGAAGGCTGTGTGTTCATGGACAAGGCCACCATATGCTTCAGACACACTAGGTTGTACACACTGACTGAGAGTACTTAATTGTACAAAACCAAATATATGATAAAGAAATAAATTGTTAAAGTTTTATTTACATCATGTTTTCATGTTTTTACTGACTTCCTTCTTCATTCTGACGAATCAAACCCATTCTGCTGGGCCTCAAGCTAAATGCTTGTGGCCAGTCAAAATATTATCGACCAATCAGCATGCTTTGAGGAGGTTTAGATGTGATGACAGTGAGAAGCGACTGCTAGCTTGTGGACAATGGCTGCCTCCGAAGAGGTTAGCACGGATGCTGCCATAGCAGCAGTTGTATCAGAACTGGACAAAATTTCTTCATTAAAAGTAGAGCAAAGAACCGCACTGAAGGCTATCCTTCTTCTCCTGACCGGCTTCAGTAAGAGTTTCATTTAGCAATTGGCACAAAATGTATCATGGAAACCTCTGCTCGTTTTTAAAAACACATTATATCTTGAAAAAAAAAGGGTCCAGTGAGAAGTACAAGTTTTGAATACTTTCCTACACACACGTTGCACACGCACGGAAGTTACTTAGAGTGTGGGACACACATTTCCCAAATCTGACACCAGAAAAGGGGTTTCAAGTTTCGAGTCAGTGTTAGAAATACAACCCAGAAAGTCTAGCTTAAGTAACAAGTCCATTAGATTGAACATTTAACAGACACTAAAACATCCTGTAATACTTACACCTCTGTCTTTTTCTTTTAAGTTGTGATGATGTATTTGGTGATTGTGTCACAAAGTAATCAATCAGGAATCTGTGCTGATGAACCTACACAGTATCATCTAATGTCACAGCCTGACGTCTGTCCGAGCACATGTTGCAGTGTCCCTTCTATGGCACATTTAACAAAATCGTGCAATGAAGATAATAACATGCTTCATGCTATAATGACTGCTAAACAGAAAGACAGAATGTTCATATGGTTTATGTGCAGATATAGTCAGCCATGCAGTAATTAGAAGCTATTCATGGTGCTAAGCTGAGTCAACCATAACTGTGGTCCTAGAACACAGTGAACAAACAGTCTAGTTCTGCCCTTCAGGTCTAATGTTGCCCTTTGACCTCCCTGAGGCGGAGTGCTCACTACAGCCAGGTGGGCACATCTATATGCACATAACAAGAGCAAAAGCATGTTAGAACTTCTCAAAGCAAAATGCCTTGAGGAGAAGCATTTTTCTATCTCGTGTTTTAAAGCTAACTGAAGAAACAGCTGCCACAAAGTGAATAGTTTTCACATTAGCTCTAAGCAGCCGGTTTAATCAATTTGTGAAACATTTCTAGACATGCTTCAGAGCGACAATGATCGCTGGTTGTCACAAGACCTCGCTAATTGCATTTCAAGTTCACCACCAGGCAATCTTGACGGAGGACAGAAAATAATCTTGGTCTTCTATCTGCCGCAGATGACAAACCATTCCCTGAAAATAACATCAAGAGAGAGCTTCACAAGGAGGCAACTTCCTTTTGAGGGAGAAAGGGCGAGGGTGTGGTGGCTGATAAGATGGAAGAGGCATTTCTTTACTAACAAAGCAAGGAGAGTAGAGGAGAGACAAGGAGAAACATTGATTTAGGCAAGTATGAATCTTCGCTGACAATATCTAAATAAAGATATTGTAGACAGACATGCATGAATTTGACTTTAGGAGGATAAGCAGCAGAATCTAGTGTTTTTACGATGGGAAATCTTGTTTGTCACCGCAAATCTGCCAGACAGTCTATCACATTTGCAGAGATCTGATGAGGTCAGCATGCTTATGTGATGCTAGGCGGGCAGGAATGGTAAACAACATGAACACAATTAGTGTCCCTTTAGATTTCCTATCTGTATTGTGTCTATAGATCAAAGGCTGTGAAACTGTGAAATAAATATAGCACATTATTATACATGACTCAAGGTCAAGCTCTGTTGAGAAATCCTATTTTTATCAAGGGTGCCTCAGGAATGATGCCAGTGGTGTGATTCTACTTCTCAAGTGATCTCAATGAGTTTCACATGCTCTTGATCTGCAAAAAACTTGACATTTTATTTTGTACTGGAAAATGGTGAAAGCAGAAGGCATGTGATTTGGGCAACAATCCTAATCAATACAATATCCAGGTCTTTCTGGGTTTTACTTTTAGACAAAAAATAATGGCACTTGCAGCTAATTTGGCAGTTCAAGGTGTCAGCAGTCACTGGATCAAAATGGTCTATCT
This sequence comes from Acanthopagrus latus, assembly GCF_904848185.1. Classification (NCBI taxonomy): domain Eukaryota; kingdom Metazoa; phylum Chordata; class Actinopteri; order Spariformes; family Sparidae; genus Acanthopagrus; species Acanthopagrus latus. Next base: position 18,298,850 of record NC_051048.1, read on the forward strand.
GATATCAGGTACTGGTATTGTTCCTAGAACATCATAATTAACGTTGATCCAGGACCATCACTTAAATAACCCAGTAATTTTCACGTACAATCACGCTGTTGTGATTTCATAGCTTTGAGACTCATGTTGCTGGAACATCAAAGAAATCTTGTTCCAGAACCATCATTGTTACCTTACAGTTTTCTGTCACTGTTTGGTTCAGTTAGGGAACTAGAATACTTGGTTAGGTTTAGGAAAATATTGCTTGGGTTAAAACAGACCTTTTTCACAGCATTAAGCTTGTGTTTGAAACGATAACTTCTACCATGTATGTATATTTCCACCCTTTCTACCAACACCAGCATGCTGATCAGATTGTGTGTATCAAAATAGTTCTTGTTCAGAACCTACATTTCACCAAACAACACTTCAGCTAAGTTAGTTATTGCCATAGACTCATTATCTTGCACAACTAGCACAGGTATTCAGTAATTTACAAGAAAAGCTCATATTTAGTGTTTAATTCAACAACAGTTAAAGATCTTCAATGCCAGGGAACTCAGTGTCTGGCCCTTAGACCTGAGCCATGAGTTCAGATTTGTGCTAAGGTGTCTTTTAGGTGTAATCCCCTCAACTAACAAATGGGCTGCTCTCAATGTCCTTATGGATACAAGTAATTTGTATGCAAACTCAGGCCATCGTCACAATGCGTTTCATCTCTTAATCCTCCTGATCACCAGTAATCTACTGCCTGTTCTCTAACTCCAGCCGGTTAGCTACAGCAGATGGGTAAGGCTCTGCTACGTTCTGGATTACAGGAGCAGTACAATGATTTGTTGAGTGCTGCCGGTGTGTGTGTGTGTGTGTGTGTGTGTGTGTGTGTGTGTGTGTCAACCACTTGTTGCTGATAAAAAAAGCTGACAGGGAGTACCAGCATTCCTCTGACTAGAGATGTTTACCTTTTTCCCTTTGCTGCCCTACTTCTTGCTGGGTAAGGAACTTGTCACCTTACCCAATATCAGTTTTTCTTTCCCCACCTAAAACAACGCTGTCAATTCTGATCATGATGTTAACTCTGCCTGAACCTGTACACATATGCAATCAGATAGCCTGACAAAATTGCCTGAAATCACTTTGTTTTGTCGGAGCAATAAAGGAGCCTAAGGAATCGTGGTATGTCACAAGTGGGCAGGTTGGATACAAAACATCCAACAAATTAAACACATTGGATTTACAAAGCACAGCTGGACTCTGCAAAAATAGAATAACTTCAGGGAGGGAAACTAGTCCTAGTGACCACGACCCCTCCCATCTCCATTTATTATCATAGAGAAAGGGCTGCGCTCACATGAGCCCGGAGGGCTTGAGGTGGGTAAAACCACATAAGATGCCACCACACCCTGTTGCTGCTCTCTTTCTCTTCCATAAAAAACACCAGAATTGGACTTTCCAACCTGAAACCCGACACCTATAATTAGCCCATTGAGTCCCCCCCCCCCCGGTTTTCCACCAAAACTGTTGCACGAAAGCTTAGTGTACAGTGTTTTGAAAAGTCTGTGCACTTGGGTACATTTGTTGTGTGATGATAATGCCATGCATGATATGAATAAATATCTGCATCCAGGAAATAGTAAGGGCTGTATGTAGACAATGACAAGGATTTGAAAATTGGTTTACTTCCTGTGTAAGTCCTACAGACCTTACACCCTACTGTCTAATCCTTTTGGTCACGCTTGGAACCTGAGCTGGCTGACTGAAACTGGGAAAGGAGGGAAGTTTGGCTTAACGTTATCCCTCCAGGGTAGGTGCGATAGGATGGCATTTTGTCTTTATAGGTGTTTTGCAGGGCGACTAGTTCATGACAATGCCCACAGTGGCAAAAAATGCAGAAATACATATATTTGACTAGTGTGTTACCCTTTGTCCACACGCAACATAAATCTGCTTCCTCTCATAGAGCCACTTATTTGTTTGTCACTTAATACAATGATTAGTCGATAAATCCATCTAACGGAAATTGAAACTCAAACCAATTATTTCAGTAATTTTCAAGCAAAAAGGTCAAACATTTGCTGGTCTCAGCTTCCTAAATTTGAGAATATGAAATTTTCTTTGTCATTTATAATAGTTAATGAAGCATCTTCAGGTTTTTTGACCATTGGTTAGACAAAAGAAGCAATATGAAGACTTCAGTTTGGGCTCTGGAAAATTATGATGAGTAATTTTTTTTGGCATTAATTGTAAAATAATTGGCAGATTAATCAAAGATGTAAATAATAATCAAAGCCCTGCTGTCCTGGTAAACTTTTGGTTTAAGGTCCAGTGTGGAATCTAGCGGTGTGATTGCAGTATGCGACCAACTGAATACCCCTCATCTCATCCCTCCCTACAGTGGCCCGCTAAAAACACGAAAGGCCCTCTCTAGAGCAAGTGGTGGGTTTGTCCATTCTAGGCTACTGTAGAAACATGGCAGTGCGACAGAGTGGTGAGGACCTGCTCCTTCTGCAGTGAAGAAGTCATTCTGAGGTCAGGAAAACACAACAATCCTTAGTTCCAGGTGATCAGACACTACTGAAAACATAAATCAAGAATATTTTATTCAATGTCTGCCCATAAATCCTACACATTGGACCTGGATATTTCATAACATAATCTTCTTGCACTACTTAATTTGCGTTTCAAAGCAACCTCTTTTTCTGCTGCCTTAAGAAATAACATGACACAAGCTTAAGGTCAAAACATCAGCAATATGAAGCACTTCCCTCAATTTAAAGAAACAAGGCTATGTAATAACTAGGCTATAAAAACACACATTCTTTTCTATTTCCTTATGATGACCACAGGATGAAGATGTTATAGAAAGTCAGTGTATAAACTGCTGAGCAGCGGACCAAGCCAATATCGCAGGGAGAGTAACTTGGCTGCCCCAAAAATCCATGTTTATGACTTCAACAGTGAGAAGTAGACAAGACCTTGGCCTGGTTCTGCAGCGTCTTGCACCAACACAAGGTCAAAAAGATACCAACTACATTCACTTTACAAACCTCCCTGCAACCCCTCTCCAGCTCAAACAAGACAAGCTTGTCTTGCTCAATGCCTCAAAGCGGTGAGGCAAATGCTCCCTGGCGTCGTCTGAGCTACAGGTGTGAGGTAAAGAGTTGAACACGACGAGCAGCCCACTATATCCCAGACATGTCTTAACTGTTACCAGGAAGGTGATAAAAGACTCTGGCTGTTCTTACACGGTTCAGTGTTGAGTAACCTCCACACCCTTGTCAGTAGATTCCCTTCCAGTGAAGCAGAGATATTTAATAATAGTATGATGAGGAAGGTAAACAGTGTGTGGGGAATGAATCACATCCACAGACGTCTTGGTTCAGAGCAAGTCTTCGTATAGTGAATCATAAGGGGACGATGAGGAGCTCTGTGTGGTTAACTCAAAAAGTATATCATAATCCTGAATGTCGATAGATGATGTCATTGCGTTGGTGTAACTGCAGCCAAGAGTGCATCTCCATCCAACGGGTATTTTCCGTGGTTACAGTTTGGTCAAACAGCAAACTCAGCAACCACAGCCACATCTGGTCATTTGGATATTGGCTGTTGCATATTCATCCTCCAAGCAGCTGGACAGTTAAATAACTTCTACTCAAGTTTTGTTGTGTTAATGTGCTGTTTTTCCAGTCGGTGGGTTTGGAGAGAGCAGTCTATGTAATTGCATTGAAACCTCTTGTGGGAGAAGCAAGCAAGAAGGGGAATCATAGTGGAGACATTTAGAAAATGTCAGGCTGTTTAGTCTTTTGCATCCTGTAATGCTAGCCTAAGGACACATTTCGTGAGCGCAACTGTCCACCCACACTCCAGAAAGCTGGCCATGTGATGTCAGCGAGATAAAAGTGCTTCGTGTTCTCCTCCCTCTGCTGCTAATCCCCAGGAACACACCATTCCTGCTCATCTTCTCAAGTCATAATACCCTAATTTAATCTAATTTTAGCCGCTATTATTAATAATAACCAGAACTCAATTTGGCAGTGCATACAGGCTATAGACTATGTCCCACAGTATGCTGGATGAGCCACAAAGATTACACTGTAGTCATGCGGCACCAAAAGAAAAATGTATTTTGGTGAATCAGAGCGGGGACATGCCTGCACAAAGCCAAAAGAGGCAAGGCAAAACCACAGGCAACCATTTCAAGTTCAAACTTAACTGCGGCTATTGTACACACACACACACACACACACACACACACACACACACACACCTAAAACATACAAACCCACTGAGCATTCAATTCTATCTGACAATGAAAACCTCTGATCTCACCTACCTCACGCCAAATCCAACTTCTCCGAGTGCCACCAATTGATTCCAAAAAGGGTCACTTCTCAGGGCGAGCGCAGTGCAACAGAGCACACTTCATTCAAAGGCCAAAAGCGACCCTTGATGTGCAATTCACAAGAATAATCTTCACAAAACCCTTTCAGTGGCACGTCTAATTTAAAGTCAGCGTGCATCCTGATATAGATACTGGACCACATTTTGCTCTATATAGCGGCTCAGTGTGTGTCATACAGCACATGAGAGTTCAGCTGGCACTGGTCAAAACATTCCTCTGACAGACCGCACAAGCTAACCACTGTAAGGCTACAACAGGAGCCACAAAGAGCCCAAAGAAGGAAAAGTAACGGTGTCAGGGAAGACAGAGTGAGAGATGAGGATGGCATCACCAAACAGCAGAGAAGTGCGGGCAGACAAAATAATGAAGACTCCAGAATGTCATGACTTACAGAGTTGAGGGTTAAAGTTTGCTCCATGTATGGCCGTGTGTTTTGGCTCGTCTTCAGCGCTGCTCCACACGCCTGGTGTGCGTAAGCGAGTCCATCCGCTGGAGCTCCGCGGTGCCTGTGCGAGTCGGTGTTTGCAGTGTGGGGAGACGTGGGCTCAACAGGAGGAGAGCGTGCAGGAGAGCCGAAAATCCTGACAGCTACTGGGAGTTCAAAAGCTCCCTCTCTCTTCCTCTGCTGCCGGTTCCTCTCTCTCCCTCCCTCTCCCCCTCGCTCTGTCGCTCTCTCTCCCTTTGCTGTAAATTCCTCCTCTTTCCCTCTCTGTTCACCTCCCTCCCTGTGTCTCTTCATGCCTTCTCTTGGCTTCTACTACGCCCACAGGATAGATCTATTACCCGCAGGCGTGCAAACAAGAGCTACTAAATGTCTCCACACCTAACAGGAGAAGAGAAACTTTACACTCATGGAGGAAAAAAGGTGCCCTGAATTGCCCAGCAGGCACCTGTGGAGTACGTTTAAATAAAACAATGTGCATTATTAATGGACAGCTCAAATTGGCAGATATTTTCACATGCAACAACACCTCAGAAGACAGATTCAGTGAGAACATCAGGGTAGCAGCCTGCTAATGGTGTCACCACCATTGCAAAGTTGAACACACTGTCATCTGGAGAGCAAAGCAGCTGCTATGAGGTAGTAAGGAGGAGTGTGTGACGAGCCAGAGATCATAGTGGTGGAGCAGTGTGTTGGGATTGTGGGGGCATTTGCAGCAGGGCTCTGACGAGCTCTTTATGGAAATAAGACAAGGAGATACAAAGCAGCACAATCTTTGACATGCCCAAACATAAGGGGATCCGACAACAAAAGCACAGCATGCATCAAAACACTCTTCTTTACAAGATGTAGGGGGAAAATGAATCAGTGCAAATACAAGCACGGAATTATACAGCAGTTTCTCCCTCACATAGGAACGCATCAAAAAGCAAAATATTATATTTATGCTGTTCCGACGCTGGTGCGTGGGCTGCGAAAGCTAGGTGTCAGAGCCTTTTGTAATGTGAAGAAAAATAACAAGCATTCGCTCATTCCTGTACTGGCCACTGTGACGCACACTGCTGGCCATGGAAAGAGCAACATGGCCACACATGTCCTAAGGGTTCTGCGCTCATCCACAACATGCAGCGAGGCCACAAACAGGGGCTATCCGCAGGGGTCTGACGATGGTGAACTCCAAAATAGTCTCATGGTGTCCTTGTGAGTCCAGATGCATGCGCTGACTGAGAGCTTATCACGTATTTCTGCAGAACTTGCCATGAGAACGGTACCTCAGAACATCCTTCACAACAATATACAAGCGAGAAATCAAATACTTCAACCCCTTGAGCTAATGTCTGCAAGACTTGAATAGCAGGGAGTCATTTAAGGTCAACAGTTAAGTGTTGTTCATAGGTATTACAGGATGACCACTATTGTTGATTATCTCTGAGAACAGCATTCAGAAGAGAAAAGACATTTTCAAGCTTCACTCAGTAGTCCATCTCTCCTGACAGACAAAGGTAAAGCTTTCCAAATTTTCCATATGTGTAAGCCTTTATAAGGACATAACTGGCAATTCAATTGAACAGGCTTTGTTTGCTGTGGCAAGGGCTGGGTTCATGGTCATCTGATCTCTGACCATGAACCCAGGGTGAAGCTCAGCCCTTGATACAAAAGCCCAGAAGCAAGTGCTAGGTGAGGATCTAATTGCCTTTAACAACCATAAAATGTCCCCTGTGGTGTTATTACCTGAAATGGATAGGGCATCCATGACTTAAACCTGCATGGGGTAAATGACTGTTTTTTTGATTAGATGCAGTCTGAATGCCTGTAAGTCGGATGCATAGTAAGAACTGATCAGACAAAGTAGAGCCTTATCAAAGGCATTTCAGTATGAGATTGCTGATGCAGCGTAACAGAAAACTGAGAAACAGTAGTTTAGGTAGGCAGGTAATACATTTTCATCCAAATGTAGTTGACTTTTTATTTTTTAAAGCAACGCAAGAGTTCATTTTTGAGTCGCATTCCAAAATCGCCATATACAAATGCTTTGGTTCATGGTTTGGGATGGTCTTGATTGGGGTTTGATGATCTGAAAACATTCATATATATGATGATATATAAAACATGATATATAAACTTGCATAGTTTTAGTACAGAGGGAAATTGAACATCTATCTTCAACAACAACTGTAGTTAATATGGCTCTGTTCTAAACTGTTTGCACAGCAGTGAATAGGCTCATCTGTTTCAATGGAAATGGATCCCCACTAGTGTTTTGATTAAAAAAAACTCTTTTCCTTTCAGCAGACAATAAAATGTTCTACTGTTTGTCTTATGTAACCAGAAAACTTGGTGATACCACTGCACCAAGAATTCATGCAGACTGCTAAATACAGATTTGCATGACCAGTTTGAGATAATGACAAGTTTAACAGTGAAAAATTCAAGACTCATAATTCCAGCATCACAATCCATGTGTCCAATCCATACTAACACATAAATGTCAGACCAACTTTGAGCTGGTTAAGGTCCATTTTTCAACACTGAACATGTCAGAGCTTGAAGATGTAGACCAATCATATTACCAATGATGCTCACAGCCGAGGTGTTTTCTTACACTTTCAAAATATTAGATATGCCTGAGCCCGTCTTTCCCTGTCTCCTCACAGAGCAGAGGCCTGAAGTCCATGTATAACAGGTGCAAAAACCATTGTGTAACAAGACAAACTGGAGGTGTAAAAAAGAGGCCTCAGTACAGTACTACACGTGTGAAAGCATCCAGCTTTCTCTCCAGCTAATGTGTTAACTTGTTTAGTGAAAGTGTAAAACAGAAAACTGACTACAGCGGCCTCAAGCTTCTCATTTCTCAGCATTTTAAGCGGTAAACAGCCGCATCCGTTGTAACGGATGATGATGATGAACTAGATGATAAAAAATGTACTTTTACACTTGATAAATGCAACCCAATTACCAAGTGCCGGGAAGCCATAACCATAGAAACTAAAAATAATGAAACACATCGTCAAACTGACAAAAAAACAAAAGACAAAGAGGGATCTCTGCACAGAGGGTGGGAAATTAGGACAAGCCACAGACCAAATGCTAGTCTGGTAGATTTCAGACAGAAAATAATGATTTACTATTTTGAGATGCTGGTGAACGTGAAGATTTATCATCAGCAGCTGATGAATGCTCGCATTTTAAAATGTTAAAATCCTACCCTGTCTGCACATAAGCTGACTTGGAGCTCAGAAATGAAACAAAAATAGACGATTTACAACTTGTTTCAAAGTTTGTAAGGAGAGGAGGAGGGGAGGGAGGAGAACCATTAAAGTGTGGAGTGGTGCTGTGACCTAGTGATTCAAGTGAATCAACAATGAAAGAAGCCATAAAAGTTGTGCACTGCAAGCAGAAACTGCAATTTTTGTAACTTTTTAAACCCATCTTTTTATCTTGTGGCAGACCTGCTCAGAACAAGCAGCGCTTCAACAACAGCACTGTTTAATGTGTGTCGGGACAAACCTGAGGAGATGTGTGGTGTGCTTCATTGACTAAAATGTGTGGTCTGTGGGTGTGTCTGTGTGTGACTGTGACTAATGCATAGACATACAATACAGTATGCCACATTCTGGTTTGTTTTTGTGTCTGTTTTGTGTGCTTTCAGAGCAATTACGAGCTGTTGGAACAGTGTGCGTGTGTTTTTCGTGAAGATGAATCAGCGTGCATGAGTAATGCACGCATGCAGAGACCACAGGAGAAAAAGGGAGTTCCTCAGCAGCATTAATATGAGCAAAATGTGAGCGCGATATTCAGTCGTTCGTGCAGCAGTGCTCATTAGCAAGGCCAAACAAACAGGACCGTGGCTCTGGCCCGCACAAAGACCACTTTGTGAGCCCCCTCGTGCCACAAGTGCAGCAGCAAACGCAGAGTTCAAGGCAGCGGAAATGAAAGGTTAAAAAAGAGCTGAGAGTGGAGCAGAATGAGAAAGGGGGATGGTTCCACCGAACATCCACATTAGAGAAGCATGTTCAGTACACAGGCCCATCAAGACGACACATACAAAACACTGTCTGACTCAATGAGTATCATAATTCCCATCAACATGAGGAAAAAAACACAGAAAACCACTATTACTATAATTATTATTATAAGAACTTTTGTAAAAGAGAAGCACAGTAAAATGACTCCAACATAACTTAACCTCAGAGGAAAAGGTGAAAACAAACAAAAACAGAACTTGGTGTCTACCTCAAGGTCATCCAGTGATCGTGCCAGGCTGAGACGTTTAGAGGAGCGGCGTTTAGAGGCACGAACAGCACCCTTACCCCAAAACCTGGTGCCCTGTCAGAATAAAGGAGAGACAGATGAGCAAAGACACAAAGACCACAGCAACTGACAGCACAATTAATACATTATTGGTCTTACAACTCACACAAAATGCCTCTTACTAAAAAGGTGGAGTCAAGCTGTCAAGAGGATTAAGGTCTGCACACACATTTCTTCACTAGTATATTCACTCACATGCTTTCATCTCCTTCGAGTTAAAAAAACAACAACATGTGTTATGATTCAGAGTTATTAAAACTATATTGTAAGAAGTATTATTAAGTTTGTCTGGTGGAGTTTGGAGATGATAGATTTTCTACTAATTTGACAGATTTCTCTGTTTTTCTTTGTTCTCTGCTTCTGCATTTACATAAACTGGCAGCCATGACACACAACCCTCTCTGACAACATCCACACTGGTCATAAAGTTAACCTTAACTTTGACAACAACAGTTTCTACAGCACAGAAACAGAAGCTTTCTGCCTTTTACTTCAGAAAAGAGTTCTCAGTTTAACCATCCACCCCTATTCTTATGATTGGAGAGGCCGTCCAATGTCTGAACGAGAGTTCAAGAATTGCAGATAATTAGTGCTGCATGGCATGGGCTCTACCCTGTAATTTGGCTGGCTTCCTGTGCAAGATTGTCGTCTTTCTGATCCATTGCAAGCCGGGGGACAAAAACACTTCTGATTTATATAAACACAGCAAAATATTTGCTTGAATACTGTAAATGGAAGTTAATACTGTAAATAATATGAAGGGAAATTTAAAAACTACACACTTTGTTGCTGAATCATTTCCAATAGACATGTACATACCCTGAAATGCCAAGAATTTAGTTTCATAGCATTAATAAAAATTAAAAAAAAAAAAAACATGTCCGCATCCATGCTGAGTAAGTGCTGAACCAAAGAGAAACCAAGATACTGCAAACATGTTCATGCAGGATGCTTGTTTCTGGGACTACATGGATAAACAGAGCCATCTTGTGGGCAAAGAGAACAATAGCTTAAAACAGTCAGTTTCCTTCTCTCCACACATTAATGACAATGACATCATTGACTCACAACAGGTGCTTTCTGAGTTCAGTTCACACTCAGCACCAAGTGACCGTTGAAATAATGGTTTTGTATTTCATCTGAGGTGCCACCAGAAACAGGCTCGCTAACACCCCCTCAGTGTCTGGAAACTCAACTCCGTGTGACCATTTAATACTTCCTGTGTCGCCCTGTTAACATGAATGAAGTACAGAAACAGATGCTCTCATCTACAATGGAACTATTTAACTGTGTGTAAGGATTTATCATTAACACATAGCCACGAAAATTGCAAGGATGCAGCATACATATAAAATTACACACAAATCAGGTTTTAAAAGGTAAAAAAACTAGGGGTAAAATATTTTCTATTATAATCCAAAAATTAAAGGGGCAATCTTAGATTTTTTCTCCAGATATGACAACAACAACAACAATGACAGAGCTTCTACTTTTGTATTTTTTTAGGCTGGGATCGAGATTAAAAAAAAACTTTCTTTTTCCACAGTCGCTTTATGCATGATTAAAAAGTAAACACTAGAAACACTTACATTCTTGGTGCTACCGTCTTTCCGCTGTTTCTCTCTCTGTTCAAGAAACCTTTTGGTCCATTCCTCTCGAGGAGGGAGCATCATGACCTCTGCAGACTGGTACCTGTCTGAGGGGATCTGGCTCATCGGGGGAGGCAGGTTGCTAAGGCTAACACTGGAGGGCCAGTTGATGTTTGATATCACCGGAGGCTCAGGATCATTACTTTGGGCTTTTGGCCACTTTGGCTTTGAGAACCACCTTTGGCTAGCTCTGAGAGGATCTCCGAAGAAGTTTGGCTTTTTATCCAGAGGCAGAGGAGGGGGTGGGGGCTTGAACTGGAACTCTAGTCTGGGTGGGGGACCTCCATAAAAGCCAGTGAGACAGTCAGGCCCAGGTAGTGACTCTGAAAGCGAATGTATGCTGGCACTGTTCTCTGCGTTAAGTGTTTGGCCGTTCTTGGACAGGTTTATTGGGGTGAGGTCTTCAGCCGGAAGATAATCCCATGGACAGCTGGGGAGGTGGGCCCCAGGGTGGTTTCGGATTGCGGAGGGGAAATCCCTGTCCGCTCTCTCCTCAGGGGGGGATGCATTTCCAATTCCACTGTCCCCATTGCTGCTGGCGCTGCCTTGTTTGCCAGTGCTGCCATTCTCCTTGGCTTGCTGCTGAGCCTCAATGTCCAGTTTGGCTCGAAGCCTCTCCACAGCCTCCCCCATGTCAGTGTACAGGACTGTGACAAAGTGAAGAACATCTGGGGGAGTCTGAGGGAATTCCAGACAGCCCAAAGCGTCTGGATCTGGAGTGCAGTCAAAGCCAAAGCGTCCTGCAATGCCTATGTGGTCTTCATGATTTCCCAACTCTGGGTCGATGAAGAAAACGTGGCAAGAGGCACGCAAAGGACCATCATCAGGTACACGGCCATTGATTATATGTGCTGTAGTGACCAGGCAAAAAAAACGTGGGTCTTCAGCACACACAGCCCCTAAAACCAGGTTCTCAGTGGGAAAGGCTGCCAAAACAGCTCCTGTGTCGTCACAAAGTCGGACACAGTCAAACATGATCTTCATCATCACCAGTGTATGGGTACTCTGCTCTGTTCCCAACTGTCGTATTCGCTCCCGAATGGCTCTTAAACAGTCCTCCTCCAATCCTGTAGTGTTTAAAATCAGCTCTGTGGAGCTCAGGTATCCCACCACCAAGGTCATATTTAAAACACTCCAGTCTGGATTAGCTTCTTCCGTGTCAGTAAATACCGAGTCTGTGTCCCCAACTCTAGAGGTTTCCTCCCTACGCTGCTCAGCTAAAGAGTTCCAGTGTTGGGACCAGTGCGACATGTCCGGCTCTGACACAGGCCTCTGTCTGGCAGCAATAACACGGCCTGAGTTAAAGGAGGAATTGCTTGAATCATCCGAGATAGTGCGAAGAACACCCACCTTTTGGAAGACACCAGTTTTCTGGCCAATCCCAAATTTTGCATCATTTAGGATGGGGTTCCCCATGATTCGGCCTTCAGTGTGCACCACCATCCGCAAGGGTCCTTTGCAGGTGCCGATCAACTGCACCACAGTCTCATGCAAAGCAGTGGACACGTCAGTTCCATCGATGGCCATGATATGATCCCCCTGTTTGAGTCCCACAAGGTCAGCAGGGCTTCCCTGCATGATGCCACTCAACAGACAGGGCCTTTGTCCCGTGATAGTGAAGCCATATCCTGCCCGGCCACGGATGACCTCCACGCCCCTGAGCTCACCGACTGCATTTAAATCCAGGCGCCTCCTCACGCCCTCAGGCTGTCCCTGTATCCTCATCTTTGTTGTGGGTTGCTGTGATATCAAGTGTGCGGGAACCGGAACACTTGCAGGTTGCCAACACTATTGTGTTGTTGTCATCCTGCAGTTACACAAAGGGGGATTAAAATGTGAAAAAGCAGTTTGTTTGTATTATATCAAATTAAACCAAACATGAAGAAGAGGTTAAGACACAGGATTGTGCAATAAGTCACCTTTAAACATGTTGGGCATGTTGTGGTAAAATAACATTATATTTAGGCTGCAACTAATAGTTCTTATCATTATCAATTAATCTGCCAAACTCCTTGTAAATTAATGACTGATCGGTCTTGTGAAAGTTAGTGAAAACACTCCTCAGTTTTACAGAGTTCAACATGATTTAAAAACAGATAAGAAGTTTAATTTAAAGCCATTTGGAACAAAATAAAGCTTAAATCAGCAATTATTAAGGACATTTTACTCTAAAACTGAGTTTTTGTTAATTGATACATCATCTAAATTGATTGTTTATTTTTTCTTACATCACACAGTAATTTAATCATACTAAGCTGTTTTCTCACACTGTGACCATTTTTAAAATCAGCATGTCATAGTAAGAGTCTGGCTGTTTCTCTTTATCTCACTCAAACAATCTGTGAACCAAGTAAAACGCTGCTATCCATCTTATTTTAGCAATTATCTGTCGGAGATAAGACACACACAGCTTTTATGTCCAAACACAGCTTGCAAATTACTCACATCCACCCTCCTCCACCCTTCACTCCCCCAAAACACAGTGCCAGCTGGCTCCCTGCTCACCAACACTTCTCATCCAGACGCTTTGGTTTTTGTGAACTACCTCTTTTAAATGTTCCGATACTCTTCTCATCATCAAGATGAACGTTTTCCAACAAAGTTTACAATTGAAGAAATCTAGTTAGAAGTTCCGTATTTTTAAAATCAGTTATTAAGAAGTTAATTCGATGTTAGCATGTCCGAAACTCTACAACGAGGCTATTTAACGACTGACACTAACTTGTAAACAGTACCTTTCTCTCCGGGGCGAAAAGTTCCTCAGAAAGCTCCCATGTTGTCTCCACGGTAGCCCAAACGTTCACATGTCCTCACATTACACGTCCATGTTGTTTTTAAATGAACGAACACATGAATATTTCCCCGCAGTGATTCATAGAGCGCCGCTTTCCATTCAACCCGCCGCGGCGGATCACAAAGCGTCTTTCAGTGTAACCATGACAGCGTAACGTCTCTGGAGCACGTGACGTCCCGCTCCGGCCAATCAGCGCGCCTGTCACGTTCAATATTCAAACGAGCGAAGTGACGCTATTGGCTGATACTGATATTGACAGTTGACACTCTTTACTTGTCCGCTGAAGCAAAGCGAGTTTAAAAGAGTCGCGTTTTTAAATAAGTAACAACACTTAAAATAGAGAAAGTGTTGAGGAAAGAAAGTGTTAACTCTGTAGGAAGTTGTGACGGAGGAGCAGGTTACACTTCAACACACACATCAACACATTGAATTCAGATTAGTTCTCAGTATGACTAAAACGTATATGGGCATATTCTTCTTACCTCGTATGAATGAGCTCTCTGTGCAGTTGTTGTCCTCAGACACGTCCCTGTGAGGCTCCTCCACTCTGGACTCTCTGCACATGGTCTGTCAACAACACCTCTGGTCAAAGGGCTGCAACGGTCTGACACATGACGTCACCACACACGTGCAGCCCACACCTGGGTTGAAGACCTGGATTATTAATGTACCAGTGATACAGTTAACAGTCCACTGCTCATTTGTTGGTTTATTGATGTATCAGATGATAGATGGCAGACATCTCGTGCAACCTGCACTGTATTTTCATGAAGAGGTGACTTCCATGGAGTTGGTGTACAGTGTGGTGGAACTAACTTAATCCCCAGTTTCTCCAAATCCTCTTAAAATAGGCTGAAAGGCAAAGACCTTAAGATTTGGGCCATACCTTCTGTGTAATGTGCATTTCAATAATTACCCCGCAGTGGCAATGAACAACCAGGCATGAGTGTAGACTGTGTTGTTTTATTGAGCAGAAAAATGCAAATAAGAATGGAACACCTTTACATATTAACGTATTGAACACTCAGGGGAAAAAACAATCTGTTTTATGGCGTGAAAGGTTTTCATTCAGTCTTTATCAGATCCTAAAAGCGCAACGTTACACAGGATTAAAGGTGCACTGTGTAGTTTTAGGGAAGAAATAAACACGCTGTCTTTGTTTCTGCATGAACTAAATACACAAACGGACCTTAAAGGAAAACACAAGTCCATTTAGTTAGATGGATTTGGCGGACCCCGCCACCTTTCTAGCTTCAAACAGTGTTGGCACATTATTTTCCTCTGAAAACAGACTGGTTTCTTTAAGCTTAATATTGCTGAGTTTGTATAATTACATCATTATTATAATTCTGAGTTTGTCTTTCTTCTCCAAAACTACATAGTGGCCCTTCTAACACTGTGTATGTTGTATGTACTCAGTCCAGTTCGTGTGCAGGCAGTTTGCCCATCTGTGTCGTCACAGTGATGCACAATCCGGAGTTCCTGCACATGAATGGAATCTAAGTTAATCTAGGTTAATGGACACACTGGACTTTTATCTAATGCACTGAAATGAGTTTCACCTTGAACAGTTATGTCAGATGGAAGCAGTAAAGTGTACCTTGATGTGAACTTTCTATTGAGCACAACAAAGACATGTCTGAGGTCTGACAGCTCCTCTCCTGTCACTTCAGTAACAACAGGGAGTATTGCCTCAACTCCTGCTTTATAATGCTACAAATTGCCCTGTTGTGGCATCAAAACTTCCCAACTTGTAACTATCTTGGCACATAGAGAGGGTGGGGTGAAAAGTTATATCTGTTTTTGCAAGGTTGTAGTTTCCACTGGGGTCTGAATGGGTGACGAAGATACAACACAATTATCCTCAAAACGCAAACTCTGAAAAAATTGTAGCCTGATTTATGGTAGATGCTTTAGTGACACTGTCATCATGGTTATTAACATCTTCATCTTCCAGGAACCATTTTCAGGCTATTGACGCCTTCAGAAGTCGTAACAGTGTATTTCTTTAACTCCCTGTACCAGTGAAAAGAGCTATACGGTACTTTGACATATGCAACATGGTAAACCTTAAAGGTGCAATATGTAAGATTTGGCCAACTGTCTAAATCATATTCAAGAGCAAAAGGCGGTTTTTACCAGAGTAAATGCTAACTGCTGCTGACTGTCACTGCCGTTAGCTAGTTAGCTCGGTAAGCCTTGCATCTAGCACTGGAACCGAGAGCACTAGTGTAGTGCTGGTGTGCACAGGAGCTGCAGCTAGTTTGTTAGCATGCTAACCTTAATAGACATCCCTGCAACACAATACACAGATGTCACGTCAAAAATGCTAATTTTAGTTAATTTTCAAATGTTTTCAACTAACAATCTTACATATTGCACCTTTAACATTGTTCAATGTTAAACTGAAAGCCATTATAAATATACTTTTGTATTTTGGCTTCAATGAGGCTATAGGTGAGGCAAGAACATGATTGTCTCCAGACAACTCTCACACTTCATGGCTTCCCTGGATCTTTGACCCCACCCTGACCCCATGATGCTGATGTGGCAGTGGGAGGCTGGATCATCTTCTCCAGAAGATTCATCATACGCTCCTGCAGCTGCAGACACTGGACTTGGAGGAGGTTCTGTTGGTGCATGGCTCGACGGACCTCCCTGCACGTCTCCTCTATGGCGCGACTCGACCTCTTCTGTTGCTGCAACATGGCCTGCATCACCCGCAGTTTCTTTCTCTTTATGGACAGGTGCTTGTTGGAACGCCTTTTCCTGGCTGATGTCGGGTGTGAGCTGGGCGAACAGAGAATGGACCTGTTAGAGCAGGCAGCGTATTGTAATAAAAGATCACCTCTGGGTTCAAGAGGTTATAATAGGTCCTACAATTTAAACATCAAACTAAAGTACCAGAAGCATTTTAAAATAAATGGGAGACTAAATAAACAAATTGAAAAGAGTGCCGTGAGGATGAGTCTTAAAACCTGGAAATGCGTTAGCATTTTTGCACATCAGGTCTCCTTGTCTCACATTCAGTGTAGTTTTTGAGTAGATTTTTGGTAAACATCCTGCAACAAGGTCTGTGTTTGCTTAACTTAAAATATTTTCACATTCATATTTTCTTATTTGTTCTACAATATAATACATGTTAGCAGCTGCCTCATCCGACACAAGTGCTTTTTAATTCAGTCATGGGGTATGTATGGACAAGAGGCTGAATGAGATTACAGAGGTTGCTGGGCACACTAAGCATTGGAGACTCATCTACTCAATGGTCCATCTTTGAAGGAGGACTTCTGTTGCAAGCTATTATAATTACAAATTCACAACTCGTAGATTTATGATTTTATAACATGTCATAGTGTAAGTGGTGGTGGTTCAGTCGCTGAAGTCGACTGCGATGTGGGTGTTTGTTTGTAGAATAACTTTAGCTTTTTACTTCTAGCAGTTTAATTCATGCTCCAAAAATCATAAAAGTGTGGCGTTCATCTGTGAACATGTTGCTGAACAAACCATGTAAGGATCATTAACTTGAGTTGGCAACAGAGCTTATTTTCTGCAGCAAACGGTCAGCTACACAGCTAAAACAAAAGAAAAAGCCAAAGCTGGCTAAAGAACAACATGGCAAAGTTAGCCATGGCTGAAGCTAGCATTCTTTGTCTCATAATGTATAATTTCAATGAAAACAGAGTGTAAAAACACGGATTAACACCAAACCAAACACTAAACTTCCAGCCTCCCTTGTGCTAAAGCTAAATTTAGACTGCTTCATTTGTTCCGTTAGCTGTTTTCTTTCATTGAAATATATCAGTTTTTCATAAACTAACATCTAAATCTAACTAAACATCATGGCGATAAAGTTTGTTATCCCACACAAAGAAGGCAGCAGCTAAAAGTGTTTTACACTCAGTCAAGGAGAATAAAAACAGCTGACCTAGGCCTGTCAATGAGGTACTAGCCTAGCCTAGCTGAGTAGCAGTAGCAGTTACTGCTATCTAGTTAAGCTGGGGTGGGATTTCATGATTCGGTTTGGTTTAACTACTTTTAAATCATGTTAATGAAATTATAAATCATGATAGTCAATTCAAGGTCATTATTAACAGATGACAGATGGAGAAGAACATGTAAATCTTGTGTTTCCATTAATGTTCCCTGATGTAAAATACATAAAGTGACACATGCACCAGAAACACTACAGAGTAAAGCCTTGCAAGGCCAGTGTGTCAGCTGAGTTGAGGGGGAACTACTTTGGTGGATCCCTTCCATCAAACACTAGAATACAAAGGTCAGTGTGTCAGCCCGTCAGCCCCGTCATCAGCGACACACACATACATAGCTACACACCCTCACCACATGTGTGTTGTGTGTTTCCTGTTACCTGGAGCCTTGTGTGTGCTCACTGTCAGAGCTTAAAGAGTCCAGCTCTTGTTTTATCTCCATCTCATCTGAGGAGCCTGTGTACTCTGGCAGGAATCCCATCATCCCCTCCTCTGAGAGGGGCACCAGGTTGTCTGTGGACTGGGAGGAGGTGGAGGGACCTGCAGCCGAGGCCTGGAACTCCAGCGAGTTCAGACGCCCGTTCTCCAGCGGCTTGGAGAGGATCTTCTCGATGGGTTTATAATACGGCCAATCCGGCGTCTCTCCACTTTCTCCGACAGTGGTTTTCAAACGCCTGTCGGATCAGAAATAAATGTTTTAAGTCATGCAACAGCTGGAGATTGAGGTCATTACTTCGGATTCGGTGCACTTGCCTGTACTGGAAAGACATGTTGGTGATTTTCATCTTGATCTCCTCTTTGAAGCGCTGCTCTCCCGTCAGCTGGAAGAACCTCTGGGACATCTTCTCGTAAACCTTGGCGTTCCTCTTGCTCATTTTCAGTTCGTTGTGGTGTTCCTCCCACACGTACAGGAGGGCTTTCATTTCACCGTCGGTCCAGTTCGGGGCCCGTCTGTGCTTCTCACTGTGGCCTGGCATTAGGTAGCTGAAACCGTCCTCTGATGCCATGTTTGAAACAGTTGTCTTGACTGTGGTTGCAGAGGTAAGATCTTTAGAGGTTGAATTTGAAAGTCTTTTACAGTACTACGAGCTGTGAGCTGAATCTGCTGCAAGGGGAGTGATATATGCAAGAAGGCACACACGCCGTCCTGCCTGTGCCCTTCCCCCCTAGCCTAGCTGAAAGAGGACTCAAAATGGGGCCTAAGGCAGGAGAGGAATCCGGTTAAAAGCTTTTAGTGGCATGTGATGTCACCGTGACATCAAGTTGCCTTGGCAACAGTGAGGGAGGCCCTTCATTTTCCCTCCCTCTCCTCTTAACCACTCCCATCCGCTCTCCTTTCCCCTCCATGCTGCTCCTCCACTGGCAGCACAAAAAGCTTTTAGCTGAAAGGCGGCAGTGTGAGCGCATGAGGCTGCTGACAGTTTTGAAATATGAGCCTCTGGGGAGGAGGGAGGAAAAGAAAAAAAGGAGAGCTGAGACCACGGGTATGTGTTTCCCTGGCAACAAGGCAATGGATTTGGTAGTCAGCCAACACAGTGCTTCGTTTAAAAGCTTTTAATAATAGACAAGTCATTTTGAGACGGGGGAGAGGGAGGATTTGCTTTATCTGGCATGATGTGAAGGAGAGGAAAACACTTCCAGCCTGCAGTTCAGAGCTAAAAGGCAAGCGAAAGCCTTTCACTGGAGAACTGTGTTTAGGATGAAATAACAGGGGGAGAGACATCAGACAAAATGGCAACATGTGGTGATCAACCACAGGCACCCCTGCGATGGAGTACAAACTGCTGACTGCTGTAATCAGCTTTCTATTCATAGCTGTGGGTTGTAGACAATGGACCCCTGCAGGAAGGATTTCTCTGACCAGGCGGAGACCCCTCCCCCCTCCAGGTCTCAGCACGGGGCGGATCTCCTTGCACCCCCATCTGCAGCATCCTAATCTGCCATGTTACGGGCATTTTTTTCCCATTGTCTCCTGCTCCCTTTCTCTCCACGACCTTTCTTTCCTGGATATTCTGGATATCAGATGCCCTGATTCCTCTTTCTCTCCTCTTCTTCTCTCCATGTTTATTTAGGAAAAAGCACAGAAATGGTCAGCACCACTGCACATCGTCCGACCTCATTTCATCTTCATTAGTGCCACTAGTTGCTGTCAGTCCGGCTTAACTCAGTTCTGGCCCGATTAGATCCCCAAACCCATCTGCTCCTCAGTAACCTGACAGGCGGCCGGTGCATTTACATGCCGCAAATTGGCAGCTTTTCTCCAATCCATCACATCTGTCACTGAGGACACATGAAGCTCAATTGCTGCAAAAAATGTACGAGCAAATGAAAGTTTCAATTTGAAAGGTCTTTTTTGGTGTGTTTGTTTCCTGCGGGGTGCAGTTTGAAAGCCCTCTCAGAACGTGAAGAAATAAGATGGTTTTATGGGGTTTATATTTATTTCTTTACCATCTCCTTGAAGAAAACGCATTATATTTGCAGGATTGAGAAAGTTCTGTCTGTGGACTGGGAGGAGGTGGAGGGACCTGCAGCCAAGTAAGTCACAAAGTAAGTCTTAAATGTGCGTTTTAAATCAATACTACCCACTATCCCTTGTCTGTTTCAGTATTGTCACTGGATCCTCTTGTTGGGGTCCACTATAATTGTGTTTAATTATCTCAGTACATGTTTTCTTTCTTTTTTTTTTTCATTCATTAAAGTAGAAGTAATCCAGACTTGTAATCCAGGAGCCAGACTAATCTACAGATAAACTGATCGTGGGGCACTTGTGTCTAGAAGTACAGGTCAATAATGTGGGTTTCTATTAAAATGTAACTATATTACAAGATCAGCCGGGAACCTCCTATAGATTTCTGATTTCATCTGGCTCATAACAGAAGGAAATGTCAAAATTCTCTTCGCACAATAGATTTCTAAATATCTAGCCACTACACACAGGATCAAGATGTATTAACAGCTTACTCGGAAAGAGTAGACTAAACCATTTAAAATGCCAGTAGTTCCTTCACATGTATAGTCAGTTAAAAGTGAATCTGCACTCTCTAAAAGATTACAATATCGAACAATATTTAGTATTGATGCATGGCTCAGCACGTGAGTTGCATTTTGCTAGAACGTGACTTTTATCCTTCTGTCAGTAAACCTGCAGGATATCTTGATCCACTGCATTTTGTAAGAATGTGTTTGTGCTTCATACATACTGAACTAACTACGTAACTAAAGTATGTCCTTCGGTCGCTCTCGTCAATTTATTTAATCTTGTCCATGAATTTGTGTAAAGGCTCAAATCTAATGATAAAGTTGGGCTCGCTGCAAAGTCAGCAGCTGGACAGATATGGATTTAACAAAGCTGTAAAAACCCTGAGAGATGATGATGACGATGTGTATTTGTGGGCTGCAAACATTTACGGGGTTGTGTCGTGGTCCTTGTAAAAGTCAGTTAAAGATGAAGGAGATCGTCACAAACAGACTCATAATGTAAGCAGAACAGTAGAGGATGAATGTGATGTGAGTCAGACAGACTCTGTAAACTGCAGTTACATGTTTCGTTGTATGTTGATATGGAGTCATTCCTATATTCCCTGGTTCCTATGGTCCCGGGCCCCCACTTTTCTGGATTTATACGAGATATATGAAAACAAAAAAAACGATTTAGTCTGTTCGCTTCATAGATTTACAATCAAACTTGATGCCACTGAAAGCATGGTGCGTGTTCAGTCCAGTGACAGCTGCTCACCTGGTGTGTTCGCCAACTCCCATCTTTACACTGTGATGATATCACAGTAATTTAAACTG
Source organism: Acanthopagrus latus (assembly GCF_904848185.1). NCBI lineage: Eukaryota > Metazoa > Chordata > Actinopteri > Spariformes > Sparidae > Acanthopagrus > Acanthopagrus latus. The sequence continues at coordinate 18,320,211 of NC_051048.1, forward strand.
CCATCCACAGCTTTAGGAACGTTTTACCATTATAAAACCTCCATGCTTAAAAAAGTCATAGTGAGAGAGCCATTAGTAATGTTGGTGTCGACAGTTTTACAGGCATCTATTTTATAATGGCTGCGGGGTAAATGATGAAATCTATCCGGATAATCAGTCATGGTTCACTTCTCTTTTCTTGGTGTTACACGGTGTTTTAGCCCTTGCCATCGTTTCATATTTGTTATTTGTGTCCACGCTGTAAAAAGTTACACAGTCTCATTTAACTGTGAAAAAAGTGTTCACATTTATGGATTTGAATAAACATTACATGATCAACCAAACACAGAATGAAGAGTGAACCTCGGTTTTCTCTTTGAACCTTAGAAAAACATTTAATGCAAATTTGTGCACATAAAACACATACATACAGTACAGTGCATACATAAAGTATCATAAAGTATAAATGCTTTTAATGTTGGCCTACATTAGTATGTCAGCACACACTGTTGTGAATCTCATCTAACGTACCTCATAATAAACCAGTCCACAACTGGACCCAATGCAAACTAACTGGACCACTTTGGCCAAAGCTGGATCCACAACGCAAGATAGTCTTCTGCACCTGCTCATGAAAACATGACGAAAAACAACTGATGACCACATTTTGTAGTGTGATTAGAGCATTTGAGGCTGGTGTATGTGTGTGTGTGTGTGTGTGTGTGTGTGTGTGTGTGTGTGTGTGTGTGTGTGTGTGTCTGTGTCTGTGTCCTACACAAAAGTACAGTAGATACAAGCTGTCCGGATCATTTTGATAGTAAGTAGAAAGCTCTGTGCAAATCTGAGCTCAGGCAGGAGGTCCAATCCTGGCTTTGTGAGGAGTTTACTCCTCGTGGGGGGAGATCGTGTAATCCAGAGTATCTTTCCCTCCATCAGTCCTTAACATTAACGCAGATACAAGAACACATAGAAAGCTATCATTAAATGCACCCATGCTCTGAGGGCAGAACAATTAAGGAATGTCAGTTTGTGAAACTATCAAATACAAATTACTGAAAATGACTATAATTATCTTTTTTTAAAGAAATGGGGCTGGTAGATGACATGTATAAAATGTCAGGCAAACTCCGGTACACCAGCAGCTTATCGTCACTTCAGCCCAACATCCCAGTCCGTCACGCCACATCCGAAAAAACAACGCAAAGAAACACAGCATATAAAACAAAATGTAAAATTAAAATATAAAAACATGGTAGAATGGAAACAATATTGTATAATATATCAAGTATTCATAATATACAACAATACAATTTAATCATAAAAATCAAACCTAAAAAGGAATGTAGTTCTGGAAAAGTACCACTAGAGGTCAGCAAATATTCATGCTCAGATATCCAGTTATACACTTGAAATATTTATCTGCAGTGAAAAGTTTCTTCTGCTTGTGGACTAAACCTCAACAACGCAGTGACCTCACTTCCTGTCTTCAGTCTGACCTCTCAGCTCCACACCGCAGCAGCAGTAGTTGTGGTAAACACTTTATCAATTCAGCAAAATTCACTTAGTTACATTCTTGATATGAAGTCTCACAGTATAAACTTTTTTTTTGTTTTGTTTTTAATCTAACACTGACTTGTATGTGCACAGTGGTCTCAAATGTCTCGCTGAGTAACATCTGCGATCGTGACACCGTGACTGCCTCAGGAGGATAAAACCACCCCCCCCTCGGATCAGAACCGACTCATGCAGTCAGACAGGACATTTTATTCTGCCGTAACACTTTCTGTAACATTCCTGTAAAGAGTTTTGTTTTGAGAAGTTTGTTCCATCTCTGGTGGGAAATGTCCTTTCTGCTCTTTTGATCAGATTGTGAAAATAATGTGTCTGAATCCTCCGCTGGGATTGTGTGTTTACAGACTCCACCGGTTCTTGAGTGTCTTTGCTCAGTCTCTGGGTAGACACTCCTCCTCGGTGATGCCCTGAGCTTTCAGCTCCTCAAGGACGTTGTCCAAATGGCCGGGGTCTGGGTAGCCATGGCCTGTCAGGTTGGAGCCGAACTCTGTCTTGTGGTGCACCTCGTTCCAGATGACCGTATCTGACTCACCAGTGGTGCTGGATGTACCCACGGAGAAAATGAGTCGGCGGTCCCACGCTACCAGGAGAAGCCTCAGAACCTGGACGAAGAGATGAAGAGAGGAAAACCTGGTTAGGAAAGCTTGAAGCCACAGGTGATGTTCGACATGAAGAGAGGAACTGTCGTTTACCTTGCGTCCCTTCTCGCTGTCAGGGAGGTAGCAGTGTCTGGGGAACCCGCGGGCAGTGAAGGGTTTGCCTGGATTTGGGTGCTCTGGGCCCTGAAGAGCAAGTGCAAAGTTTATAACGTCATCAGTAAACATTTCCTGTGTCCATATTTAAAAGCAACATGGGTCAGACTCTACCTGGATGCCAGGAGGGATGTTATAAATGATGCGGATGGTTTTGCAGTCAGGGTGGCCGGGTAGAGAGTGGGGGATGACATGGTACTCCATCTTGCCCGGGGGCTGGTTGCCAGTCTTGACTCCGTAGATGGTCTTGCAGGTGGGACACTGCAGGCTGCCATCCTTGTTGCCATTGTTGTACATGGCAACGAGGCACTGGAGGTGGTACTGGTGACCACACTGTGCCAGGCGGCCCACCGACTCGGCCCGGGATATGCCACCTACACCGGGGCCTTTGTAGCCCGATGGTCCAGCGAGGGCCTCCATGCAGATGGTGCAGTCCTGAGACGGGAGAGTGATTTATGAATTATGCATTCTGATACAGACCATTCTGAGCATTTCGTTTTTTCATGTTTGCTTATAATGTCTTCCTGTGTATTGCAGTCCCAGGGTCAGGATCAGGATTACGATCAGGATTAAAAACTAAGGACAACTCACCTCCTCTGGGGGATTGCGGACCTTCTGAAGGTACCTCTTCACCACCTCCTCAGGGGTTTTGCCTACAAAACGGAAACACAAAGTATGATTATCTGTTTATGACCAAAATACACGTGATGGATATTATACATCTGTCCTTCGTTATCATCATCAAACCTACCTTTACGAGCCTGCTTCTTTGTGGTCTTGCGACAGCAGTGGCCCAGGCCCGGCACAGGTTTGATGTCACTCTTGCTGACAGGTGGGGGGTGAAGCACCAGCTTGGGAGGGCGGGTGAGGCAGACAGGAAGGCCTGCTGCGCTCATCAGGATGCCTGTGATGCCTGGAAACAGCCAGCAGAGGGGGGATGTGAGACAACGTGTTTGAGGTTTAGTCATTACCTGATGAGCTTCTTTATCCAGGGAATTATCTACTAACCATACCTGTAAATCACTGACAGGTAAGTTTATTTAAAGAGCTGTAAGGTTCAACTAGCTTTAACAGGTAGGAAGCCTCTTCGAAGCTGAATCTTATTAATCGGAGACAGAAAGTTCTGGATGTGTCCATATATTTACCTGCCAGTGCAGGGTGCACAGGGCTCGATCCATTCAGGTTCTTCACTGGAACTGTTGGCACTCTGAAACACACAGCAAACAACACAAACATTAATCTGCAGGTCACCTCGGTCCTAATCTGATGAGTCACCTGTACACGTCACACACAGCCGGCTGCAGCAGATGCTCGTGTCTGTTTCGCAGTGTGTTAGCAGGTTAAGGAGCTTTTGTCGAGTCATGAGGAGAAACAACAACAGACGTCGCTTGTCACGACTTGACATCAGGTCCTGTAATTGCCAGGTAAGACTTCCTGCTATGTAAGGCTTAAGATTAGGGTGCATATGGCAGCAGTAAGCACTTGACACCAATGAAATAAGTTATTTAGTACAGTATATAAAAAACAAGATAAGAAAGAGTTGCACCCACTCTTTTTAAAGACATGTTAAGATACTTGGTCTTAAAAGTTCTGGAGAAAGATCTTCATCGACTGAGTATAGTTCAACAAATTAAAAAAACAAACGTTCGTTATCATGACTGAATAAACATACTGTCCTTAAAGGACAACAGAACTTCATCCTGTTTTACTTAGTTTACATGTGGCGGACCCTGCCACCTTTCTAGCTTCAGACAGTATTCTGGGACCTTAGTTTCCTCTCAGAACAGCTTGTTATGGAAAATATAAATATTTAATATGAGTTTGACCTCATTAATATTCTGAATACAAAAATTTTGAAACTACATAGTGTCCCTTTAAAATATGGAGGTCAAACTAAGTATATGGATTGTGGACATTTAGAGGAACCTTTTGTTTTATTTTTAATTCTAAAGTCCATCATTATGCCGAAGGAGCCCAAAGTATTTCTAACATGACACCAATACACTGTCAAACTATCCTTCTACTTGCTATACTTCTACTTCTTAACATGTGTATAAAGCACATGATAAAAGCCTGCCACTGTAGCAGCCCAGTCACAGGTGTGTACTTACGGTCTGCCAGTTTTAATAATCGTCATTTTTCCTGCTTGAAAGCACTGGAGACCAGAGACAACTCGAGATATTCCAGCAGTAGCTCCCACTTGTAGCTCTGTACAGTAGAACGTCAGTGTCTCCCTCTTCGTCTATTTACATGCAGGTGTCACGTCTCAGCTCCTCTTTTATAGAGCTAATCCACCTGCTCCCATCTGTTGACTCAACTCTGGTTGTAGGCCAGGGATTCGTCACAGGAGGGATTACCTGTCAGCAACCATGTCACGCTGCCAGGCTGCCAGAAGGCTGACAGAACGGGGCACACATGACTATATCCTAAAATAAAGATTATAATCCCAAAACTCAGGTTTGGATGGGACGATTTAAACACTTTAAAACAGCGATCAAAGCTATCCATTCATTTTATCCTCTGAACTCCTATGATGATCACTTTGACTGCAGATGTCACCTGTGCACCTGCAGTCCCATCAGATTTAAGGAAGTGCACCTGTGTACCTATGTTTAGATGCCAACACACACTAATGAAGGCATGCCACTGACATAGAAATCACACTTCTTCGACTGGAATTGTTACGATCCTCTACATGTTCAAACAAATAGTTAGAAGAATGATTCTGGAACAGCCATCAGGTTGAGGTATTTGAGTGACACTTTATAATAAGCTTCATTAATTAAAAAGGTACATTTACAGCTTTTAACACTGTAGTTAACATATATTTCACTGTAACAAACAATGCAGTTGTAGTGGTTTATAATGTTTACAGATGAACTAACAGTATTCATCAAACATTTATGAAGCATTAAAAAGCTGCAACTTTACAATACACACTTTTCTGATAAACGGTTTATAAAGCATCTCACTGTTTGTAAGCAGTGAATCAGCTATTGGCTAAAGTTTAATTATACAAGCATCATTAAGAATATTTCGCTAAGGTGTTTTCATTCTTTGTGTCTTATTGTTGCCTTTCACATCGCGTCTCCTGACTTGTAAGATGCAAAAATTATCGTCTTTCTCCATCCGCAGCGTTTGCTCTTATTTAATCACTGTTCACTTCGTTTTCATTATGCATTTTATTTATCTATCTTTTACACTCTGTTTGATGTATTTCTGCTTCAGACATCCTCTCTTTGTCCGAGCATTTTTCATGTATTCTTGGAGCACAAACTGCTTTTATATACAGTGAATATTCATACGTGTCACTATACGTTGTGGTGAACAACAGGGCGCTCTTTATGACTTGTGTTTATCCAGGTACAGTGTGAAAGCACTGCGTGGGTGATGTCAGGTGTTGGTCTTCGGCTCGTGCCTGTGAGTCGTGAATCAAATATAACAAATAACAAATTAAATATCTAAAAATATCTCTAAGAGTATGGCTTCTGTTTTTTTTTTTAATTGTCTCAAAATTAGTGAAACTGATTCAGATGTTCACGCATTGTTTGACAGTAATCATAAACAGAATCTGATCTGTTTCCTGGATTAATCTCTGTCCTGTGTTTTCACTAGCAGGGATTCTAACAATGGCACAGTTGCCACATATAGACTTACAGTCAGCCAACAAGCTGCCGTGTGACCTTCCCGCGTACACGCCTTACGTGATGCGAAGAGTCACAGCACGTGTCAACTGACTGGATCTGACCTGCGTCAAACTGGACCATGCAAGCAAGACGATGAATGAGATTAAAGAGATGGAGGTAGGAGACGGGAGAGAAAGGGTGGGAAAAAAACAGCTTGTCACGTTTTCTTTGATCCCGGCTAATCTAAGTGGCTTTGGAGCAGATTCCATCTGGACCTCTGGATGATGGAGGAGACCAAGCTGCAGCATATGGCAGCACACACGCATTGATGCGCACTAAGCAGGTACAAGCTCATACCTGAGACCATGTCTGATAGAAAGATAAACTCTCGAAGCAGGAGAAAAAAAAAGTCTGATCAGCAAAAACGGCACAGCAGGTTTTGGTCTTGGTGACACACTTGTAGGAATCAGAGCGGCTGCTGCGGAGAGAGGAGAAAGCACGGCGACAGGTGTGTGGACCGACTCTCGTCACCGCGTTAATCTGTGACACCTCTTCTGGAAACCATCTGCTCCATTTCGCTGCTGGCGAACTCTCCCAGCAAAGTGTAGAAGAAGAATAAGAAGAAGAAGAATGATATTTGTGTAATTCTGATGATTGTCTTTTCAGAATGCTAATATTAATTTGTCTCATTGTCAATAAGAATTAGAGAGTTAAAAGGTCATCGCTCTTAGAAAAGGCTGTACTTGCATTGTTGTGCCATTACTTTACTGTTATATCTTCATCGGCATAAAATGGCCTTAAAATAACAGTTTCATCAGTTATCACAATTATTCCTGGGACAACATGTCGTCCCAAAAGCGTTGTTAAAACTGTCAGTCAGCAATTAGCTGGTAAACGAAGCAGAGCGTGTAGGTGGAGCCGAGCGGTGGTTGAATTTTTGGTTGTTTTTGTGCTGATTTTGAGCTTTTGAGCTTTTGACTAAATATAAATGAAATCTCAGTCACTCAAAGGGAGCAGCGGGCGGTGCAGGGTTGTATTGTGGGAAGCAAAATGGGCTTGTTGATTTCTCTGGATTTTAAATACATTACTGTGTGTGCTCTAGCGTACCTGTTAGCACTGCTGTTGTCCGTTGCTTTTGTTTATTATTAATAACATCTTGGCTTTTTAATTTTTTTTTTTTTTATCTGGGCATATTTTGTACAATTATTTGGCTGGAAACCATAAAAAAACAATCTGACCGCAGCAGAATTAACAGACCACTTAGAACATCATGACAGCTGATGAAGGCAATCTTTCAAAAAGTCAATCGTCCACCTTTTCCTGATTATTCTTTCTTTGAATTATTAACTATAACAATGATGGGTGTATCATACACAAGTACTTGTAGGGATTCAAATGATAAAATATAGAGTAGAGCTGTTTCCCCTCGGTCCTCTTGTGGTGCCAGTTATGAATTGAAGGATTAAGCAGTAAGATGATGACAGCAGGAGCATTAAGAGGAGACAGTAGAAGGAGAAAAGAAGGGCGAGCAGCAGAGGGAATCCCACTCTGGCGGGATCAGAGAGGCTCTTGTCAGCCTGTGACGCTGGTGGTTTTACTGCAGCAGCAGGTGCTCTCACCTGATATGTTGAATGAATGGGTCAGCCACACAGCTCACCTGACACAAAACACCGAGATTACAGACGCAGGAATATTAAGCCGCTGGTATTTGGTATAAATCTGAGGCTTAGCTGGATTGCTTAATGCGAGGATTCAGGAAGCCGGGGTGCTCTGTTGGGGCAATGTTGGGTTGGCAAATTATCCTCAACATGTGGCGGTTTAATCACAGTACAAGCAGCCAAGTACACAGAGGCCGGCAATCAAAACACAAAGCCACTGCCTGCATCTGAATAATGCAGGATGCACATGAACTGCAGAATCTCTCGCATTGCTATAATAACAAATGCATAACAAAAGGAATCTAGAGCACCCCGGCAAGATCTCTTTCAGGGAGATGAGACGACTGTGTTATAAAAAGAGCGGCTATAATTGGAACATGATGACATCTAGACGCCCCGCTCACAACAATGTCACAAACACACTCAGCTGCAGAACAGAGAGTATGAGAGCTTCTCTGAAGCGTCAGTGAGCCCGAACACACACATCCTGCCCACCAGCGCCCTCTGGCTACGACACCCGGCTGCTGCGACTTCCTTCTCTTATTAACGTTCACAAATGCTGACACCAAAAGCCAAGGGTCACACTTTGAGTCTTTGGGTGTTGATTGACTCACACACATTTACCTTAACTTCTTCCGTTTTTTTTAAAGTTTACTCTGGTAAGTCCCATCAGTGAGAGGCTGTCGAATACTCCCTTCACACGTGGCTGAGGACATTTTGAAAATACTCTGATGTCTGATATGGTTTGTCAACAAAAAAGGTCTTAAACATATTATAATAATTACATCTATTATTATATAAAATTATGTACAGATTGTCTTTTTTTTTTTGAAAGATGACTGCACTGGCAAAATCCCCCCCCCAAAAAATGAAAACCGTATTCTACAGTGGTATTCTGGACATACATCATTCTGCACAGTGAAGTTAAAACAGTGGTAAACAAAACACAGTTTTGAGTGCAGAGCGGCTTTAAAAAAGGAGCTATATGCAGGAGTTCTGATTGAAAAAAATTAAAACAATGAAAAGGCCATCATGTTAACATTGGCCATCTGTTGAGTTCATGCTCAAAGCAAATGGGGGGCAGCATCACCAGACTAACCGCTAACTGCTATCGACTGCGGTAGCTAGCTGCCTTTAGCTAGTTGGCTCAGTTAGCCCTGCAACTAGCAGTGTGGACTGGGAGCTCTGAGCACTGGGAGGCTGCTGTTGTTTACGACACTAGCCCAGAGGCTTTGGATCAGGAAGCAACTGTGGCTAGCTGGTTAGCGTGATCTGTGCAACACAATAAAGACACATCATAACGGCAACACTGTTATTAGTTTACATACTGCTGATCACTTTTTCAACTAAAAGTCTTACATATTGCAACTTGAACTAAAAATAACCAACATAATGTCAACAAAGAACAGTTTTGACATCATGATGTTTGAGTATTGACATATATAAAGCTCAAATAGCTACTGAAGTTATCCAGTATCCAAGTTAGCCAGGTGCAAACACTAGCCCTCCCCTAGCATCAGAGCTCCTAGTCTGAACTACTAGCTGCACGGCAAACTGGTAACTGACAACTGGTGACAGCAACTATCTGCACCATTAGCACTGCTATTAGCACCATGTGCAGAATGCAGATGCACCTCTCTACATACTGAGGCTAAAAGCCCACAAGACTCTTGCTCTTCGTCTGTTTTAATGTTGAGATTGTGCACAAACTAAAAGAGAACTCTCCATTATGCAGACGAGTTACGAGAATATCAAGCTTTCCATAACAATGGAGACATCCCAGATGTTATAGGCACATTCCAGATGGAGTCTGCTGAGTACAACCTGTGGGTGCGCCTTGTCTTTGTTAACAGCCCATGTATCAGATGTGATGCTGCTTGAGGTTTTAATCAGCAGAGCTTCCCTGTGCTCACACACACACAAAGTACGGTATTTCCAGGCTTTTCTGATTTGTTAATGCCTCAAGCTCCCAATGAGTTTGCATGAAAACCATAAACAAACTATGTGCAGGAGTGTGTGTATGTGAAGCAAATTCATCATTAAGTGGTCACACGACGAATGTCTGGAATGTGAAACACTTGTGAGGGCTCGGCTCGCTCGGTGTGAATGCTCTTCATTGTGTTTCTGTGGAAATGAATGAGCCTGATGGACTTTGTCTCAAAGATTAAAGGCTTGTGAATGCTAATGAGCGCTCATGTTAGACACTGTGTAATGAGGGCTTCAAACAAATGAGGAATTCCTGTCTAAATCGATTTCCTTGCATATCCTGTTTAGTTGGTCTCCTTTTGTTTCATAGGCAGGGTATTGACCAGGCAGGTAGTCTGTGGAGATCCTGAATCAGCTGGCATTCAGACTCGATTATTATATGCACACCATACCCATTATAGTTAGCAGACTGTGGCCTAACTCCTGAGAAAAATATTTTCAAGTTAAAAAGTTACAATACGTACAATTTTTAGTTGAAAACATTCAAAATGTAACAAAAAATATCAACAGAATGTGAAGAAATAACAGTTTTGATATTGTGATTTCTATCTAAACGCTAAGCAGCTAGCCCCTGTCTGGCCTCCTGTGATAGCTAAACTTCAACTCTTGCCCCCCAGTGCTCCAAACTCAGTCATAACAGCAACTGCATGGCTAAAGAAGCTAACAAGCTAAAAGAAGCTGCAGGTAACAGTTGCTCTGGTGATATGCTGCACACTATTTGTTTTTATATCATATCATGGCCTCCATCAAAACATTTAAGCCACCTTTTCACTAGAATTCAATGGATATTAAGAAGCACTTGCTCTGAAAACTGCTGCGTGCTGTGGTTGGAAATTCAATTGTGTAGTTAGACGGAACAAAAGCAGTAAAGTTGTGGGTCGGAAAAACCAAAACAATGAGCTGAAAGTCACTAAAGCGGTCTTTTGAGAGCTGTGATAAACTGAGCTGAATATATTGATTATTGCAGCTTTAAGCTTAACAGACAACAAGTGAATGTTGTTTAAATATGCTCTATTGAAAATACACTTTAAAAGTTTTTTTGTTTTTTTTTTATATTCGAGTGAACTACACCCTCCTACTGTGGTTGTCTACTCACCCAGAGGCGATAAGGGCACGTGACTGAGCCATGGCGATTCGCTGCAGTGCAGGTCGGCTCAGCCCTGCGAGGCTGGACCGGGGCGGCAGAGGGGCTGCACAGGCAGCAGCACCAGATGAAGACACTGGGCCCAGGACACGGGCAGAAGGCGAGGGCGTGCAGGTCGAGGCAGCCGTGGAGATGAGAGGAGGGCCTGGAGCGGGCACTGAAGGGGCGGAACAGGAAGCAGACATGGAGGACGAAGTGGAAGGTTGAGGTGGGGAGACGGCGGGTGGTGAGAGTGTGGTGGATGGTGGAGGAGGAGGCGGTGGAGGAGGGGGGAGAGGTGGCGGAGGGGGGCGGGTGGAGGAGATGGAGAGGGCGGCGGTAGCTGAGCCAAGGAGGGAAAGAGAGTGGGGATAACCTCCTCCGAATCCGAGGCTGGAACTGCCAACGCTGCTACCACCAATGATACCAAAACCTCCAGGACCACCCATACCGCCCACACTGAAGCCACCCGTCGCCCCAACTATGGACGTCCTGTGAGGGGAGTATGAGCGGGACAGGGAGGGAGGCCGAGGGAGGGTTAGTGAGTACGACCCTCCTGGGATAGGGTGACTGCTGATTTTGGGGCTAGGTGGCTTGGTCTGTGGCGGCCTCCGACCCAGAGTGTGAGCAGTCGACATGGCGCCTGCTTTGACGCTAAGCACCAACATACACTGCTGACAGGCGCAGGGCTGTCCCAGGGACGTGATGGCCGAGGCAGGGAGCGCCCCACTGGGGTACGCACTCCCGTTTCCAGTCCCGCTGCTGCTCATCCTGATCCCCATGCCCACTCCTGAAACATCCACACCGAGCAGTCCTCCATGGCTAGGCATGGACATGGGCCCCCAGGCATGGTGGGATTTGGGCAGGGGCCCTGACACCAGCGGGTAAGCCAGGTCGGAGCGGCGCTGGATGCGTCGGCAGCGCTGCGTCTGTCCATTGATTTGGGTCATGCTTTCGAAGTCAATGAGGTAGCAGAAACCCAGCGGCGCCAGGTCCAGCCAGGGCTGCTGCCGATCGCGTGCCGCCTGGATGGCGATGCCCACCTCCGTGTCGTATGCCGTCCAACTTCCAGCGTCGTTCTCCCACTCCCACAACCAGCCCTGGCCTGGCGCTGAGGTGGGGTCGTAGAAGCTACGTCGTACCGGTCGAAGGGTACCTGAGGCAGGGATTAAGAATCAGAGCAATGCTAAAGATGCATGCACATCATTAGACTTTGAGAGGAGAGAGATTTTGAGTTTGGGCTTCTTCCATGTCAGAAGACTTCTAAACATCTGGCAGATTTCTACAGTAACAATAAAGTTTGAGCATCTTCGTTTCTGGACTGCAGCCGTGATCATGCTGCTGGGTGATGGGAGGTGGATGCAGTAGGAGGTCTGAGACTGACTGTGGCACTATTTGCTGTAGACGAGTAGATTGCAACCCTAACAAATTCAACATGTCTGTGTTTGCTTGCTAAGAATTTGGGCAAACAGGTTTCCCCTGGTAACAGCACATAGTGTGCTGAATTCTGATTGGCTGGCAGCCTTGATCCGACCCAAAGCTGGCTGTGTTTGCTTTCCCAGGGTGCCCAGAGAAACTCTACAGAGTCTTCGTACTGTAAAGCCCTCACATATCTAATCCTGAAACACGCAGCGACTCTACCAAGTAAAAAAATCACATCTCATGTACACTGAACAGTTTAGGCTTCAGTTAAATGTGCAAATGAAAAGTGCAGTGAAGCTTTTGAAGCACAAGTCATCTGAGAAACAAACCATACAGTATATGTGTGACACCGACATGTAACAAGACAACAGAGGAGTTCATTCATGAAATCTGCTCCCATCGACCCCATTTTATCAATGACCTCAGACTCCTGAAATTCCTCCCCACCCTTCTCCACCCTCCTCCCTTTCTCCTATTTAGACTGGGGTACCCTGCTTCGCCTCTCTCACCAATTCAGCTTCTGCCGGGATTGGAAAAACAAACTGCACAAAGGCTTTTGTCAGCCAATGTTGAGAGAAAGAAGGGAAATGTTGGGGTCTCTGCCAGAGTTGGACGACTGACAGTTCCCTGCTTTGTCTGGCACTTCTCTACTGCCTGCCTCGCTTTTACAGAGCTCTGACTCCTGAAAGATGACTTCTTGTGTCCTTATTCTGCCATTAAGGCCAGCAGTACTGAAGCTGAGGGTTGCAGATGATTTCTGTGTGTGGATTCTTTAGCTGCTACGATACAAACACACAGGTCCAAGACTTGTTTTACCACAGACCTTATAGACCTCACCTTATAAAATCACAGACGCACAAAATCTGTCCTTTAAAAATTAGGTACTAATGCAAGGGGGAGATGTATTGCTACCATGTTAAATTTACTTTGGGCTTATTCAGCATATGTGAAAATTAAAATTAAAACTGAAGGATCCTCTAAATGTCTCTATGCACTCCATGTATTGGTTTGACATCCCCATTTTAAAACGGGCACTGTGTGGTTTTGGAGGAAGGAAGGTTTAAAGAGGAAAATAAGGTCGAACACTGTCTGATGCTGGAAAGGTGGCAGGGTCCGCCACATATAAACAAAGTATAGACAGCAAGAGATTGTGTCCTTGTTGTTTGAGGTCAGTTTGTTCATTCGGTCAAGACAACAAGGAGTTTGTTTAGACATTAACATCTGATTGAGATTCCCTCCTTTTAACAGTACACACACACACACACACACACACACACACACACACACACACACACACACACACTTGTAATCAGACAGGTGTACTGTCACCTAATGGGAGACTAGATTTGAAGATGTAAAATAAAAAACACACATGATAAAGGTGGTCTCTGGTGGAGCTGGACGATGCGCGACGCTCAGATAGATAAAGCGGACACACAGGAGCAGTGAGGAGGCCTCCACCTCGGGCCCGGCTACACCGCTACACCCCTCCGCCCTGTGTCTCCCCCTCTCCCCCCCTTTGCTCCTCACCTGTGTCCTGTCGGAACTGGTGCATGGAATGCAAATCGATGATGTAGGGCGAGAGGCGAGAGTCCACCTGGCCGAGGACAACACTACCACACCGCGGGTCGCTCCGGATGACTGCCTCGATGTGATGACAGACAGCCGGGCTGTAGGGCCGCCAGCGTCCGTGCTCGTTCAGCCATTCCCATACCACCACGGCGGATGCTAGTAACATCCTCCTCCTGCGAAGGCGAAAAGATAACAGTGACAACACGGTGGCACATATGATGCGACGAGGCGACGGGCATTTAAAGATCCCCTGCCGCCGCTCCGCCGTGCATCCCTGCGCACAGCGGCGCTGCATCCATCTTGGACAGTTTGCAACCCAGATGTGTCTCCTATCTGTGGATATAAATATATATATATATATATATATATGGGGATGACACTACATCCAAAGCGTACCTTCCATGTTTGTAGTTTCGGTTACGCAGCAATTAGTAGGTCCGTTTATCGCGCGGAGAGGACACGGAGCGGTTCGGGGCGCAAAGCCTCGCAGGATGGTTGCATTTTACTCCCTATGCAGATGAGTGACGTCTACTGAAATCATTTCTCCGGCACAATCAAGTTAGGGTGAGAGGAGGAAATGCAACTTGGATGGTGGCGGTGGTGCGGCACTGGTGAAGTAGGTTACTGTGACAGGATGCTTCGATCGTTTGCGTCTGATAAATTTGAGCCGCGAGGAGGAGGAGGAGGAGGAAGAGGAGGAAGCTGAGGCAGGCACAAAGAAGATGAGATTAATATTTACCAGATCGATCGGCTCCAGTGTCTCCAGTCAAATCACTGCTCTGTAGAACAGTTCGCGTGCTTTGGATCCATCTGTCACGGAGAGAATGTCTTGTCTTCAGGTAGAATCCCGGAGTTGTTCTTACATAATTGATTAATCGCGTGGCTCCACAGCGCTGATTGATCCACTTTGACTCGAGCTCATCAGAGTATCTGCTCGTCCACACTGTCTCGATCGAGAGCCACACTCAGGCACACTCACACACACAAACAAACACACACAAACACACACACACAACACTCAAAATTATTTGGCCGGCGAAAAATAAATGTTTGACACTCGCGTGCGTGAACACTCCCACGCCTAGAAGGCCTCTAACATCCAATCAGATTTGAGCAAGTGCTCCGTGTGGCCAATGATGAACGTCTCTTATCTGGAGCTGTAGTCGATCACTTAATTACGTGTATAAACTGCGTGTTTGTTTTCGTAGGGGTTTCATGTTAACCGAAAATATTCATAGATCCTCTTTTTTAACGTCGCGATTTGTTACGACAGGATACAAAAACCTGTGGAGATGCCGGGGATTGAACCCGGGACCTCATACATGCGAAGCATGCGCTCTACCACTGAGCTACATCCCCATTGGCTAGGAGGCGAAAAAAATAGTATTTGTATGCACTAGTGCTGTGTCGCTATAGTCGTTGTTGCACGATTTGAGTAACCTTCTATTTATTTAACTACAGTGTACCACACCTCCACCTTTTAATGAACCGTCCTTTGATAAATTCAGAAGACACCTGAGACAAATATTCACAAGTATGTCAAAGGTAATGGCCCTGCTGTAGTTCATGGCATCATTACATGCTTAAACAGTGAAGATACACCGAGCTTAATAAAATATTCACTTCATCACACCAAGTCATCTCCCATCTGAGAGGCTGGGACTTTTACAGGGGCACTGTGGACCTTTGTGCTGGGAGCCGGCCCTTTGTTTCTGTTGGTGGACCTCATGTCTGAGCTAACATTAGCTGCTGCTGGTGCTCCGTTAGCAGAGCTGAAACAAATCAAATCATAAACTGTTAAGCTGCTGCGGTATTTCAGGTTTAATTCACTCGTATTTAATCAGATTACCAAGAAATGATTAATGATAACTCTGCATTAAGACAAGTTCGAAAGTTAGAAAAGTGGCAGGGTCCGCCACTTACAAACAAAGTAGAACAGTATGAATTGTGTCGTCCTTTACGGTAAACTTGTTTATTCACTCATGAACACAAACTCTTCTGATTATAATTTCTTCACCAAAACTACAAAGTGCACCTGTACAATTGACTTACATTGATTGCTTAATCGTTGAATATGTAATAAAGAATGATACAAACAGTCATATCTGTTTTATAATTTCCATGTGAATTAGAACAAGACATTTCAAACATTTCAAAAATGATATGCCACAGTCCACCATGCACAGCACGCATACAGGCTGACGCACTACCACAAAGTTTGTTTCTTCACTGGCTGACCCAGTTTTATATTAGAAGAGGTACATTCTCATACAAACATTTAAAACCTCTGTAACAAACATTCAAAATGTAATTCAGTATGAAATTGATAACAGCTTTATTGATCAAACGAGTCTTCTATCCTGAGGCCTCAACAGGAAGAGGAGTGACAGGAGCCCTGCAGGACACCAGGGTCACGTCTGAAGGTTACATTCTGCGGTTAAAGAGCTGGGAAATGTTTCATAGGCTGTTACCAGGATTTTCAGACTACTATGGAAAAGCATTTACACTTTCGTATTGGGACATACAGTTTATGGAAAAGACACTTCACAACTAATCTGTGTAACTACTTTTTCTTTCACTCTGCTCTCACAGTGCAGTCACATCACTCTCCTTGCTGACACATCCCCCTTCCTCAGACCAGATCGCACTGCCAGAGAACTGATGTAGATCTATCAACAGTCCAGGTCCACCACTTGCTTCGCCTTTGCCATCCCCATCTTTCTCCTCCTTTTCCTCCCCTTTCTCTGGCTCGTCTGTTAACCTGGTCTGTTCCTCCGCTTCCGCACCCTCCAAACTGGACTTATCATCTGACGTGTCCCCTCCTTCTCCCTGCTCCTGATTACCCTCCTCGCTGTCTTCCTGGTCACCTCCCTCGCTGTCACAGCCCTGGCTATCACCCTCCTCCACCTTTCCCTCCTCATCTTCCATGTCCTGCATTTCCTCTCCGTCCTCATCAGACTCACTGCGAGGCCACAGCTGGACTCCGAGACGTGTCTCCAGAGCTAATGCTGCTCCTCTCACTCGGTCCCTGACCCCTCCTTCCTTATACACTATACGCCGGATGGTGTACTCTCCCTCGGCCTCCTTGTTCAACTTCTTGTAAAAGAAGATGAGCAGTAGGACTAAAAATAGTAGGAAGAAGAAAAGGAACGGCACAGTCCAGCTGGATGATGAGCTCATGGTTATGT
Source organism: Acanthopagrus latus (assembly GCF_904848185.1). Lineage (NCBI taxonomy): Eukaryota > Metazoa > Chordata > Actinopteri > Spariformes > Sparidae > Acanthopagrus > Acanthopagrus latus. Next base: position 18,337,089 of record NC_051048.1, read on the forward strand.
CTGAGGGGAAGAGAGATAAGAGTTGAGTTAGCTGAGTTAGCATGGTCACACACTGATATTTATTCATTTCATTTAAAGCTTTTTTGTATTGACTGTTTCTTAAATAAACAGTTTAACATTTTGAGAAATGCTCCAGTTAATTTTCTTGCCACTTATGGTATGCCTGTTTGTACAATAAATATGTGGCTGATGTTGCCTGTTAGCTTAGCTTAACAAACACACAATGGAATCAGGCCACAGATCTAGACATGTTCCTGCACATATACCTTGAAAAACCTCAAATTATCAGCTTTGCACTTCAATTTTTGTATAAATCAAAAGAGCAGAACATTAATGGTGGTTCGCCAATACTCCACCGATGGTGATTCACACAGAGCGAAGCATCGCCGCCTCAGAGACGAACCACCGTGTAATTTACACAGAAAGCCGGAGCTGCGGTTCCTAAAGATGTGTGATGGTACACTTCATGATGGTGACATCTGTGTGATTTCAAGGTGTTTCCCTGGTGTCCTCTTGACAATCTAAACCCGCGACAGTTTATAATCATATTGATGCTGTTATATTGTGCTGTGATTGAGATCCCGACCCACCAAACATCCTTGAAAGTGACAAAGTTCCATTTTTCGTGCTAAATTATATAATTACATAATCGCCATCAGTAAACTGGAAGCTGTCTGACTCACTGGCGGGACAGGGGCTGTTTTGTGGGAGAAAGTTCACTGAAGTCTCGGTCAGGACTGAATGTCACGAAGATTTATTTTAATCACAAACACCTGGTGAGGAAAAGTTTTTTGCTGGTGACAGAAGCTATTTTTCAGGCAGAAATATGACAAAGAGTTATATTTTTATCATATTTTTTTCCTCATCCAAGTAGTCAAAGGGAGTTACAGTCACTACGTTACTGTTGTTTGGTCCTGTAATGTTGCTTTGTGTGATGTTTCTCTTTATTAAGTTGAGTGAAGGACCTGTGCAGTTATCTGACTGACACGCCCTTGATATGCGCAGCCGGCTTATCTGTTCACACTAGTTCGGTTCGCCAATAACGCGGCCCTGATACTAACCCCAGAGGCGTATCAGCGGCAGGAGCGAATTTTCACCCCTTGCCTCCGAGAGATTCACACGGAGATGGAGGCAGGGAATTGGAATAGGATCTCCGCACCCAAACAGCAGTGTGAATGGCGCTACTGAGCTTTTGGGACACAGACACACTAAACCTACATCAAAGAACAAGCGACAACGAAGGCTGAATGCTGCGTCTCGCCCAAATAGCTGCACTTGAACACAGAACAAAGACTACAGCTGTCAGCCAACCAAGTGGCAGGAGAGTCTGAAAGCGTCATTTTCACACCACTCTCTCAAACACAGCCATATGTCTCTTAAAAAAGTGATGTAAAATAAGTGGAAATCACACTAGATCTGTGAAATGAATGGATATCACAGTAAACAGCTCAAGAGGCTTTCCTTTTTTCAGTAATCTTGTGCACTGGTTTGCTGAAATGAACAGCCAGTCAGAGTTATTTATATTACTGGCAGACTCAGATGCTCAGTCAGGGCCCTGACAGGTGCTGGTAGGTGGTCTTAGTTACCTTTGGACAGAGACACACAAGCTTTTTCCCCCTTGTGCCATCTTTGCGCCACACTGAGATAAACTAAGCTAAATTTTAGATTTACCATACACACACACACTCATCTAACTCATAGCATAAAGTGAATAAGTGTGTTGTTCAAAAGAGTAGTCTGGTGGCTGTGGCTCAGGGGTAGAGTCGGTGTCTCATTATCCAAAGTTCGCTGGTCGAAGTGTCCTTGGGCAAGATACTGAACCCCAAACTGCTCCTGATGTGCTGGTCGGCACCTTGCATGGCAGCCACCGCCATCAGTGTATGAATATATGAATAACCGTGAACCGCTTTGGACAAAAGTGTCTGCTAAATGTAAAATGTAGTCATTGGGAATGTTTCTTTTTCTTATTTGTTTTGGTCCATATATGAGTATGGTCTGTAATGTCAGAGAATGCCTTGTGCATGGAGCCTTAAATGATGCAAACGTTAACTTCACATAATTTTTCTACAGTTTGCATGTTTTCCATCATGTACAGATACTTGCTGTATATAGGCTGTTCGAACCAGGTCTCAGTCCAATACTGTTCATCTCCAAGAACACCAACAATCCCCTCAGTGTTATCAAACTGTAAATCCCACGACACTGCGACAGGTAAGATTTAGAAATGTACTTTACCTCCTTAGAAAATCTCCCTGTTGAGTGTGAAAATCCCACTGGCTTGAAGTCGAAGTTACAGGCAGATCTTTGCAGCCAAACTCTTTTGTACTTTTAAAAGAGCTGTGAAGTTTGCACCAGAAGAGGATCCATTGGAGAATTTATTTTCAAGACCTAGAAAAATACAAAATAAGAAAACTAAATGACAGAACATCATGCCAGTCCACTCCAGTGTACCACTTTCTTTCCTGGACAGGTATCCAATCATGACACAGTTCTAATAAGAAAATTACCATCCACACTGCCTGAAATGTCACCACAGGCTCATATATATATATATATATATATATATATATATATATATATATATATATATATATATATATATATATATATATATATATATATATATATATATATATGTATGTATGTATATGCACTGGAGACATAACAGGAAGTCTGTATTGCCTTTATCATGCTTGACTGTAAAATGTCTGCAGTGGAGTGACAGGAAGCCAGAAGACCGCTCGCAGTGGTGCTGGTTTCCTGTTCAAATGATAATCGAGCAGCGTCAATCAGCCAGCCGAGGGAGGGAAGGAAACTTTTGTTTAAGTCATGTTGAATAAGACTAATAAGATCTGACATTAAGAACATGATGTGTAATAAAAAATATAATAAAATGACTTAAGTATGTGCCCTTAAATGTTCTATTTGAAAAAAGAAAAAAAAGAAAAAGTCTCACTCCTAATTCGTCAGAAACTGTAGCTTTGACATGGCTCTCATCATAGTGGCCTCGGTGGTGAATTTGTGGCCGCAATTCTGTAATTGTTCGACTATTTTGCATAAAAGATTCAAATATCTGCACTAACTACTTGTAAACACCATGGAGCTGCAATTAAATACTCAGTGCTAAATCTGAAATATGATGACAAAGTGAGAAATGATAGAAATGTCTGAAGCAAAATCAAGTTAAGAGGATGTATAAATGATGAAAAAGAGTAAGGAAATAAAATGTAAAGTCACTTACTTAAGTTTTGAGCTGAACATTAATCAGGAGTTAAAAGTTTTGGTTCCAGGCGGTGCCACAATGCAAACTGCGGTGTGAAGACGAGGCGTGTGACATTGAGGGTACGTCTGAGAAGTGTGACAGCATGTCAAAATGAGAGAGGGGTTGATGCATGAAGTGTGGTGAAGAAGGCTGAGGTAGGTGGAGGCTGAAGGCGGGGGGTGTGTGAGAACACAGATTCAAGACAACATCAAGCAGGGTGTGGTTTAAAGCAAAGATAAACAAGTGCAATGTATTTATGGAAAGAGGAAGACAAATGTATTTGAATTTTTTTCCCCTCAACTTGTATCACTCTGGGTTTGCAGCACAGGTGCAGTTCAGTGTATCTGTATATCTGGAGAACACAGAACCCTTGGCTGACTAGAACTCTCTACGTTGTGAGAGCACCCATATTTCCTGTGTGACATTTCGACCTTGTGCAGTCATATTCATCAGCAGATCGTCGGTGGCTTCACAAAGGGCAGCCGAGGTGAACATGGTGCCTGAGTTAGTAAAAAGACATACCATCAAAATTTTACTTACAGCGGAAAAGCTTAAAGGCGTCTAAAATTGTTACACCCTCCCCAGGACCAAGAATAAAATCACAACTCGGATTACTCTCACCAAGGCTAAACAATAATACTGTTATTATCGTACACTTCAGTCGAGAGAGGTAAACCAATGAAAAGTCAAAAAATGTCAGGTTCAAAAGACGCAGCCTGCTTCTGGGCCACATCCTGTTCTCACTCTGCTGGCCAGGCAGCCACAACACCCTCCCCCTTCAGACAGCTGTACAAAATCTGTACAGTAAGTTTGCACTGTATAAAGAGGACATGAATTTGACTCACTGCTGTGCAATCACTGAGTGTTTTAATGTGTGGATGGAGTTTGCATGTCATTTCAAATTAAGATACCAGAAATCACTTTCTTTGCTCTTTACATTTCAGTGCTACTGCAAAAAACAAAACAAAAAACCCCTCTGATTCCAATTCATAGGTTTATAAAATGCTTAGCAATGTTTATACAGTAATTAGGCTACTCACAAATATATATATATATATATATATATATATATATATATATATATATATATATATATATATATATATATATATATATATATATATATATATATATATATGTATGTATGTATAAAACATTTTAGAACTCAGAACCCAGAGAGACAGCTGGCCTACACACAACAGTCAGGCTATGGCTTCTACTTGGGTATGGCATCACCATGTGGTCAAACCACATGCAGAACCTCAGAACACAATAATGTGTTAATTAGTAATGTGATGTATTGTTAATGCCAGACAAGCTGTATGGAGCCATTTAAGGTTCGTTAAGTCCCCATCTACTTCAGCTATTTAGGAAAACACTGCAATGAAACTTTTTCCTGTGACTTTAACACTTGACCTGACTTCACACCAGCATGGGCGTGGGTAGATAATGCCTGAGCATGACTTCTTGTTTTTGGGTGAACTTGTACTTTAAGTTGATTTCAGTGCTGATTCTCCTGATGCATTTATACCCTCAGCTGGGCTCCTGCTGCTTGAGGACGCAACTACAGGCTCACAGGACTACCACCAGGCGTAACTACAGCACCACTCTGCACCATCAGACCACAGATTGTTCTGTGTCATGCTGTTCATTTGCTGCAGCCTTTTTGCAAACTCCCAAAGGCTGCTATGGCTTTTTTTTCTCATTTTAAGTGAAGCCCTGCTGCCAGTCATTGACACCGAGCCAGAGTTGGCTCTGCTGGTAGCTTGGTTTGTTTAGAAGATCTACTGAGAATGAGAGTACTCAAGACATTCAAATTAATAATGGAACTAACTTTAGAAGTTGTTTTGCATCATTCTACCCACTCTGATGTCTACAGACAGCTACGTTGTGGTTTCCCATGTGGCGTCATTGACTGGTCATGCTAATTGGCTACTTGTGGATACTGATTACATTTAAAAATACATCTTAATAAAGCATTAAGTGTAATACATTCAGAAACAAATGCCTACATAAGCCAATATACTGTGAGAAAATCCTCAGGGCCCTGCATCCTTTTATGTGTTATATGTGTTATGTGTTTTGTGTGTGCATATGTCTACTCACATTGTGTAGGCAGCAGTCGCTTAGCACACCTAACACACTCAAATCATTTATATTATTCGACACAGAAATAACCACATGTAGCACAATCACAGTATCTCGGAGTAAAAAAACCAAAACAGAAAAAGGCAAGTCCATTAATACAAAGGAGGAATGAATGTTTATTGGGATTTCACAATGTAGTCTCATTTCACCTGCTACTGGATTTAAAGTTAGTGTTAAGAGGTAAGTATATAAAGAAAGAATGATGTAAGTTATAAGTAAGGATAAGCTTGATGTGGAATGTACCATTGCTACACAAGGTTAACAGAAATGCTTCTAAATGTAACAGCAAAGAAACCCCCCCCCCCCAAAAAACCCTTAGAATAATAAAAAAAAATAAATTGAAATAATCTTTTCATCATCAATACAAATTCAACTGCAAACAGCAGAAAATCCTTAACATTTCATCTTAACTTAATTTTTACTAACTTGCCAATCTGTGTTTTAATGACACTGCATTTAGGGAACAATAGTTTGTACTGTATAAAGCACAAGTCAAAAGCAGAAGTGATGACTAACATTTGTCTTCTGCAGAGATTATGACTCTTTAGAGGGCACCAGCATTTCCACACGTCAGAAGAATGAAAAAGGAAAGTGTTTTCCGTATTATTTTTTTTTTTTCCAAATATCTTGCCTCATGATGTTACAGAAAACTTCAAAGCAACTATCCTCTTCTGAAAACATGAGGTAAAAAAATCACCAAGCGCTACCTTTCCATTGACTTCAATGACTACACAGAATTACGATACACATAAATATTCAACTACACTCTCATCAACTATTATTCACATAATTCTCCCTGTTGAGGTCATGATGTCTGTGAACCTTACACGCGGCGTCAAGATGAAGTAGTAAAACAAAGTACAAGTCACATGATAAGTTAACAACTGGGGGCCTGGTACGACATCACAGTTTTAGCAGCTTTACCTACCTGATTAAATAGCCCTAATGGTTACATTTGTGAGTGCCTCATAGAAAAAAATGATATTGGAGGTGCTTAATCACTTTGCTATAGTACGTCGACCTTCATTAGTGTTTATATAACGCTTTTTTCCCCCGCTACTTTATTCATTAATTTGAGGCAATGGTGCCACTAGAAGTCCTTCAAAATGACCGGAGGATTTTGTAAAGCTCAAAGCTGCACTCTATGCATCACGAAATAGCTGCTACGATAGTCCAACTTATGAAAAACAACACTCACGGTCAGGTGTCACTCTACGCAGATGACACCTCGTTCTCAGCCACAGTCTGGAAAACAATCACAGAAACAAACTGCGGTCTCGTTTCCAACAGAGTAGTCGGTTGTAAGCCACTGTGATTCAAAGTTCATCGCTACCCCTCACTACATTCCCACTCACACAGCTTAAGGTACTGTTGATTCTAGTAAGGCTATGGTCTATGAATTTAGTAAGAATGCCCTCTGAATGTAGTGGTTCTCTGTGGCGCTCATACATCCCCATCCTCAATCCGAGCCAGCTGCCTCTCCAGCAACTCGATCCTCTGGCTTTGAGCGAGGACGACAGCACGCAAGGCCTTCATTTCAGCTAACAACTCGTTCAGAAGATCCTCCTGGAAGAAGAAGAAAAGAGTCAGAAAATGACCTCAAGCATGAAAAATGTGAGGTAAGCAAGGTCATCATCGTGTGTGCTCACCTCTCTCTTTGGCCTCTCAGAATTTCCATCCGTGTCCTTTGTGGCTACTCGTGGCGGTGGCACCTCCTCATCCGTCTCTTTGGCGACAGAGGTAGTTGTGGATGCAGGAGCTGAAGTTGGGGCGGCCCCGGCCCCAGAATCCTGTGAGACGAGCTGGGGTTTGCTTCTGATGGTGTCTCTGTGCTTGGAAGGAGGAGCACTGTACCCACCGCTCAGAGAGACTAACAGGGGCGGTGCATCCTGCCCAGCAATCCACTCGTCAGCCAGGAGAGCCGGCTCCAAGCCAGCAGTGTCTGGGTAAAGGTCTCCTTGAAACAGGTCTGACTGGGGAGGCGAGATGGAGACATTTTATTACAGAGATCTGGACAGACTTTCTGTATACACAGAAGGTTTCCATTTTGAAATTAAAGGTAATGTAAATTGGTTGTTTTTAAAATGACTTTCTCTTTTTAAAGGCTTTGTATGTCTTACCTTTCGTGGTACAGTCATAGAAATGGGTTCCACTTTCCTCTCATGGAGTTTGTAGAATCTACAGAAGACCACCAAATTAGTAATTTCCTGAAAGATGGTGCAACAATCTACATTTCTCTTTACATAGAAAATTAAAAATCACCAAAATACTAAAAGATTTTAGATTGATGCTAACTGTGGCTATCTGTCAGCCCCCAAGCCCAATGAATTCTCTAGAGAGTATGAAATCAAATATATACATTTATTTTCAGTAACTTCCTTTAATAGGTGACCATTTTAGTTTTTATCTTAAGTTACTTAAACAGGAGTACATAATCCATTTGTTTGGGTTGGCTCCAGAGAATGTAATCTCTTATGACATTTTAAAGACTATTAAGTCAAGCACATTTACCTGGCAATTTCACACTTGTTGACATCCACACCTCTTTTACTAAGAAAGCCCGCCCCCCTCTGAGGCTCCTTGCTGCTGTATAAGCTGAGGAAGTGGACATATGGCGACTCGTCTGTCACTTCAAAATACCGGATGGTGCAGTCCCCCTGGAAGCCAGAGGAAAATTTCATTGAGACGACTAAAATAAATGAATGGGAAATCACCCTCATGTTACCAGGCGGGTAAATCTGTGTTTTTTATACAATTCTGAGGTCGAACCTTTCCACACAGGTAGACCATGTTTGTGTCTGGGTCGTAAAAGGGTAGAAGAACCCCGTTACTGGTATCCATCTCCTGTACTGCCATAGGTTCAGAGAGATCTTTCTGTAAAAAAAAAAAAGAGAACAAAAAATATTGTACATAGAAAAATTGCAAGAAAACTCCAAGGCACTAACTATTAAAATCCCTCCTTGGTTGCAGCATGGTCAGTGCACTTACGGAACTAAATGTATAGACCTTGTCGTGAAAAAATGTCTTTGTGTTACTGTTCCTGCACTTCAGCTCAACATAGAAATGCTGTCCGGGGAAACACAATGAGAGTCTTTGTACTAAAGAGACTGTAACTTTGGAAAATGTCCACTTGATATGACTAACTCAGACTGCTGAAGCCTCATGTGAACTTGGATAAGCTAGAAATAAACTCGTATCATTAACCTTATTTGTATGTGTTCTTCTTAACGTTGGTGAAAATACAATAAGAAGAGATCTTTTCGATGGTCTCTGCTATTCACTACATTGACAGTGAGCATGAATTTGTGCAGTGCAGAATCGTTGAGTATGAAAAGAATTCGTAGCGACAATATATTACCGTATCCCACAATGCAAGCTGTCTCTCACTCATACGGCTGAAGCCTGTGGTCAGGATCTTCCCATCTGAGAGGAACACAGCTCTCATGGGCCTGGTGCCATCATGGACCTTCTCTTTGACCTAAGAAAACAATTACAGACTGAGGATCATCTATGTGGAAGCTACATAAAGTGCTGCAAAACCTCTTCTGTGTGTGTGTATATAATTGTAGAGAGATTACCTTGAGGACAGTACCCCGCCGTGGGTCGATGACACGCAGAGCCTTGTCCTTGCAGACTGTACAGATAGCGCTGCCATCTTTGTTCCAGCTGACACTGTAGATAAGGTCTGGGTGGGCATCAGCCAGCTGGTACACCAGCTCCCCTGTGCCCAGGTTCCACACACAAATCACATTATCACAGCCTAGAGAGGAAGACACAACATCCAGTTCAATTCAATTAAAATCCCTCTCAGCTCAGGACACAGGTGATTCAATTCTTCAAGGGCATAAATGCTAAATGTTCTTTTGAGTATATACACTGAGAGCAGTCCGACGAGTACAGTGGAGGGAGGCCATTAAGCACTTTGTATACCAAGAGGAGGTCATTCAGCTGCGATACAAGACATACATTAGCACAGTTCAGAAAACAACAGGAAGCCAGAAGAGGTTTCTGAGGAGCGTAGGTGAGTGACTTATGAGTCTGCAACTTGACTTGAAAGAAGAAATCTTTTCTCAGATCTGCTGAACAAAGACAGCCTGATGTTTGACAGGTGTGTGCTTGTGTGCAAATACAGTTTTACTGGCTGACAGCATCTGCAGGGGATTGACTAGAGCGATGCCGTCCTAAATATAATCTGCCAAGGTGCGAACCATTTGGGTTGTTTCACCTGAGGAGTTTCTGCACTTTATGTCACTGCTGTAAAAGGGGCAGAGCTTATTTAGAAGAAAAAAAAGTGATGTCATGTAGTTCACAATTAAGCGGCATTTCAATTTAACTTTGACACTTGGCTTATTTGAAAATGTTGCTGGCACCGTCAATCAAATCTGACCACAACACACAAACCCATTTTTCCATCTAATTAGCTCTGGTTCTGGGGCAGGTCCAACTGGTTTCCGCTGATGAGACTGAAATTATACTGCGAACAGGAGCCGCTCCCAAATGCAATCGAGGGAAGAATAACATGCCAATGGTTGACCTACTCTAGTTTGTTCTGTGATTGTCTGGAGGCATTTATTCATCAAGTCACATAACATAGACAGGTTTCTCCATGCATTTCCATAGACTTCAATACAACTGTCATCAAAGTAAGATTCTGTGACTTCTTTTTTACATCCCTTGTTGTAATCAATGATGCTTCATCAAAATGCACAGCGACTTATAGAATATGATGGGCTTGCTTCTGTTCCAAGTTCAGGCCCAGAAAACCTTCCACTTTTTGTTTCCAGCTGAGACCAATTTTTAGGAAATTGCAGCTTGGCTCCTGATAGATTAGATGGGCTTTAACGTGGTTTTCTCCTGTACATTATAATAGAAGAATAAAGGATAGTGTTATTCTCTTTATTGTTTAACTCTTGCCTGTGTTTGGGACACGCGTGCCAACATAAGTGTAATTATGTCTCATGTTAATCACGTCCTCCCTTAAACTGGCATTGCATTGTATGAACTGCTGAGGGAGGAAATCCAATTCCTTGCGTGTATAATGCAGTAGTATTTGAACTGGCTGTCACTGAACACCATCACAGTAAGATAAGAGCTGCTCTTCAACTCTCACCATTTACAAACGGATGGGTACCTGTCACTTTTCGCTGGATGATATGGACAGTGCCAAGTCGTGTTGGCAGCCATGTTTGCCGTAGTTACTGACCGCATTTGTTAAGAAAGGGAACATGGGTACAGAAAACTCATTTATCATGGTCTGCCAGCACACGCCCTTCTGTTTGTCTTTATGTAAATGCATGTAAAACAGCACTTGAGCCACGTTTGCCTTGTTGAAAGCTGGTACAGTTTAATTCCTAGAGGATGTTCTCCACAGTTCACATATAAAAGAGAAGTCTAATCAAGTGATCTTTCAGATCTGAAAGGGTTCAACTGTTCAGTTTATATCATTATATCATCATATCATTGGGCAGCAGTGATAAATGACGTCACCTGCAGTCAGGAGGATGTTCAAGGCACTTGGGTGCCAAGCCAGGATTCCCACTCTTTTACTGTGTCCCTCCAGGGTCACAATGGCGTCAGTCATTGGACTCGTCAGGCCCCCGTCTGGGATCTGCCACACCTTCAATCAACAAGACACAACAGCACATTAATTTTTAAATGCCATTATAGTAGTGTATGTTGGATCCATTCAGCTGCATTAGCGCCACTTTATCTTTATCTATCTGGTGCACTTTAATGCCTAGAGAGTGTATCTTCCCAGAAAACACCCCTCAGGAAGAGTAAGTGTTGAAAACATTGAGTCCTAAAAGCATTTCAGTTCAATTTTAGTAATACACCACATTTACATTAGCGGACACTACTTGAACCAAAGACAAAAGATGTGTTAAGGACCTAGTTTTCACAGCTGTGGTCAGGATGACCTGCATATATGAAGCTACAAACCACCAGCACACATGCTTGACAAGCCTCGAAAGTGTTCCTCTACCTTCACTGTACAGTCCTCTGAGGCACTTGCAATCACGTTGTCGTCATGAGGAGACCACTGGATGTCCAGCACCGGCGCTGCATGGCCACACACCGTGGGACAGGACTGATCGATCCTGCCACTCTGTGAGAGGAGAGTACAAATCATGACCCTGTGACGGAGAAACTTTAACACAACTTTAACACATTACAGGAGCGTAACCTTTGTCCACTAGCTGGTAAAGTGCTGCATATGCATTAGCCAGACATGCAGCGATGCATCAAAACGCTGCTGACATATCGCTTTTAGTAGCAGAGAGGAAGGCTTTTAAACACATTGATCTACTGTATGTGATGTAGAAGGGGTTGAACCTTGCCAATCGGAACGACGAGGAAAGCTCCTCCCCCACCGGCCTCGATGATGACGGCGATGAATTTGGGGTTGACCGCACAGAGGGAAGTGTCCCACGTCACGCGGGACACTCTGACATCGTCGATGCAGTGCTCGGTTTTCCACGCCTGGGCGAAGACGTGGCGGAACTTGCTCTGCCTGACCACTCCTCGCCGGAAAGACATGTCTGTGGAGGAAAAACAAAAACCAGGTCACGTTAATCATACAGCGAGTTTAGCTGAAAAAAAGAGGAAGCAAAACAGGGTGTAGTTTTAGATTCTATTTAGATCAACAGATAATTAAATAGCAACAACTTTGATACTTATTGCCGAAGTCAGCTCCTCAAAGTATATTGTTGATACATTTTGATTTTCTCAGTTTGAAATTATCATAAATTAAATATTTTGGCGAATATTCCCTTTAAAAATGCAATTATATGAAATCACCTCGATCTCTTGCAAGTTCTGACATTTCTGGGGAATGAATTCAATCTCTACTTGCAGTTACTTAAAGTAACTGATAACTATGCTTGCTACCTGCCATTGGTTAGTTAGCTCAGTTAGCCCTGCAGCGAGCAGTCTGGACTGGGAGCTTGGAGGGCTGGGGAACTGTTGGTGTTTACAATGCTAGCCCAGAAGCTTTGGACAGGGACGGGCTGTGGCTCGCTGGTTACCATGCCAACACGATACACAGACAACAATATGTCAAAACTGCTATTTTTTTTTATAGCTGTTGTTTTCTTATGATTACAACTACAACTCATATTGCATATTGCATATTGCCACCTTAAAAAGGAATAGTTTGAGAGGAACTAATTCTCAGAAATATGACACTACAGCTATGAGACTGTTAGCTTACACTGTGAGCAGGGGTATTGAGGGGATGTTTCAAGGGGAACCATGAATTAATTAAACATTAAGCATTTCCTGCTCTTCATATTACACATATATGTTTAAAAACATAAGGTATGATTTAAAATGCTGTTTTTCTTTTTTCTTTAGCAATTTCCATTCCTAACCAACTGAACTAATGGACTCTGTGGTCTGGTCCAGCTCATTAACATTGCAAATTCAATTATTTTACAGCCTATTAAGGGGATCCCCCAACATGTTTAGGCTGTCAGCCTGAGAGAAAAGGTTCTGTCAGAACAGCAGGCAAATTCCTTCCTAGTGGGAGCCTGTCCTGAAAAGTACAGTCAGGCTTCAGTGGACAAAAGGGCATGATCCGCCTGGAACCACAACACGCTGTGGGTGTGAGGGGAAGGGGGTTGGGCAGCCAGAGCTGCTGAGGCAGGAGAGCCAGTAACTCTATACACCCTCTACCTAATGCTGCACACTTGTCAAAGCACAGTGCATTCTTCCAGGTCTGCAGCCTGAAGTCTGCACTGTGTTCCTTCTTCCTCCAGGAGCTTGTGAGGCTCAAGCAGCTCCACATCGACCCTCAGCCACCAGCACAACACCACAACACCTCCATCGGCATTTATATATGTGTCACTACACAGCGGCCGCCCATTGTGTGGTGGTGCGTTTAATGACCATAAATACTGCTACAAAATGTCCACACTGGATTATTTGGAAAAAAAGATTTAAATAAATAAATAAATACAATAAAAAAAAATTAAGGGCTCTATTGTTGTCTGCACCCAATACTAGGCTGACTACAGGCATGAGCAACAAAGGACATGTATGACTGCGTAGCTCGTCTCACAATCAGACAGCTCGGAGAAAAAGACAAGGTTATTAGGTTCGAGTCCAGCAGCGTACCTGACTTCTGAGGGACGTCTCCTAATTGGAAACGGGATCACCAAAGACTCGGGCGTGACAGGAGGAGGCCAATAAAATAATCCGCCTCCGGCACAAGTAACTTAATCCTCTCCTGTGTCCAGGCAGCCGCTTGCGTCGATTGCGCAGACCTATAACAAAACTACGTCCATTAGAAATAAAACCCGTATTATAAGCAGATCGCCCGCAGATCTCGTGATGGATCCTCAGGAATAATCACGCATGTCTGGTGTAGTAAAAGCCTGACCCGACGGAGCACGCGACGTGCTGGTGTAGTGCTACGTAGAACGACGCTGAGTGGAGCCCGGCTGATGGTGGTGATGGTGTGGGAAGAGATGCAGATGGTCTTCGCCCCGTCTCCGTCACAAACGAACCATTTGGAGCGATGGATTGAGCCGAATCCCAGACACTTCCGCTGATGGCAGGATGTATCAAAGACACGCGCGGGAGTCAAGAGGGTAATCATCCGCCACACCGGATGTGCGCGCGCCGGCCGAAAACTGCCCTTAAATCGGTGTCGGCTGGTTTAATAAACGAACCAGTTATTAATTTACCCGTCATGTATGTGTCGCTGTGTGTAGTCAGCACGCTTGCGCATGCGTGGAGCTGAGGCACGCGTTTCAGTTCGTACACAGGCTCGTGACAAGAGAAGAAAAACAGGATCGACTCGCGCTTCAACATTTCTTCATATACAACATACTTCACATACAACATACTTCACATACAACATTCTTCATATACAACATACAACATACTTCACATACAACATTCTTCATATACAACATACTTCACATACAACATTCTTCATATACAACATACAACATACTTCATATACAACATACAACATACTTCACATACAACATTCTTCATATACAACATACAACATACTTCACATGCCAAATACAACATACTTCACATACAAAATACAACATACTTAACATACAAAATACAACATACTTCACATACAACATTCTTCATATACAACATACAACATACTTCACATACAACATGCAGACCTGTTCAGTAAAAACCTCATTCCGGCCCTCCTGTCGCTTAAATGGCGTTCCGATGAGCCCATTCACTTGTTATCGCTGTTTCCAGCACAATGATACATTATTTCATCAATAAAAGTAAATTAATAAAAAGTTTACACTGACACTGTTCAAGTAAAGAGGATCAAACTAACAACCGGAGATTAAAACAGTGCGTTGGTTTCTTTCTCCCCCCTGTACTTTTGTGAATGTCATGTTTATTTTTGTGAAAAAGTAATAACCAAATGAATAAAATTGTTTTTACACATTTACAATTCAAGATTTACAGGTTAGAGATATGGATCACAAAAGTCCTAATCATAATGTAGTTGATAGGCCTGCTTTAGAGGACAGATGATGGTGTAAGAATAAGAAAAATACATTCGTTGAAAGACGGAAGTTGCAATAATAAACATACAGCATAAAAATAGACTTGAGTCTGGCAGTCAAGTGTCTGACAGATTGTTAGCTCTAATGTACACTCTATCTTTGAAAGCCTACAGTTGTTTCGAGAACAAAGGTAAACTGTCCTAGGGTTTTATTTGGTGGACTATTAATTGTCGCTGCTGAGATAAACGTGTTCTGTGTGGGCCTTCAGCGCCACCCAGTGTTTGATTTGGACCAGGAGTAGTTTATTGTTTGTTCTCATTAAAGTTGCATTGTGAGTTTCGCGACTTGTGGACGAATAGCAGCATAGCATCGGTGCTAACAGGACGGAGTACAGCGTATAATTAGCCTGATGCGCAACGTATGCAACAGGTGGCTCCGTGGCGCAATGGATAGCGCATTGGACTTCTAGGCAAAGGCGAAGTGATTCAAAGGTTGTGGGTTCGAGTCCCACCGGAGTCGCATTTTTGCCAGCATGCAAAGCTACCGCATCAATTGTTTACCATTAAGTAGTGTCAGCTGACACGGGTTCATTGTTAGTAGAGATGCGCCCGATTGGAAAAAAAAGTAATGCACACTAATAAATAATTACAAATTCGACATTACTGTCTGTAATGGTTGGTT
Organism: Acanthopagrus latus; assembly: GCF_904848185.1. NCBI lineage: Eukaryota > Metazoa > Chordata > Actinopteri > Spariformes > Sparidae > Acanthopagrus > Acanthopagrus latus. Next base: position 18,352,674 of record NC_051048.1, read on the forward strand.
AAATAAAGCCATCTGCAAACCACGACAACATTACAGCGTGCTAACAACAACGGTAAATGTTATCTGCAGTGAACTAAAGTTGCATTTACAAAAGCGTGTCTTAGTAAAGGGTCGCTAGTTTGTGTTAAAGAATACAGGGGACGTGTTAAGATAGTTCAATTGTAGTGATTCAATCAACTGGGTTTCCGGTTTAATCCTTCAAATTAAAACGTATATACGCTAGATAACAAAAATACTTAAGTGTACTGAAGCAACGGTAATGATCCAGTAATTTACTGTTAATCTATTAACAGCATGTAAACGGGCCTGTCTGTTCGTGGGTATACTGTGTCTGTGTGTGTACTTGAATTTAGTGAAGATATCCATAAAGTCTTCCTGTTTCCATCAGCTTAATGTTGGCAGGTATGGTGTGGTGATCTGTTAAAGGGTTAGCAACATATAGCATAGAATATATATATGTGAATGTCAGTCTTTGACTGAGCTGAACAATGTGACTATAAAAAGTAAATAGTGCCACAATCTACCATTACTATGAAGAAAAAAACCCAGCTGGTTTCGTCTACGTTGGTTGACTTGACACGGTGAACGGGGAAAACAACTTGGCTGGCAATTTGTTTCTAGACGAGACGAAATAGCGCCGCACCGGGTGTAACCACCGAGCTAACGTTAGGCTAGTTAGATGTAGCTAGCTAGCTGTAGATTCTTGTCGGCGTACGCAGCTGTAGAATGAACATTATACACACGATTACTGAGGGATACTAATGAAACTCGCTGGTGTCGCGTTATTATACAGTCACAATACTGCTGTTGTCGACGTCGTCGCTTTAGTGGTTTTCACCATTAGCTCTCCCGTGTTGGTCAGTTAGCTAGTTAGCCTATTCAGCTAGCTAGGTACAGTAGCGTATGGGTGTCAAAGTTAGCCGTGACTTCACCGGGTATCTGGTTGCCTGAGCTCACATTTCGGACACGTCAAGGTAAACATTTAGCTCTCGGCCAGTTTGAAAGCTAGCTAGCAGGCTAACGATTGTTCAGCGGCGGGTCTCGCTTGCACCGTTTTGTAAATGTGGACATGTCAGTTGGCAAACTTCGAGCAAACATGATGACAATTTGTGTTTCTATACTTTAGCTCCTGTTCTATCAACGAGCAGTTATTTCAGCGACTCCCTTTAGCTTCACTGGAGCTAGCATTGGCTAGTGTCAAGCTCGTCATTATAATCAGTTAGTTGTTAGTTTTGTGTTGTTGTCATCTTGTCTCTTTGTGCCAATTATTGTGCAAATGTCACATTTCCATGAAAATAATCGATTGAATCACACATTTCAAAATCTTGTCGTTTGTGTCCATTGACAATATGTTGTATGTTGGTGCTTAATAAAACTAAGCATCAGAGTAACGTGTTTTAGAATTAACTTCCTTCTTTATGTACATGTAACTTCGGCTTCAACACTGATTGTTGGTCAAATGTGCCACATTGACTGTATTGATTCTTAAGTTAACCTTTGAACTGTAACACCACACTGAAAGATCAATATCAACCACCAGTAACATATTACTGTTTTAACGATGAGCAGTATCTAGGTAGGGCTTTGACTACCAAATATTTTCATCATCTGCTGAATTTGATCTTTTCTCTATTAACTGTTGGGCCATAAAATGTCAGAAATAGGGAACCGTGGCTGTTGCAATTTCACAGTTCCTGAGTTGACATGTCTGACCTTCTGTGAAAACAGTCTAAAGTGCAAATACATTCAGTTTGATATCACAGTAGACTAAGAAAAACAGCAAATATGCAAAATTTGTGGAGCTCGAAACAAAGCATCAATTTTCAGTTTAATGGCTGGATAATTTTGGGCCAGTCTACTAACTGACTAATATTTTTGGCCCTCCATGATCAAACAAGTCTTGTCATGCAAATCCTAAGTTTTCCAACTTTGATTATCCCTTCAAGGTTCCTCAAATCTGTTACTTGATTTTGGGGACGGTGATGTCGGAGCCCAAGACCCCCACTCCCGTCCCTGCTGGAGACACATACAAAGGATGGGTGTTCAAGTGGACAAATTACATCAAGGGTTATCAGCGGAGGTGGTTTGTCCTGAGCAACGGGCTGTTGTCATATTACAGGTAAAGGTTCCTGGAAAATTTAGGAATGATTCAGTCACCTTGATCATGTCACCAGAGATGCATTGATCTTCTTTAACTACTGCTTTATCACACCAAACTAGCTGCAAATTAAGCAGGAGACAGTTTGCCTCACCTAATCAATACATCTTTCCGACTTTAGGAGAGATTCCATTCCTGATTGAAGCCTAGTTGTGATTTTGTGTCAAATCCAACGCCTTTGATTATATTATAATAGGACCCAGGCAGAGATGGGCCACACGTGTCGAGGCACAATCAACTTGGCCACAGCCACCATCACTGTGGACGATGCGTGCAACTTTGTCATCTCCAATGGCGGTGCTCAGACGTACCACCTGAAGGCCAGCTGTGAGGTGGAACGCCAGCGCTGGATCACTGCCCTGGAACTGGCCAAAGCCAAGGCAGCCCGCATGCAGGCTGAGTCAGGTAAAACAAACAAGACAAGGCAAAGGAGGAAAATGTTGAGCGTTTGTGCTCTGTGAACACAAAGCTTTTCTTAAATCTTTGGAATCATAGAGTGTCTCTGTGAAACTCTATTTACGTGTTTCTGTTGCTGTGATCATTGACAGATGACTCGGGGGATGACTTCTCTCCATCATCCCCGCCGCAGGCACCTGGACAAGGTGGCGGGTCACAGAACACCGAAGTCCAGTCTGCTCTCAGAACACTAGGCAGCAAAGTGGAGGATCTCAGCACATGTAACGACCTGATCTCAAAGCACGGCTCTGCCCTCCAGAGGTCAGGCTTTACCTGTCTTAAGCTCTCCTGTTGCTTCACTCTTTAGTCTCTTCAGGCCCGAGTTGAGTTTCTCATGTGTCTTCTATCTTAACTTGGAACAAGCCGGCATAAACATATTAACATTTGAGAAAAGAAACACATGATTATCAATTTTTCTGAGAAAATCATGTGAAGACACTTTTGGTGTGACAGGAAATTGATGATATACAGTCCCAACTATTTAACCTTATTGAATGTTTTGATATTATTTCAGATCTTTATCAGAACTGGACAGTTTGCGTCTGACTGGAGAGGCCGGGGACAAGATTCGGCAGGTGACAGAGAGAGCCACACTGTTCCGCATCACCTCTAATGCCATGATTAACGTAAGTTTCCCTAAATATATCTTCTTCTGCCGTCTTGTTCATGTATAATTTACCAGTGAAAGTGAGCCTTGACAATCCACACTCCAGGCAATTTTCTCTCTTGGGTTTCAATGCTTCTAGTTGACCATGTTTGCTGTTTCGCCCCTCAGGCGTGCCGAGACTTCCTAGCACTGGCTCAGGCTCACAGCAAGCGGTGGCAGAAGGCCCTTCAAGCAGAACGGGACCAGCGGGTGAGGCTGGAGGAGACTTTAGAGCAACTTGCCAAGCAGCACAACCACCTCGAGCGAGCGTTCAGAGGGGCGGCACAAGCTAATGCTACTGCAGACAATAAAAGTAAGACGGCCGGAAATGATCACTCATTCCTCTTTCCACTTCCCTGTTCTGTTCTTCATTTGCGCTATGCGAAATCTGCTCTGCATTGAGTTTATGATCCATTAACACCTCCATTACAGCATTCTGTTATTTAATGGTTGTTGATCTTGAACATAAGCCAAACAATTCAGGTCAATAGAATATAGAGCTAGATAGTGAGTCTTGAGCAGCAGTAGGTGTCATAGTTTGAAAAACACCCAGAGAGGAAACAGTTCATTGTGCACAAAATCTGACAATAACACACCAGTTTTAAAAAAGGAATCACTAGTGCTCAAGATTTGAAGTTGATTGCATAGTCAAGTGCTTCCCAACCATTTTAGGCATATAACCTCTTAAATTAAAGCGCTGTCTACTGTCGACGTCAGGTAGTCATGCAGAAGCCATCTTATAGTTCTCAAGATAAAACGTCTGTAAACCAACGTGACTTCATGCTGTAGAAATATGATCATTTTCTCAGTTTCTTTCCTGTTAATTGATCGTAAATGTAGTAATTTTTTCAAGCAAACATACCAAAGTTGACCTAGATCTATCTCATCACATGTTTGAATTTGGTGCTGATAACTGATAACATCACTTCAGGCCTAAGAAGTCTTCCCCTTTAGAAACTCTGAACTTTGTTTAGGTTCTGCTGGGCCGGGAAAAGGCGAGGCCAGTGATGAGGATGACGACAACGAGTTCTTTGATGCCATGGAAGAGGCTCCTGAGTTTATCACTGTACCGGCAGATCCACAGTTCCACAAGTCAGTGCACTCCCCCCCCCAAAACCACAAGAGCAAACAAACACACACACATTTTTGTATTGCGTGAGAGCTCCAATACAATGTACGAATTGTCCCGTGTTCAAAGTTTATTTATTTAACCACTCCCTTATGCTGGAGATGCCGGTAAAATATGTCTAAGTCATGCAGGCCGAAATCTCAGGTTTCACTTACTTGTGCAATCACTGGTTAACTGATTGTAGAGATCCTCTGCCTGACCCGGCCCGCGGGGTCGATATTTCCCGCCACTATCCTCGGGCCAGGCCCTTGATCAAGCATTTGTGTGTTTTTAAATTTTTTTTTTTTTTTTTAAATAACTCAAAATAATGACTATATTTACAGCTAGAAAATACGCAGCTCTCTTCTCCCTCCATTGTTGTTTTCTTTTGTGTTGCTGCGCAGTCTTACCCGTGACTTGTCCTCATGATGAAAATGTGACTTGTTGCATACGTGACATGACTCCCCGAGACGCAAGAAGAAAGCAAAAATATCGTCAGTTATAACAGCCCACGTAGGAAAAAAATGTTGGGTTTAAATCGGGCTCAGGCTCGTAATTACAGTTAATGTGTCGGGGTCTGATTCTAGGTCTAATCAACCAGAGCTCCATTGTATGTGTGTAATCTCTTTGTGTTTCAACCTCTTACAGAAGGTCGAGCAGTAATGTCAGCGGTTTCAACAGTGAGATGTGTCCTGATGATCAATCGGTAGGTCTCATTCTGTCCCCTGGGATGTGGGTAAAAGGACTGGTTCACCGTTTGTCCAGCAAAAATCATTAAAACATTGTTAAACATTAGTCATTGTGATTTAATTTAATACATATATAATAGCTGTACTGTAAATCTGCATCAGGCTGGTAGATATCTTAATACTAAAGGTGTGATTGAGCTGTAGTTCAGATCAGACACATTTCAACAATGACTCTGTGAAGCTGATTTCCAGAGGCTTTCATGCTGCTTATTGACAGTATTTCCTGCCTTTTTAGCTTAACGAGGAGCCTCTAGCGATGAACCAGGAATCCCCCTCTCAGGAGTTAGTGCCCTTAAAGAAGAGGCGGACACGCATTGCGGACAAACCTAACTACTCTCTCAACCTGTGGAGCATCATGAAGAACTGCATTGGGAAAGAGCTGTCCAAGATCCCGATGCCTGTGAGTATTTGTTGCAGGGGTGAACGTAACCCAATGTGACTTAAGCCCTATTTCCACTAAAGTACTATAGGTATAGTTCCCATTATACCTCCCTTGTTTTGCGTTCTACAGTGTACTTTTAAACGTATATACAGGGTTGTCACCACCTAGGCTTTTGAAGGCCCCTGTTCACTTTTCCAGCAGTTGGGAGACTGGTGTTGAAGCTGCTGCATTTTTAAGTGACATGCTGTGACCTCTCCCTTTTATCCCCTGATATCGCCTGATTGACAACACTGGCCCTGTGCTCCCTCTGTTCGCTTTCTCATTTCTGCCATTCAAAGGATCAAAAGAAAAGACATAAAAACAGGGGAAATCTGTCCTTCTGCTTGATTAATCAGTGATCTGCAGTGTTTAAGTCCACTTTTAGTATGGGAACAGTGTGTTCAGTGCCTCAACAGAAGGGTAATGGAAAAAACAGTATGGTAGCGAGTGTTTTTTTTTGGTAACTTTTGATAATGGAAATGCAAAAATAACAGCTCTAATGTGTAACACACTAAACTGGACTGCTTAATGGTGTTGAGGCTTTAGAGGATTTTATTTTAGCAGGCCTGACCAGTAAAAGCCTCATAGTGTCTTCATTTCCTGCTCTACAAGTTGCTCTAAGTGTTTTCAAAACAAAAGTGTATTCACTGTAAAGGTCATGCTGTGTCATGGCACTGTTCAGAGATCAGAGTGCTTCACCCCAAAATACTCTTTGTTTTGTCAAATGCACTGAGACATGCGTACCTATTTCCTATAACTATGAATACCACTGTGCTGGGTGGAGTCGATTGCAACAATGATACCTTCATAAATCTCGACACCAAGTGACATCTGTCACAGACTTCTGTCGCCAGTGCTGAGAGTTCAGTCAAAACACAGATCCATCCTCATTGTCTCCTCAATACTTGTGCAACAACATTCTGTCAGAGCCATGAGAGACTAAAATAGCTCTATTTACATAAGAGTGTAGAGATATCAGTTGTTCCGTGGGAAAAAGACAGAAGCAATAAACAAAAAAACTAGAGATGGCACACAGTGCAGACAAATTATGATCCATACAACTGAAGCGTGATGCTGACAAAAAAACGCCATAACTTGCTGTGCTCAGCTCCATTAGAAAGGATGATTATGACATAACATCTCATTTCACACTGATGCATTGTGCTCTTTACATAAGTAACATATAATTGTGTCTTTAATAAATATCTGTATATGCCTTAAAAATCCCACTTCGGTCATAAGTACATTCACCCTCCTTTATTTGAGTTTGTCATTTCATCCAGTAAGCTGTTTAAGTTTTGCCACCAAAATGCTATAAAAACCCATATTTGTAAGGAATACACAATATAGCTGTAAAATTTAATGTAATAAAATGTTTCATTTCAGCCAACATTTTTAGTTATTGATAAGTTATAATATTTCTAGCTGTTTTTACTAAAGATCAGGAGAATAATCATTGAATTCAACCATCTAACTAACTAACGAGTGAATTCATGAAATGTTCTCTGCAGGTGAACTTCAACGAGCCCATTTCCATGCTGCAGCGGCTGTCGGAAGACCTAGAGTACCACGAGCTGCTGGACAAAGCTTCCAAATGCCAGAGCTCGCTGGAGCAAATGTGCTACGTGGCTGCCTTCTCTGTATCATCATACTCCACCACTGTCCACCGCACAGGCAAGCCCTTCAACCCTCTGCTAGGAGAGACGTACGAGCTGGACCGCCGGAGAGAGAGCGGCTACCGCTCCCTCTGTGAGCAGGTGAGAAGGAAAATTGGTCTCTGAAAGAGTGGTGTCGTAAATGGAAGTGAAACTGAACAAAGAGTGACTGTCAGGAAGGATGACTTGAAAAATTCTGTTGGCTCAGCACTGAAAGAGCATTTGACTTCCCTTTTTATATGTATTTGGTGAAAAACATGTCAGCAGGGGCTGGCATTAATGAGTGTAATCTATCAAAAAAAGGAAAACAGCCCTTCAGTGTGTATTCTAGCAATTTCCACAATTACTACACACAGGTGAGGACAACTGCCAGCACAGCAGGTACATACCAACAGAGGGAGCCACATCCTTATAAAAATTAAGATCACAGATCAGCATTCATATTCACATCAGAGGAAACAAGCAAATTCGGTCTTAATACAAATTACTTAACGCTAGAGAACAGTGTGTGTTTCGCTGATCTCTGTACAGGGTGCAGGGTTGTAACAGTCATTACCTTTGATCCATTTCTCAAACTGCGCCATGTTGGGTCTTTGTTTATGAAGGAATTGGGCACTGGAAGTCCTTGAAAAGTCATTGGTGTGAGGAAACCTCAAGGATTATAGGGTCAGAGGAGTAGTCACAGGGAAACATGCATGTTTATATATCATTGTTTGCATGGGGAAACTCTGTAATGAGATGTTATTAGAAGTAATGTGACATTTGGATACATTTGGAATTTCTTAAAATTGGTGTATAGTCTGGCATTGAAGATAACATCTTCTGTGTTCTCCTTTATTGGGCTCTGAAGCAGATTGACATATTGCGGACAGAAAAGGGTTTGTAGAAGTAGAGTGGAAGCTTAATGCTGGAAAATAAGAGTGACTGGTCTTTATTCTGGAAGAACAAGAAAATATATCCAGTCCAGTAAATAATCCAATAAATTGTGCTTTCAGACGGCAAATCTGGAGCTTTTTCTTGTACATACAATTTACACCAATGGGTTTAATGAGATCAAATCCTGGTGTCGATGAGTAATGCAATTGGATTTGGGATTTTCAAGCTCTGGTGCATAACAATAGGATATTCTTTTCATAACTGACAGTCAAGTGCTTATAAAACTGTTTGTGGTTCACAATTATGTGGGAGGATACAGATCACATACCAGTAGAACTCGAGGAGCACAACCTGTCAACCTTAAATTATGTTCTTATTTCAAGTCAAATTGTATGATTCACAGGTGAGTCATCACCCACCTGCAGCAGCGCATCATGTGATTTCTGACCGTGGCTGGACTCTGAGGCAGGAAATCACCGTTGCAAGCAAGTTCAGGGGCAAATACCTGTCCATCATGCCTTTAGGTAAGAGCCAGATTGCAAAGATTTTAAGCATGCTGTTCTGACAATGGTTAGGTTGTCATATCACTGCTGCAGTTCATACTTGTTGAAGGACCAGTTTGGTAGGAGATTTGTCAGTAATGCTGGAGGAATGAACTTGGCAGGATGAAAGTCTAAATCAATATGGGTGACTGAGCAAAAGACAATGGTTTGCTTTTGTAGATTATTTATCTTTCTCTTTCCTTTCAGGCACGATTCATGCAATCTTTGAAAAGGGCAACAACCACTACACATGGAAGAAAGTTACAACCACAGTGCACAACATTATCGTGGGAAAACTATGGATCGATCAGGTGAGACCAGCAGATTTAAAACAAGATGACATATTTAAAGATCAGCCTGGTTAGACAATCAAGTTGGAACCTGAAAGATACATTAAAATATCATGAAAAGATAAAATGGTTTTGGGCCGATATTAGGTATTATCGAACATCACCAACATCAACATTACTTGTTATAGCTCACCTGGCTGACCCTCTAGACTTGCACTGATATTCAATTCTTAAAGGTTCTTATTCAATATTATTTTGTGATTTAAAAGTGGTGTATGAGTAGTATAGCCCATACTACTGATTAACAAAAAACAAACAAAATTAGATAAAAATGTATGATGATATATTATAAAAAAATACTACAGTTTTGTATGGTGTCAGGGACTGAAGAATTCCCTCAAAAATTATTTTCTTCTCTGCCAGTCTGGAGAGATCGACGTAGTGAACCACACCACTGGAGACCGCTGCCACTTGAAGTTTGCTCCTTACAGCTACTTCTCCAGAGACGTAGCCAGGAAGGTAAGAAACATGCAAAGACAATTGACTTAATTACATGGAACTTTTTTATAATATATTCTGTAGTGTCTGTGTGTATAGCACCCACACATTAAGTGTTTTCAATTGTTTTTTTGTGATTGAGTTTGCTAACCCTTTCTCTGCCTCTCCCTTCTACAGGTGACAGGCGTGGTTATGGACAAGGATGGCAAGGCCCACTATGTGCTGTCGGGTACGTGGGACGAGAAGATGGAGTTTTCACGGGTGATGCAGAGCAGCCGAGGAGGGGAGAATGGCACTGAGGGCAAACAGAAGACTGTCTATCAAACCCTCAAAGCCAGAGAGGTGTGGAGGAGGAACCCACTACCGTAAGTAGCCGGGCTGTAACATTTCACCGTTATGAATAGAAAATTGATTTTATGGTTAAAGGTAGAACTAGACCGATACACGGACCTCTGAATCAATCTAAATGTACTGTGAACCGGTCGATGGCCCAGTTATAAGTTAAAGTTATAAATCAATTAAGTGAAGCTGCTGTCCTGCTACTTCCGCACAGCGTCATCAAACTCTGGTAAAAGTTCAAAGGTGAGTGCGAGACTCTTGCGAGAATGCTGTTAGTTGATAGTTGATTTACTATGCAAGTGTCACATCTAAAATCAAAGGTTTGTGAGAGATTTTGTTTTTTTTGAGTTGGACAGAAAGCAGGTAGTTTATAAGCTCTGTAGATCGTTTAAGAACACTGGTAGCGTGACAGATCTTGGCGTTCACCTGGTGAGGCAACATGATGAAACCTGTGCAGACAGTGAGGATCCTAGTAAAGCGAGCAGTAGCAAGAACAAAAAAGACAAGGACATGGAGATTAAACCCTTTTTCCAGCCACAACTCAGTAAGGTCTAAGGTAATCATGGCATCTACTGCCCGTTTTATTGCGAAGGACTTATGACCTGTCTGCTTTTGAACGCATCGCAATCATTAGCTGTGGTAGTGCTGCACACTTTTAACTGTCAGTTAATCCAACTTTTGAGTTTGTTATTGTAAGTGAACCTTCGCCTGATTGTTAATCGTAGGTGTGATTTCATACACTGATTATGACAAGGAAGCAGAGGATACAGTCAGTCAGGGACATCCAGTTCAGAGAGGTCCAATGCAGACAGATCCGGCTCAGAAAGACCCTGCTCAAGGAGATCCAGACAACCGGATAGTTGTTCCTCAGATCCAGGATCACACAACAGGTGTGTTTTGTATACACTCAGGGTATAAGCAGATTAAGATAAAGATATACATAACAGAATAAAAAATACATAAGATTCCTTGTTCTTATGAAATATCTGCTTGAAGCTGAGCAATGCTGCACTTTTGGTTTATTCTATTTTATAATTAAACAATGAATATCTAAGTGAAACAAAGAATCAAATCGTACCAAATCAGAATCATATCCTTCCATAATAAAAAGTGCCTGAATCACATTGTAGCCCATGTATGTATCTAGATATGGGTCAGATCACCTTATAAGGGAGATGCAAACCCCTACTAAATAGTGAATCCATTACCAATAGGTGTGTGCAGAAGTGAGTCATTGACACAGAAGACAACATGACACTGTAGTTGTTTTTTTTATGTTGAGAGCCAAACATTTTATCCTCACTTGACTTTTTGTTTTGTTCTCTCTGCATTTCCTTGGCAGCTCTATACAAATAGATCCTGCTTATCAAGTCCCAAAGCAAACATGTGGACCAGTTAGACTTCTTTCTAATGTTCACTGCACATCAAGAATGCATCAACACACTTTGTGGGCTTTGATGTTACAAGCGACTGAAACTGATCCAAGTTTAATGTGACAGAAAGAAGGATCATTAGACATAGGAATGATTTAAGGCATCAAATATTGCTGAAATTTTTGTTTTTTTCTTACCTTTACAACATGTTGCAAGTTACATATCAAGAACCTGAGCCAGAAGGTATCAAGAGCTCAATGAAAGGCTGAACTTCAGTTTATGGTAGAACATTGGTGCGTTGATCATGATGCATTGTGTCATGCACTAAATATATGGCACTTTGCTTTTAAAGGGTCCTTATGTAGGTGTGGTGAAGAAGCTCAAACTCAGAATTTTTATATTTCATTATCATTTATGATTGATGGTTATTATTTCCATTATTTCCGGTGAGCCTCCTCCACAATAAAACATGTTTGGAAACCCTGCTGTTGAAACTGAAGGAGGCTGAACGATAATGAGCCAGTAGTGCAGCTGCTACACTCACACTGAAGTTCATTCACCTCAGTGTTCACACATGCCAACCATGTATACCTCAGTAATGACTAAGGCTTTTTGGATTGCATGTTTAAACACACTTGATGCTTGATGTCTTCTCCTCATTTTTGCATGTTTGGTTTGGTATAGTAGAAACAAATTAACAAACTCTGTGTGTTCATGAGTGAATAAACTGAAAACAAAACTGACCTGAAACACAGTTTATACTGTTTTACTTCTTTTTATTATTTTTTTATGTGGCAGACCCTGCCTCCTTTCTAGCTTCGAACAGTGTTCTAGGATGCTATTTTCCTCTGAGAACAGTTGGTTTATTCAGTTATGGAAAAAATAAAAATGTCTGAGTTTGTGCTTTTACCTCATTGATATTGTAAATATTAAAATTTCGAGTTTGAATTTCTTCTCCAAAACTACAATGTGCCCTTACAAATTAAAATGCAGCAGACATTTAAAAATGCAATAAAACAGAATTTGAATAAGATGAGCATGACAAGGCAATAACAAGCTTCTTAGAAGCCAGATATAAGAGATAATGTAAGAGTTCTGGTTTGTCAACCTTAATGACAGAATTGCATTTTGATTATGAGAATGACAAACATCAGCATCATTTTCATCTTCTTTGTATGTGGATCCTAGTTTTGACCTTCTGAGCTGCTGTTCTCCCCTTTTCCTCTCCCACAGTGAGGGAGCAGAGACCATGTACTACTTCACTGACTTGGCGTTGACTCTAAATGAGCCAGAGGAGGGCGTGGCGCCCACCGACAGCCGTCGCAGGCCCGACCAGCGCCTGATGGAGGATGGCCGCTGGGACGAAGCCAACTCGGAGAAGCAGCGGCTGGAGGAGAAGCAGCGCATTGCCAGGAGGGAGAGAGAGAGAGAGGCTGCAAGCCAACGTACCTCGAGCCAATCAGAAGACAGTGAGTAGAGTGTTATTTAACGCTTCCCTTCTTCTGTGTTTCTCTCTACCTTTCATGGGCCAAATCTTAAAATTGAGGGGAAAAAAAAATATCTCTGTGATCGCCTTTTCTCTCCCAAAAGCTGTCGATGAGGACTCTCTTACTGATCCGTCCTTAAAAAGCAAGTACTCCTCTTTTTTTCGCCTTCACTGCCTCCTCATGCTTTAAGTTCTGTTGTCTTTTTTGGTAACACAAGTCTTCTCTCTTTCAGGCGCACCTCATGAGAACTACCAGGCACTTTGGTTTGAGCGCTGTGAGGACCGGATCACAGGTGAGCAGGTCCATATCTATAAGGGAGGCTACTGGGAAGCGAAGGAACGTGGCAGCTTTGAGGGCTGTCCAGACATATTTTGACCTCGGCATTGACTGCGACATGCCCCCAAGAGACTGATCCATCAACACTGCCTGGTGGATAGCTCCCACGAAGGCCGGCTATTCCTCCCCACTTGGACAGCTGCCTCCCTCCAGCGGCTCTCTGTTCTAAGAGATCTCCATGACGGTCACTACTGTCTGATCCAGAGGAGGGGCAGGGTATTTCCTCTGGCCTCCCTCACCACCATTTTGCTCTCACACATCTGAGAGGACTGGAATAATGAAGGTTTGCACCGCTTCGAATCGGGTCAGGCTGAGCATGACAGGGAGGAAATGAAACGGGCAGTGCTTCCAAATCTAAAGTAGATCAGTTGTTTTAGTCTCTCTACTCCAGTCTGTTCAGTCTCTCAGACGAGTACCGGAAGAGGTTTCTGTGCTGATAACATCCTGTGAGATAATCTAGTGTCCCTATTGTCATCCACAGCATTGTGTGCTTTGGTAATAACTCTAAAAAAAAAAAGGAGGGTAAGACCTGATTAATATATACATTTACATATAAATATGATTTTAAATAATTTCATTAAAATGTCGACTGGTGGCCTTCAAGACGTTAGCGAGGATTTCTTGTTTATCTCTCTGATTTAGTGTCTTAATGTAATGAAGTGAAGGTTCTAGTGTGCTTGTGTGTATGACTGCATATCTGCTCTTCCATCACTTTACAGCTCTGCCACTGTGCGGTATACTGTGTCTAAAACAAAAGAACTGATTGTTAAAAAATTATACTGGTTGAACCTCCACACTGTCATGTTGTATAGTTAGGGGATTTCTTTTCCTTAACAAAGGCCTGTTGGAAATTGTGAACTCTTTGAACATCCTTTCTCTTCGCCTTAGAACTGAGCAACATGCTCTCACTTGTATTTACGTCACCTGAGTGGATATGATGCTGACATTTGTAGCTGGTTTCTTGTACAAACATTAAAACATTGACGATGTAGTTGGAAAGACGACAGAGCTGCAAAATGGCAAAACGTTTGTTCCATTTCTGAGAAAAGTTCACAAGTGCAGTTTTGTTCAATAACAAAATAAATAAAATTAAATATAAATGACAAGTATAGAAATTAGCCATTTTCACAGGCCTGGAATAACATGCAGCCATTTTGTGGAGAAAGTGAAAACATTGATTTAACAGTGTGCGATACTGTGTGTGTTTTTTCTTTTTCTGTGTGTGTGTTGAGAGGAACACAAACAAATGAGCAAAGAAAACAGTAAAGGCAGTGGTGAAAACAAACGTCACGTCCTTGTGTATCTGCTGAAGAGTTCATACATATGCAAGAACATTTTGACACCAAAAACATGGAATACTGTGTGTGTGCGTGTGTGCGTCTGTGTGTGAGAGCGCACATGTGTGAGAGAATTTCATAATTTTGTTTGTAAGTGTACTTAAAAATGAAGAATAAAGAAACAAAGAAGCGTTGCAAATAACTATGATTTTATAAATGTATAGATATTCATATTATAGTATTGATAACTGTAAGGTAGGTTTTTCTCTTGTTCTTTCAGTTCCTCTCATTGGGTGAAGGCTGTCTTCATTTTCAGAAAAAAAGGGAGTTTCCACACTTAACTGAGGAGACGTGACATTGTCCAGTATTTTGTATTAACAAAGAAAAAATATCTGTAATAAACAAATGCTGTGATGTCAAACAAGTAGCTTTTCATTTCATTTTCCCACTTACCATTAGTTATTAATTTGGTAACACGATTAAAAAAATTTGCCAAATCAATTCTTTGGAATTTTGTGTCCTAATGTTCAGTAGGAGCTTCAGATGGGATGACGTGTTGTCAATAAAATAATGAAAAACATACTGTCAGTAGATTACTTCCAGCTGATTTTAACTCGCTCTCTGTGTATATGAATATAAATGTGTACATACATTTATACTGCTCAAAACAATTAAGGGAACACTTTAAACACACATCAGATCTTGAGGAATGAATTATTCAAGTTGAAAAGCTTTACTGATGTACTTTGTTTACTTTGTTGAGTACAAAATGATGTGACAGTGGTCAGTGAAAACCCAAACCCCAACCCACTGAAGGCTGGATTCAAAATCTCACTGAAAATACAAGTAAAACATTGCTGATCCAACTCATAATGTGACTCAGTAGTGTGTAAGCCCCCCACATACCTGTACCAATCCCAAAAACATCGGGGCCTGCTCCTGATGAGTCAGTGGATGATGTCCTGGGGGATCTCCTCCCAGACCTGGATCAGGGCATCACTGAGCTTCTCGAATTTCTGTGGTGGTACTCGGTGGCATCGGATCCACTGATGCATAACATCCCATGGCTGCTTAGTAAGATTTAGGTCAGGGGAACAAAAGGGCCAGTCAATGGCATTAATGCCTTCTTCATCCAGGAACTGCCTATGAACTGGCCACATGAGGGCGGGGATTGTCCTGCAGGAGGAACCCAGATCTGACAATCGCTCTGAATTTTGTCCCGGTACCTGACAGCAGTCAGGGTGCCATTGGCTATGACATGTAGGTCTCTACCACGCTCCAAGGACATGTCTCCCCAGACCATCACAGGCCCATCAAACCTATCCTGCTGGATGATGTTACAGGCAGTTTTACGTTCACCACAGCATACTGAGCTAGCTAGCTAACAGCAGCTATAGTTATCACCACTTATACAGTAGGTTACTCTGGTGATAACTGAACTTACAAACTGAAATATCTCCACAACTATTGGATGAATTGTCATGAAGGTTATTTCAGGCTCAGGATGAGGTTGTCTTCTCACTTAGTGCCACCATAAGATGAAAATTGTCATTTGATCAGTATTATGTTCACACCTAATAAATAAACTACATTTCCAAAACAGCTAATGTTAGCATGCTTACACACTAGGAAATGGTGATAGAAACAAATAGCAGAAAATGTACTTGTTTTTTGGACAAGTGAGTATTAAAGTGACAGTTTAACTCAAAATCAGAACCACATATTTTTCCTCTCACCTATTGTACTTTTAATCCATCTACACTGTTTTATTGTGAGCTTCCCAGGTTAGGAGATGTCAGTCTGCCGTCTCTAGACTGTAATGGAACTGGATGGGGCTCTGCAATGAATCTGAAAAGCGCAACAGCATTGTCTCTTTCCGAAAACACAGAAATTGTTGAAATCTTAATGCCGTCAGAAAAAAATAGCTCCTACATGAAGCTG
Organism: Acanthopagrus latus; assembly: GCF_904848185.1. Classification (NCBI taxonomy): domain Eukaryota; kingdom Metazoa; phylum Chordata; class Actinopteri; order Spariformes; family Sparidae; genus Acanthopagrus; species Acanthopagrus latus. The sequence continues at coordinate 18,368,826 of NC_051048.1, forward strand.
TCTGTGAATTATCTTGAGAAACAGGCTCATGATGTCTAGAAAGACACCATCTAGTTCCATTATTTTTTAGAGGAAACCAATATGTGCCCCTCACACCAAAACAATCTCGATGCTGAAATAGAACTACAGGTAAGAGGAAAATATGTATTTTTGATTTGGGGATGAACTGTCCCTTTAAGACCACATTTAACCTGCTATTTTAACGGTATCTCTGGCAGTCAAGCAGTCATATTGAATCTGTGTTCTCTTTCAATCACCAGCTGGTTCTCTTGTTATTTCCCCTGCCAGAAGAGCTCTTTCTTTCACTGTACACACCACAGGCGCCTCTCCTGCTGTGTCATGCCAGCAGATTTATTTTCAGCCAATATTCTGAAAGGCAGACTGGAACCTACCATCCTATACATGGGGCAGAGAGAAACAGGGAGCTGGGGAAAGTTGGGGAGGGGCTTACAGTCACAGTTCGCCAGACCTCACAGCTGTTAGGACCAAAAGGAAGCAACCGACACATCACGTCACACTCAGGACACACCCTGGATATGATACAGTGTAGTACAGTGCAGTGCAGTGGACAAGAGGTGGTAGAGAGACGGTGAGAGTTTGCATAACAGGCAGCTACAGCCTGTACAGAGGGAGGGATGGGAATGCTGAATCAGTAAAACTGCATGAAAGCCTGGGAGAGGGTGGAAGAGGGTAAACGGCAGGGGGAGAGGGAAGAGAAAGGTAACGGCTTGGGTAAGATGTGTGATGCTTGGGCACTCATTTCATCTCTTGCTTGTGAATGCGGAGCTGACAGTTGACCCTGTTTTACCTCAAGCTCTCCTCAGTTAAGCGACTTTGATCAGACTTTTAAAGTCAGTGCTGCCTTAGGGCACAGTTTTAAAGCTGGAGCTGTCCCTTTAGAGTTTTCTGCAAGGCAGGAACAATGAGGTAAGGTTTCAGAGATCAATGTATCTGCTTTGTGTTGCAGTGTTGTCTACAATGTACCCAGGGTAACTGATACCTCCCACTGAGTGAAACAAGAAGTGGCTTCAGTACTGAATGAGAAGAGATTCAAGTTGTGTTCTGCTCAAAGCTGGATGCACAACATGCAGTGATACAGGAGGACTGAGAAGCTCTATTTTTGTTGCATATGCCTTCAAATTCTTGCAATTTCTCTCACTGTTTCCTTGCCTGCTGTCAGTCAGATGGAGGTAGACAAGGTGGTGTCTTTGTCAAGGTTGTCCCGGGTCGCTGTGTGCGGTGGTACCCATGGCAATGAACTGTCTGGGGTGTACTTGGTGAGGGAGCTGCTGAAGGAGGAGAAGAAAGGGACGGAGGAGCACGAGGAGGAGGGGGAAAAGCTTGTGTCAGTGAAGATTGTGCTGTCGAACCCTTGGGCCACGCAGCAGTGTCGCAGATACGTCAACACCGACCTGAACCGCTGCTTCACCCACGCCACCCTCAAGTAAGGCAGCACTGAGAAGGCAATGGCAGCTCTGCTCATGATGAGTTTTGTGATTGTGTTTCTCTGTTTCCCAGTGGTCCCATGACTGACATGGCGCCCTATGAGTTGATCAGATCCCAGGAGCTGAACACCATGCTGGGTCCTAAAGGAAGTCCTCAGGCGATGGATCTTGTTTGTGACCTCCACAACACCACAGCCAACATGGGCCTGTGCCTCATCGCGTACTCTGACAGCGACTGGATATGCCTGCACATATTCAAACACCTGCAGGTTCCTACACACTCACGTTTAGAGGTCCAATTTGTAGGAAATTTGATATTTGAGACTCACTCCCAACTCGTCAAACACTGACACTTTGGGATTGTGGGTTCGGGTCAGCTTCCATCCTATAGTGTCAGTAGCTGACTCCTTTAAAATAATTTCACTCTGACTGTTTGAGTCAGAACAAAGAATTCAGATTGGAAATGCTGGAAATCTGAACTCAAGTCTGACATGTCCCTTTCAGAGGCAGATGCCAGATATACCGATGAGGTACATCCATTTTGACATCTCTAGTGAAGAATCCTATTCCCTTGATTCAGTGGGAAAACATGGCTTTGGTGGGTTTTTTCTTTTTCCCACTATTACACCAGCTTATCGGAATCATCAGAATACTGGATAATGTGTAATATCTGTTATCTAAAATCTATTTTTTCAGCCATGGAGGTTGGCCCCCAACCCCACGGTGTGGTGCGATCAAACATCTACACGGCGATGAAATTTGGCGTGCAGCACATGCTCGACTGGGTCCGTTCCTTCAACTCAGGTGCAATGAAGCACAGGTTACCAACTGAGATTTTTTCACTTTGTCACACAACTTTAAAATGTCCCAAATCATGCAAACATTGTATATCTTTTAACCCCTTTTTTGCCTCGTTTAAAGCCTCATTCGCTTGTTCACAGGTACTATTTTTGATGGAGGATTTGTGGATGTGTTCACCATGGTCAAACACATCGACTACCCAAGAGACAGTGAGAGTCACAACATCACAGCAGCCATTCATCCTCAACTCCAGGTACAGTCTGACACATACTGTATTAGTCTTGTGTCAGATTTAGAGGGGCAATATGTAGTTTTGGAGAAGCAATTCAAACTCTCAGAGGAAAATAACTTATTTTCCTCTGAAAGTTTGAGTAAGGTCTTTCTTATAAGGTCCAAAAACACTGTTTGAAGCTAAAAAGGTGGCACGGTCCGCCATATATAAACAAAGTAAACCAGTATAAATTGTTTCATCCTTCAAGGTCAGTTTGTTTTCAGTTTATTCAGCCATTAAAATGAAGAGAGTCAGTTTATTTAGGTTGTTGCCCAGTGATATATGTCTGAATAACCTTGTGACTGAGCCCGTTTAAACAGATTGATCCAAGAATAACACTTAATGTTACAATCTACATGACGGATGACCTGTTTGATTATAGTAGTGTCGAAGCCAGTAATAACAAGATGATCTAATAATAGTAATACATAACATTACCTACTTAATACCTAATTACCCAACAATAAAGTACCGGATGATAAAGTAAGTATGAACCTTTGTGCTTAACACTCTGCAAGTCATGTCAGGTGTTTGACCCCACCCACTGTCCACATAACACTGTCATTACACATCAGTGTTGGACGAGTTACTTTTAACATGCCCTATATTGTATATTATAAGTTACGATCATTACAAGTAATAATAACATTACAATATTACTGTCAGTGTAGAGTAAAATATTACTTTTTACACAACTTTTTAGACACTTTCAACAAAATGCCCAAATAACCTATATAGAACATTGTATACCCCAGATCTTTTTAGATAAATGAATGTCCTTGGATACAGGGATGAGCAGGCAGACACATGATCAAAGTCTGATATTTTATTGGACAGATGTTAATAGTTTTGATTGTAGACTGTACTGTACAGTACTGGTAAAACAAAAATGTTTACAGGCTAGCCCAACCTACATAAAAATATGAACAAAAAAACATGAGAATCTAGGGGAAATGCCCAATAAACAGATGCCACTTCTGGGCAGAACTACCAAATACCTCCTGCAAGCCCCAGGGGAAATGTAGGTGTATAGGGGCTTGGGGTATTAAAGGGGTTCCCAAATAAACAATGTCCTCACTCAAAGTTGTGGGCAGCCAAGAAAACAAAAAAGGGCCTAAACAGACCAGAGTTTCTGGCTGACAAGCAAAGGGGAATGAGGTTTGCAATGGGTCAAGGGCTGGTTCAGACTGAGGGTATGAGCCTTTTGTGTGCCATTCCCCACCCACTTTAAGCCATCACCAAAAAGTGATTGGCTGGGAGGTAAATGCCCCAAGCTGCTTTCACTCTCCCCACCTGTGCATAACAGTCATGAGGGAAAACCAACACAAACAAAGAAAATGTGCAAGTCTCAAAACACAATTGGACTGCTGCAGAATTAAAGTTGTGCTCAGAGGATAGAATATAAAACCACATACAGGTTGATGATGTTTCACGATGCAGGGTGCAGCTTTATTATGTATTATTAAGCGCAATTATAAAGGCCAGTGACGCCCTCAACACGCTTTTCATTCCAACGTAAATCTTGTATAATTAAAAATGATGATACCCAGAATGTCTTTAACAACCATCAAGTCCATTGGATGAATCATCAGGTCGTCTTCTCCTGTTCAACAACACCTTAATTTACACGTCTGTAATTTCCAAGCAAACGCTCTAGAGAGAAAATGACAAAGAAAACGTTCGGTTTCTACACCTCCAACTGTAACCAAGGAAGCCTTTTAGTTCTTGCACAGCTGGTCCGCTGAACATGCAAATATGGGAAGTGTACTTACACACAAGCATAGTGTTCAACACATATGGAGAGTTTTGAATGTTTTCAATCATAAATGCATATTTTTTAAATGGAGCATTTCTTTAATAAAAAGTCTGCAATCTACTATATTGCAGAAAGTGTAGGGAACTATGTTAAAAATACTTGCAATCAGTAGAAAGACAGAGGCACCTGTGTTACTAATGTAGAACACAAAAAGAAAAGTGTTTGGATTTGAAACAGTTAGAAAAAATGAAACCCATGTGACAGGAAGAAAATGTCATTTCATCAGTAGTAAAGAGGAATGGCATCGTGATTATGTTGCAATAATAGAGCCTGATAATTATCCTTTGTACATGACTGGCAGGAGCTGACACGGTTCCAAAAATAAGTGGCTTGATGACTTTCATAATGAAGTTTGTGTCGCACAAGTGTACCACAAGAGCTGACTGAGATCTGTGATCATGTCTCGACCAGGAGGTTTGTGGCATTTAGCAGCAACTTTGACGGAAATGAGATCTGAGGTAATACTGAAATGTGTCTGCTATCATGATGTATGATGACAAGCATTGGACATTAGACAGAAATGCTCATCACATTTTGAACGATTGTTCAGACTATAAGGAAGTTCTTTATCTGTTGCTAAAGGTACCACTGACTGCTGCTTACTGTAGCTGCTGTTACATCTCATCATTTTGTAACACAGACCTGGGATCTGTATCAGATATCGTGGTTGAGACTGTGGGGCTGTGGAAATGCACACAACACCAATTTACTATTTTGTGTTGCTTTGATGTTCACAGCAAATTAAAAAAAAAATTGACTGTTCAGTTTTGATCTGGGAAGTCTTTTCAGTCATGACACAAGATGAAACTTTGAGGGACAAAATTTAAAAGCACCCTGTGGCCCCATGCCGAGTCTTCCCATTCATAATCTCTAGCTGTCACTATCATAATAAAAGCATAAAAAAGCCCCCCAAGACCAGTAATCAAAAACATTTAGAAATCTTTTTAGAGGTGCCCCAGTAGCTCGATTGGTGGTGTTTGCGCCTCATGTTTGGAAGCTGTGTCCTCACTGCAGCGGACTGCGATTTGAGTCCGGCCTGTGGACCCTTGCAAGGTGTCATCCCCTCTCTTTCCCCATTCTCCTATACTAATCCTGACAAAATAAATAAATAAATAAACAAACAAATAAATAAATAGATAGGTAAAATCTCTCAGCTTTGTCCACTTATAATCAACCTAGTTGTCTGGCCTTCCCCACAGGACCGAGACTTCTGCTTGCTCCACCCTGAAGACCCAATGTTCCAGATGTTCTCAGGTGAAACAGTGAGGTATAAAGGCAAAGAACCTCTTTATCCTTTCTTCATCAATGAATGTGCTTATTATGAGAAGAGCATTGCTCTCTCGCTGGCAAGAAAAAGGCATGTTGCAATTCCTGCAATCCGGGTGATGACAGAGGAGGAGCAACAGCATGCGGACGAACAGGAATTGGCATCAGAGGAAGAGGAGGAGGAGTGAGGAGGGACAACAAACACCTGACATGATGAGACTGATGCAACTGCGTAATAAATTTTACAAAAATGTAACTTTTATTGAAATGACAGCTGTTGCATGTGTACACTCGCACACACTCTCACAATATTGAAGTGTAGCCTATACAATTATTAACCATCTCAGCTCACAACTGGAGAATGAACAGCACATTCATCGCAGATTCACAGAAGCACAGTCATAAAGTGACACTGTTATATTTACGCTACAGTGGGTTCAGGGATAGAACACCTTCTTGAATTGAAAGGCTGAATATGCAAAATACAATCTCATTTACCATGAGACCTATCACAAACAGTGCATCATTTCACAGACATTGTTTAATTTGTGTGACTGTTAGTAATTTGGATATTACTGTACACATACATCATGGTTTTAGGATAATACTGGTGTTATTTTTTTCTTTTCTTAACTGTATATTTTTGGGACATTTACATCATCAAAAAATAGAAATTCACTACTGACCACTACAGCAATATTCAGGATATGTTCAACGATAATTTAAGTGCAAAGGAATACTGTAGCTTATCACGATATGGCCTTTAAGTTACATTCAAAATGCCTAACAGGGAAACAGTGTTTCCCTTTAATCCTGTTGAACTGAAATGGTGATAACAAATGAATAAAACATAAAGGAAAAAATATAAATTAAATAAATAAGAACAAACACAACTGACTTCACAGAAACAATTTATATGTCCATCTAAGGGCGAAAGAACACTACTATGTTAAAAAAAAAAAAGGTTTTTGATCTTTTCTACAAAAACTATAAAATCAGTCGAAAACATTAAAAAATACGCTTGAAAATAGCAAACGAAACAATGTACTGGGTAAACAAGTGATGAACAAACACTGTCTGACCTTTACAATGGTCATGAATAAGTATAAGAATAAATAAGTGTCACTTCAGTTAAAAATAAAAAAGGGCAGACAGAAATGGAACAAAATCATATTTACAGTAATAGTCACCGTCTCTGTCACGCTACCCGCCACGGTCCCAGCGCTTTGAAGCTGCAAAGGTAAAACAATGATTACACAACAGCAAGCGTCAGTATAAATAATTATCTGATTGTCTTGCTGTATTTCCACATAAACCTACTGAACAAAGTGTGACAGACAGTGCAACAAAGGGGTAGTCACCACACCCAGCGGTGATTGTAGGTGTGATCACAGGTGCCAATGAAAGAAATGTTCCACTTCCAAGCTATAATGATACCATCATACCAATGTCTGAGTAATCTGGGTCATTGCTTTTGGTTTGATGTCCTTGTAATCAGTGTTCATTAATGAGTTCCTTATAATCGAACAATGAATGTGTATATGATGCTGTTATTGACACAAAATTAATTTTAAAGGAGACATATTATGTTTTTTTTTGTTTGTCCTTTCCTTCAGTGTGTTTTATAGCTTCTTGTGCATGTAAAAGATCTTGAAAGACAAAAAGGTCAAACACTCCCCTCTCCCACAGAAAACACCATTCCTGAAACGCCTCGTCAGTGGTCTCCCCTTCAACTCATCACAGTACATCACCATGTCACACACTTACATAATTAGTGCCACGGGCTAGTTTGAGCGCAAATATTGATTAAGCACTGCTGATTTGTGGTTTGTGGTGCTGGGTCAAGCATGTGTGAGCTGACCATTCAGAGGAGTCTGGGTATTCTGGGAGGAGGGCCTTACAGACACAGGAGCTAAAACAGAGCGTTTCAGACAAGGGGGGAGAACAGAATACTCAAGTGTTGTTGAGCATTAGAGCATGTAAACATGTTCTAGTAGTAACACAAAATAAAATGATGAACCTGAGCATTGGAAATGTGTCACCTTTCATTAGCATCCTACTGTTAAAGGTCTTACAAAGGCCTTTTACCTATTAACTAATGCTTATTACAAGGACCTCAACATACAGTGTTACTGCAAACTGACAGGGGGCACATATAGTCCACATCACGAGGTCAAAGTTGAACAGGTTTGGGTAATAATTTAAGTGGTTGCCTTAATTATTATTATTATTCTTTTGCCCCATTAAACCTGTTTGGAAGAGGAGCACCTCCTGACAGCAATCAATCGAACTGAAGATTCAAACCCTGGAATGTATGAATTTGTAATGGTAAACTGGGACACAGCAAATGCTTTTCAGCTTGGCGTTAAGTTACTCTGAGAAAAGCATATGCTGTACTGTACACATCTTTCTGGATGACCTTTTTCAAACCAGTTCCTGGCCCCTGGAGAGATAAAATCAAATCTTCTAATGCAGCAGATAGGGTCATTACTATAGACTACATGCTCTTTAATCCATCAGTGGGTCAAACGCACAGATTAACCTACATCCTATTTCTCTGGGAAAGCATTAGAAAATGCATCTTGGTGTCATGAATTCAAACAGGGCAGAAATCCAGAGCTGAATCTCAGTCTATGCCACCCGGTAGGCTGTCATGCGATAATAGTTCTGACTGTGGCTGCGTGCCGCCCACACAAGCAGCGCGGCGGCCATCATATGGAGTGGTGAGGAGATGAGGGCCAGATAGAGGGACCATCCCAGAGAGCCATCCACTTTATCAGGCAGCATTGACACCCTGTGGAGCAGGTCCATCCCTGCTAGGTAGCAGCACACTGTGGCCAAGGTGCAGAGACCTGCAGGGCACAGAATCACAGCCACATTTTCACACCACATAGTTCTGTGCTTTAAAGTTTGTCCCTACATTTTCTGATGTGTTAAATGAAAACACACTCATTCTTATATGATTTAATGGTTCTATGAAGGCCATGTCTATGATTTAACACATTATGAACATTACATACAATATATATGTACACACACACACACACACACACACACACACACGCACACACACACACACCTTAGCACTGTATAATCATAGTAAGAAGCACTCATTAATATTCATAATGCTTTATAGACATTAGTAAATTAGAGCTATGGTTACTCTTAGAAAGCATTAAGAAATATCCAGTAGTGCTTATAACTATGATAATATCGCTCTTTAGGCAAATTGTAATGCATTATAAGTATGTTCATAATGTGTTATAATCCATTAGGGATATGGGCTTCATAGAGAGTCTTAATGCCAGGCCTTTATCCTGAGGATGTTGGGACTTGTCACCAGGAGAAAAGCACAGGTGTTGCATTTGCGTTATACATTGCGTCCTGTCTGGGTAGCTAAACGCTCTGTTGCTTTAATCTACTCAATGCTGAGTTAAAGGTAATTAAACCTACATGAATTATTTTTTGGCCATGAGGCATTGTGACAAGCATTAAGCCTGTAAATGATTGCTTTAGTGCTTTAGGGTGCTACTGTTTTATTTGTGCATGCAACCAATAAATCTGTCACTGCTGTGTTTGCTGAAAACAGCTGCCTGCTCTGACTGGAATCTAGACGGATGGATGCAGTGAGAGTCACGCCAAACATGAATTATATTAATACGTGAATTGATCTTTTCAGCGTAAAACTACATGAATTTAGTTTTAAAACCTGATTCTTAAAAAAAAAATGTATTGCTAATACTACAGTTAGAGACAATAACAACTCTCAGTTTTCAGATGTATGTCAAGGCTAACTGATTCCTTAAGCTTAATAGGTTAATACACAGTATGACACGTAGTGCCATGCAACTGCACAGGCCTTACCAGCCAGCAGGTGAAGCACTCCTATGCCAAGGGTGGGGGTGAGGCTTCGACAGAGGCAGGCGCAGAACCCAGTGAGACCCGCCAACACCACCAGACCCAGAGACACCAGCGGCAGCAGAAACTGGCACCTCCACAAGTCTATACACAGACACAGAAAAGATAGAAATCTGTGGGCATGGCATCACAATTATGTATTAATCAGCATCACATATCATCATGATTCATACGCTATGTAGAGAAGAGGCTGAATCTGTGGCGTAGCTTCTTACAGCTTCACACAACATATGACCCACATATTAGGGTGACTGTTGTGGCTGAACTTACAGGTGCGCAGCATGTCCTCTCCACTGTTGTGGTTTCCTGGTTCTTTATATTTAGGTATGAACTGCTGAGGTAGAGTGAAGCTTCGACACTCCAGGACCATCTTGGCATCTGAAAAACGGGCATTAATGTAAAGAGCCACATACTGTAAAGAAACATTTTTTAGGTTCTGTTGTATATTTTCTAGCCTCCCTGAACATCAGCTGCTGCAACTGTTTAATTAACTGAACTTGCAGGGGTTCAGTGTGTTTGGCACAGAAAAAGTAATATAGATGGTAACACGACCAGCACAGCAGCAGCCTGCGTACTAACTTCTGGCTGGCTAGAATGCCAAACACCACATTCTGGCTACAATAATAATAATAATAATAATAATTATTATTATTATAAAAAATGTTTTACACTAAAATTCCTACATATTGCACTTTTAATATTTTCATTTGTTCCTACAACTCAGCATAATGTTCTTATACTTCTTTTATCGCTTTAATGATTTTGTCTTTTTTGAAACACTTTCATATATTTCACTTGTATTTATTCATATTGACATTCTGTGTTTTGCATTTTGCCTTCTTGTTTTAAATTCTCTTTGGTCCAGCCGCCCTTGTGTTTGCCATGACCCTTGAGCATTTTTACTTTTTCTCTGCCTGTTAAATAACTTTAAACATTCTGCTATTTACATAAAGAGGCACTGTCTTATTTTACATGGCATCTTAGCAGCATTTTTGAAGGCGGCCAGTCTCTCTCCAAGTGTTTCTGTGCTTTCTTGCAAAGCAGTTTGACAAGGCACAGCCTCAGGGCAATAGGTGTTGTTGGTGATGCTCTTTTTCAAAGCTTAGCAGGTAATTCTCTTTTTGTGTGTCAGAAGTGCTTGTCTCTGTGACAGGGCTGAATTGTTAATACAGAGAGGGGCTAATACCATCCATAATCCAAAAGGTACACACAAATTCCTGCTTCACCACATGCTGGCAAGAGAGCCACGCCTGGTGGCCCCTGACACCAGGTGTGGCTCAATGTTGAGACAGCAGCAGAAGTTTTCTGAGACTGATGGTATGGAGAACTCTCATGACTCAATGGCGTGAAGGGGCGGGTTGCATCAGTCACATACCTGGCTCTTTGTACCAGCTGGCAGGAACGAGCACACACCGCCACCACAGGCCAACAGTACCGTTGAGGCGGAAAAGGGTGTCGCTGTAGGTTTTCTCATCAAACTCCCCATCCATGAACTCCTCGTACAGGGAGCGCAGCTCGGACACGTTGGCCTCGCCGCGCACGGTGGGGCTGCTGTACTGGTACCAGTGCTGCGTCCCGATGGCCACCGACAGATACACGGTGGCCAGGATGCTCAGCACACAGGCGATGACCAGCGCTGTAGCGTAGCGGTTGTCAACCATTGTTCACCGAGCCAGAGACACGTCAGAAAGGGATTAAGTTGTGATGCCACTGGTCGATCCTTTGCGCAGCAATTTGCCCGATCTGCGACGCTCCCGTTCACACACATTCACCACAGTAACTGCGGCATCGTCACGTCTGCTGAATGTACCGAGCTACAGCCAACGACAGCCCGCTATTTTAATGATTGATACTCCTCTCAAGTACTGTCCTAACAGTCAGCGTCAGCAGCCCTGCAGGCCGGCTTGGATGCGCCATCTGTTCCCTTGTCCCACTTCCACAGATGGTGGGTGGCCCGACGCTGCGGCAGATATCACACAGCTAGTCCGCAAAACCGACCTCAGTCCTCACCGAGGAGGGAAACAGACCTGCCCTGTGAGACACGGTCCGTCCGAGGCTCGCATGGGTCTGTTTTGGACAGCAGGGTGATGCCGGGTGCACCCAGGATGATGCCAGTTGTAAACACTCTAATCCATGCCGTTTCCTCTTCCGGTTCTGCTGATCAGCAGATATAAAAATAACCTCTTCTCAGCTGGGAGGCTTGAGTACATCCAGAGGAGGGAAACACAAGGCAGCTCTGGAAGAGAACACAACAGTAATATAAATAAAATGTGGACAAAGTGTTTGAAAGAAATGATTAAGTTAAGTTGTTGTTAAGCTTGTTAAACTGTCAGCCAATATAACAACAAAACAGGGAAGATGGAGACATATTCTGCATTTTGTTGTGGAAGAATAATAGGATGATAAGACCAGAGACTGTCAAAGACAAAAATGAAATGCAATATGCAGAAGAAATATAACATGAGGATTTTAAAGGTAGAGGGTTAGAACAAATGACTGAATCTGTCACAAAAGTTAACGACATCTACTCTGTGTCGAGAGATGTCTTCCATCCAAGCTTTTTTGGGAATCTGTTGGGTAGTTTTTGTGACGTTCTGCTCACAAACCAACCAACAAACAGATAAACACAGTGGAAACATAGTGGAGGTTTATTAATCCTTTGGTCTATAAAATGTAAAAACCCTCAACACAAGTTCTCAGAGCACAAAGTGGGTTCTTTAAAATGCTTGTTTTGTCCACATTACAGTTGCACCCCAAAATAAAAAAAAAAACAACAACAACAAACAAACAAAAAAAAGAAATGTTGTTGGTTTGCCTTTTTTCTACTCAAGACAAATTGGGGGCAGCATCTTGCCATGGTAACCGCTAACTGCTGCTAACTGTAACCAGGTGAGCGTTGGTGTTTGTACTGCTAGCACAGAACCATTTGGACGGGACAGGACGGGGCTAGCTTGTTGGCATGCAAACTTTAATATACATCTTTTAACACAATACATAGATATTATTCAAAACAACACACAAGAAACAACGAATCTCAGAGACTACAGCTACGCACCATTACACGAACATTGTAATAATAACCATTCATTTGTTCCTATGCTATGTTATGTTGCTATGCTATCAAGTAAACTCTAAACATGAATTTCACATGCATTTGGAGATTTCAGAAAGGTCTAAATCGTTTAACATTTTGCATACAACTAACAAAAGAGTTGCATTTATTTTAAAGAACAGTTCGACAGCCATACTTAATCTATTGTCATTAATTTGTTAAATGCAATATTAATTTAATCACCAGTCATACATACTTGAGACAATCATGGGTCTTGGATGTCATTACAAAAGATTTCCAGTGATGACAGTCATGTTCTGATGGCTTTCAAATGCAGCACAGATATTATTGCTGCCTTGACAGTAGCCATGCCATGCCAGACAGGATGCTGTGATGAGATTCATTTTGTGGCTTACTCCACATGAAATTTGACTGATGAGAAAAGTAAACAGAACATTACTTTAACAAAAAGCTGTGAAACTTTTTATATTTTGTTGAACAAGTGGCACTCAGTGTTGCCTACGGATGCCATCCACAGTGATGGATCTGGCAGGTAACACTTGCAACTGAAACAAAATACATTGTTTGAAATTCCAGTTTTAGGCGAATATACTTATAATGTAGCCACATTATTGTGACAATACCTGAATGCAGTCCGAGTGGTGTTCTTGAAGGAATCAGGGAAATTACTTCTGATCACAGGTGTAAGCTGCAGAAACAGAAAATGATTGTAATTAAAGACACTGAGCCTTGTGTATATGCAGTAAACTGTACAGTGAATTGGACATATGATTGCATTGTTCTGAGTTCCAATCCAAGTAGCATGTAAACAGTCTAGTCTGCTAACTGTGAAGCTATGTGTTCCCTTCCCGTCCGTTTTGCATGTTGCTGTATGTGATTTTTTGCACTTTATATGGTGAAAACAAATTCAGGCCAAGAGTCAGACAGACAGGACGGAAAATAAGTACAGATGTTACAGTAACTGATGACCTGTTCATGTATTACAGTGACATTTTTTCTCATCATGTGTATTTCAGGGCTGTGTCAACCTTTTTCCAACTGGCATTTGTTTCCCTTGCTAATGGGATTGTTTTTATAAAAGGAATTGGAAAGGGCCATCCATCACACCAACGTTTTCACTTCTATATATTTTATTGTATACAGTTCACATGCAAATTTAGCATGCCATCATGCATGCTAAAACAGAGCAGCTGTACTTGTTGTTGGAGCAGCCGTAGTTGTTGTTGTTGTTGTCGGAGTGGCTGTAGTTGTTGTTGTTGGAGCAGCTGTAGTTGTTGTTGTTGTTGTCGGAGTGGCTGTAGTTGTTGTTGTTGGAGCAGCTGTAGTTGTTATTTTTGTCAGAGCAGTTGTAATTGTTTTGACAGGGCTTTTGGTTAAATGCCTGAAATAATACATTATGTTCTACAACATCAACTACATCATTGAGTGTCCCTGAATTTCATTATTAAATATTATATGTTAATATTTTAAGTGCTTACGTAAAAAACAGTGGTCGCTAACAAGTAGCTAAATGAGGGTTGATGAAGCTGACGAAAGAGGGGACCCTGGTGGTGTTATAGTAATTAATGAATAAGGAAGTGTAGTTCCGTGGCTCTTTGCTGGTGGCAATGATGGTGGTGAAGATGAAGCCCACTTTCCAGAATAAAATGTTCTGGTCTATAAAATGTACTATTCGAGGGGGTGTTTCAACATTGCAAGTTTGCAACATTGAAGTTATATAGTGCAGAAACAAGTGATGGGGGGTGGCTGAGTGGCAGCGACAGAAGAGACGCCATTCACCTTAGTGAATTAACATTAACATGAGATTGAAGCCGTTATGTTACGGTAAAAAGTTGAGTCATTTTGCTTTAATAATATGCTATTGTGTTCGAGTTGAGTTGGCCTTTATAATTGGAAATAACAATAAATGTTCAATGTATATAAAATAAAAATAATTTCTCACAAAAATGTTTGTGTTCTTTTAAAACACAAATCAATAAATACAAATGCTCGAATCTTCCCCGTGAGTCACAGATTCTGTTTCCTTCAATTACAAATCACAAATCCAGAGAGATATGTGACAATAGCTCAGTCAGTAGAGACTTTGCTGGGGGACCAGAAGGTGGCTGGTTGAAGTGCAGCTACAGAACACAAAATTAGTCAAATTTTGTTTTATCTACATTGAACATTTATTGCACAAGTTCACTTTCAGACTTGCAAATATTCAAATTTTGTGCACAACTTCACATTGTTTGATACAGGTGCACAAATATGTTTTGCACCAAATATACTACAACAATAGGAACAAAAATGTGAGCGTGTCAGTTTTTTAGTCTGTGACTTGTAAAATAGGATTTGTGCACTTATATCAAACCAGAACTCAGCCTCTCCAGTCTAAAGAGAAAAGAAAAAGTTATTGTTTTGCACTTTCCACTTGATTTGTTGAGCAAATATGAATGCTAAAAGCTATATTAATGAGGTGAAGCCTTTATGTGTGTAAGAGATGACTGTGGATTTGGTTAAATGTATTACTAATGTATGTGGAGGCCCATTAGCACGTTACAATCGTCTGTTAGGAAAACGATTTAGCTTTGTTTCGTATTATTGTTCTCTCTCACACACACATAGACACATAGTGACAATCACAATCACTCACTTACACTCACACGTACCCACTTGTGTACTCATACGCACACACACGCACACAGTCACGCTCACTTGTTCATTCACACCCACACTCGTACTCACACGCACACACACACACACACACACACACACACACACAGTCACATTTACTCGCTCATGTACACCCACACTCGTACTCACACGCACACACACACACACACACACACACACACACACACACACACACACACACACACACACACACACACACACACACAGAGTCACATTTACTCGCTCATTCACACCCACATATACTCACCTGCACACACACCTGGTATCTGCTGGTTATGTCATTACTGGTTACTAGAAAAGACCATGGGAGAAGTTTTATGGCAGTGTGACATATTTTGTATTGTAAGTGACAACCTCTTGTCCTTTTCTGAAAGGTGAAGCTTTGAGATAAAGACTGCTCAACCCAGGTCCTGTGCTTCCTCGCCTGGTTCCTCTCTCCATCTTCAACCGTACAAACAGAAATAAATACACAATATAATCTCTCTCTCTCTCTCTCTCGCTCTCGCTCTCTCTCTCTCTCTCTCTCTCTCTCTATATATATATATATATATATATATATATATAAAGATAGATAGATAGATAGATCAATATGGTATGACAATGCATCAATGCCTTTTTTAAAGACACAGTAAATAAATAATTATAAAAATAAATAATTTATTTGTAATATGTATTATCAGAAAATATGTAGGTTCATCTACTGTCAAGGTAATCACTGAAGCCTCTATGACATGTTAGAATTTAGTGCAATGGAAGGGCTAGAGCCACACCAAGAAGTACGTATATTTCATTTTAAGGTGCTAATTACCCACCAAGACTGGATAACATCACACAAGAGACAATTTAAATTCTTTAAATATTTTGTATTTTGATCATTTCAACCCTATTGACAGAAACCATAAATAGCTAAAGAAAACTCACAGGTTTCTTACAATACAGCTATGCATGATTAGATATTATAATATTGTATAAATAAGAAAATTGAGAGTGCATTGTTTTTACATATATATTAATTTAGACTATGACCTGTGATAAAAAATGAAAAACTTTTGGCATTGATTCAACATTGTTGTGTACAGTCCACTATAAGCTGCATGTGTTCCTTCACCTCATTAAAGACACTTGTTTCCTTTAAAATGTACTTTATGTGGAGGGTATTTTTTGATATGCTATGTTATACTCCTATGCTATCAAGTAAATTATAAGCATGAATTTTACATGCATTTGGAGACTGCAGAGTGGTAGATCATTTAAAATACAATTTAAACAGCATTTTTAATAATCTCTTGCTTGTACAAATTAAAAAAGACTTGCTTTTATTTGAGTAAAGATATTATTTGTGCAATAGTGCCATTATTGTCTGGCTGTGTCATTCTGTCCGGCTCAGTAGCCTGACATTGTCTCACAAAAATGTGTACAGTTCAACAGCCATACTACTCTACAGTCAAAAATTTGATAGAGAGCTCTGAAATCATACGACACTTAAGAACATAATGAAATGGTGTTGCAACAGTTAGAGTACATAACAATGTATGTGGGGGTTCATCCAATTAAATTTTTAAGACCTTGTTTAAGACCATATATATAACTTACCCAACTATTTATACAACTATATATATATATATATATAGTTGTATAAATAGTTGGGTATATATATCCCGGCAATATGGAGTATTGTTGTCAATCAATAATTAAATTAGTATGATATGGGCCAAGAAAAGCAGCATTAAATAAATGCATGGATTAACAGATTGGAAGGACATGTTGTTGTTTGTCATTGCAGCAATGGTAGCTGTAGCTGTTGTGGCTGCAGAAGTTGAGGTTACAGTTGTTGCAGGTGCGGCACTAGTAGTTGCAGCAGTAGTCGTTGCAGCAGTTGTCATTGCAGCAGTTGTAGTCGCAGCTGCAGCAGGAGCGACAGTAGTAGCTGCAGCAGTTGTAGTTGCAGCTATTGCAGGTGCAAACGTAGTGGTTACAGCTGTTGTAGTTGCAGCACTTGTCGTTGCAGCTACTGTAGTTGCAGGAACTGGACCCACTGCAAAAACATTTTTAAGGAATAGTTTAAAAACTAAAAAATTGCTTGTGCCTGAACCAAAAGCATTTCTTTTATCCTTGATAAAACTGACATCACTGAGATGATTGAGCACCAGTATAAAAGATTTATACGGCTAAAAAGTTTACTGTTGGAATCATTTGCAGCATCAACTAAGGTTTGAGCAACAACAGGATTCATTGGGAGTGCTGAAAAGGGGACAGACTGATTGAAAACAACTGAAAACTCCACTTCAGTTGGATCCACTCGTGTTTGTTGAGCTGGAGCAGCCCTGTATCATAAAACAGAAAGGGACGTATGTCAAATAATGATATTTGAAAACTCTCTATTTATGTCTCATTCGTAATCAACTATCAACTGTCTAACAACAACAGAGGACACAAATTGTAGGACCTTGAAGTTAGATGCAGAGTCTGAAACCACTGTTAGGAAAATGTCTTCGCCTGAATTGTCTCACAATGCAACGGTCGAAGTCAGAACCAAATCTTGCTCGATATATTTGATTATACTGCAGAAAGACAACAAGATTTAAAAAGCATAATTAACTGTCAAGCACAAAATGCTTCAAAGGAAATTTTAAACGATGTAATTTTCACTGAAATAAGTTTTTAATGATTATTATGTACATTGTTATGTATATAACATTGTTATACGATGTCCAAATAATGATTATAAGCACTGACTAATTAAAGGAAAATGCAGTAACTTTAAAATTACTCACACGGGCTGTAGCTCTTCCTGAAAGTTGTATGAATCGAGGGCTGTTGGTGTTGAGCAAGTCATCTGTAAAGGGTTCGTTCAACAAGCCTGCTGATATAATGTAAGTAACGGGGTCAGGGGTTGTTGCCGTAGGTGTTGTGGTTGCTGCAGCTGTAGTTGTTATTGTTGGGGAAGCTATAGATGTTGTTGTTGGGGCAGCTGTAGTTGTTGATGTTAGGGCAGCTGTAGTTGTAGTTATTAAAGCTGCTGCAGTTGTAGTTGTCGGTGCAGTGGTAGTTGTCGCTGTCAGAGCCACGGTGGTGATTGTTGTTAGGGCTGATGTGGTTGTTGTGGTTGGGCCAGGTGTGGTGGTTTTTGTTGGGGAAGCTGTGGTTGTTGTTGTCAGAGCTGCAGGAGTTGTTGTTGTTGGAGCTGCTGTAGTTGCTGTTGGAGCCGCTGAGGTAGTTGTGGTTTGAGCCGCTGTAGTGGTTGTTGTTGAAGTGGCAGTAGTTGTAGTTGTTGGAGCTGCTGTAGTTGCTGTTGGAGCCGCTGAGGTAGTTGTGGTTTGAGCCGCTGTAGTGGTTGTTGTTGAAGTGGCAGTAGTTGTAGTTGTTGGGGCAGGTGTAGTTGTTGTTGGAGCAACAGTAGTTGTCGTTGTCGGAGACATAGTGGTGATTGTTGTTAGGGCCGATGTGGTTGGACCAGGTGTGGTGGTTGTTGTTGGGGAAGCTGTGGTTGTTGTTGTCAGAGCTGCAGTAGTTGTTGTTGTTGGAGCTGCTATAGTTGTTGTTGTTGTTGGAGCTGGTGTAGTTGTTGTTGAAGCTGCTGTGGTTGTTGTAGTTGGAGCAGCTGCAATTGTTGTTGTTGTTACAGCTGCCATAGTGGTTGTTGTTGGAGCTGCTGTAGTTGATGTTGTCTGAGCAACAGTAGTTGAGGTTGATGGAGCCACTGTGGATGTTGTAGTTGGGCCTGCTGTAGTTGTTACTTGTGGTTGTTGGGGCAAGTGTTGTTGTGGTTGTAGGGGCAGCTGGGGTTGTTGTTGTTGGGGAAGCTATAGTTGTTGTTGTCGGAAAAGGGGTAGTTGTGGTTGTTGGCACCACTGTGGTTGTTGTTGTTGGAACTGCTGTAGTTGTTGTCGTTGGCACCACCGTGGTGGTTGTGGTTTGAGCCACTGTAGTAGTTGTTGTTGGAATTGCTGTAGTTGTAGTTGTTGGGGCAGCTGTAGTTGTTGATGTCAGAGCAGCGGTAGTTGTGGTTGTTCTAAGACCAGCGGTAGTTGTGGTTGTTGGAGCCACTGTGGTTGTTGTAGTTGAAGCAGCTGTAGTTGATGTTGTTGGAGCTGCTGTAGTTGTTGTTGTGGGAGCCGCTGTGGTGGTTGTGGTTGCAGTGGCCATAGTGGTTGTTGTTAGAGCTGCTGTAGTTGTAGTAGTTGAGGCAGCTGTCGTTGTTGTTGTCGGAGCAGTGGTAGTTGTGGTTGTTGGAGCCACTGTGGTTGTTGTAGTTGGAGCAGTTGTAGTTGTTGTTGTTGGAGCTGCTGTAGTTTTTGTTGTTTGAGCCACCGTGTTGGTTGTGGTTTGAGCCACCATAGTGGTTGTTGTTGGAGCTGCTGTTGTTGTGATTGTAGAGGCAGCTGTATTTGTATTTGTCGGAGCAGGAGTAGTTGTTGTTCGAGCAACTGTGGTTGTTGTAGTTGGAGCAGCTGTCGTTGTTGGGGCAACTGTTCTTGTGGTTCTAGGGGCAGCTGTGGTTATTGTTGTCTGTGGTTGTTGGAGTTGCTGTGGATGTTGTTGTTGGAGCTGCAGTTGTTGTGGTGGTTTGAGCCGCTGTAGTGGTTGTTGTTGGAGCTACTGTAGTTGTTGGAGCAGCTGTAGTTGTTGTAGTTGGAGCAGCTGTCTTTGTTGTTGTCGAGGCAGCTGTGGTTGTTGTTGTTGAAGCTGCTGTGGTTGTAGTTGTTGGGCCAGCTGTGGTTGTCGTTGTTGGAGCTGCTTTGGTTTTTGTTGTTGGAGCAGCTGTGGTTGTTGTTGTCGAGGCAGCTGTGGTTGTTGTTGTTGGAGAAGCTGCTGTGGTTGTTGTTGTTGGAGAAGCTGCTGTGGTTGTTGTTGGTGGAGCAGCTGTTGTTGTTGTTGTTGGGGCAGTTGTAGTTGTCATGGTTGAAGCTGCTGTCGTCCTAGACTGTGATGTGCCTATGCATTAGAAATATTTAATGAGATGCAGGAGAGATTTCTACCTTAATGTCATGTTAATTCCTTAATCTTTTCAACTGTCTTGTAAGACAACACTGTACCAACAATCACATCATATTACTCTGCTTACCTGTTAGAATCAGGAAAATTGGTACGGGCTGTGTGACGCCCATCTTGTCTTCTTTCTATAAATCAATAAGCAAACAATGTAGAGATGTACTCACAAAAGCATCATGTCATCTTACTAGCCAGTAGAATCATTACTATCACTGTAATGTTAGTGCTGGAATCCCAGTGAACCCAAATGTATGAAAACATTTAAAACAATTTATTTCTTTTAACAATCAAACTTTTATGGTAATTCTTTGGGCATGTATTTCTGTTTTAACTGACTTTCTCAGCTCCCATCGGACCACTGGTAAAGGTGGCGGATAAGTGTCTGCATTTAAGTCCTCTTTCCAATGTCGACTGATTCCCTTTGACAGCTATTTCAGCTTTGAACTGCAGCTCTTTCAAAAAAACTTTCTTGTGACCGTGCTGTGTGTGGTGGCTTACCGTCCTCCCAAGTATGATGAGGATTTTATTTAGTCCTTTGCAGACATTTTTTTGCAGGGGGTTGAGTTGAAATATGGTTGGCTTTTAATTATTAATGATTTTTATTTACACATGTGCTTTGAGTCCAGGCCTGTGGTCAGGGATTTTCTTAATCTTATCGATTCTTTTAATCTCCCCCAGTCTGTTGCTGGCCCAAACACATGAAAAAGGTCACAACCTGGACCCTGTGCCGTTGCTTGGTTTGTCAGTAGAAATCAGTGAAATATGCAGCACATGTATCTCAGGTTATATTGCTGTTCTATTTACTTTGACTTGCTCCAGTCCAGATGCTTCAACAGGTGCTACTTTAACAAGTGAATTTCCCCGATGTGGGATGAATAAAAGTCTAAAGCCTAAAGTCATACTGTTGTTTTGTGTCCCCGGTTTGTTTAATGTGTTTATGTCTATTGTTGATTCTTAACCTATGAAGCACTGTTGTCATCTTTGGTTGTTTTTAAATAAGTTATAGAGATAAACCTGACATTGAAACAGATGATAGCAAAAAACAGCCTTAATTCAGTGAGAAATCAGTATTCAGTTGGCAAATGATTAATTTATACTTCTAGCCTTTACATATCAAGGTAGATTTTAGATGGTAACGTCCCTCAACCTTTTTACATTATTAATTTTAACATCCAAACAGAGTGACAGTATACAAATGTTCAAAGGCAGACTTTGGGGCAAATAACAATTATACGTATGTGTCCCCTTCATAATAATCCTGAACTATATAGATTTTTTTCTTCAAATTAGCTCATTAAATGCAGTTCTTACATTAAAATTTGGAAAATATGGATGTTCTCTATGTTTTGGAGAATGTTCAGCATCATTTTACAAGAAAACTTGAGTTGCCAGAAAGTTAGAGCTAAAACTAAAACTATGCCTTACAAATTCCACCTGTATCTTCACATCTCACTTACATATTTCCCATTCCCATACTCTAACAGGTCAGTGAGCTGAATGAGGCAACTGGCTCTTCAACCACCCTAATCATTCAGTCTCTGCAAATGCTCATGAACATCATCCTAACTGAAATGTCTCAAAGAACACCTCTTGTGGAGCAGGGTAAACCTGAATTCTTAATACATAACAGAGGACAAAAAGAGATCCCTTTTAGAACAGATAATGAATCACATTCCTATTCTTTATATCTAAATTGTTATACTTATTTTAGCTGAATCTAAAAACATGATGCTGGTGTCTTGCTACATGTACAATGATACTGGTGGAACTTTAAAAAAAGAAAAAATCAGTAGAAAGAGCTGAGTCAGAATTTCATGACATATTGCAAAAAAAAAAAAAAAAAAGAAATGTGGCTGGAAACTAGCACAATTATAAACTAAACACACAAGACAGACACGCTCACTCTCTGTGTCTCTGTCAGGCACACAGTGTTGAAATATAAGGATTTTAACATCTAAACTTAAAAATGTACTTACCCAAAATGAAAATATAAGATCAAAAAGTAGTGAATTCCCCTCTACTATCGGATTAAGGTGCTCTTAACTATTTAAGTGTCCTTAAATTCAGTTCAGCATTCCACATCTATTGAGGCCTTTATATATTTCTACTGAAGAAGGGTAGTGTCATGACTCATAACTGATGTTACAGACGTGCTTTGACACCTTAGCAATGAATTTAACTAAATTTCACCTGTCATTTTCTTGGCTCAGTACAATGGCATACTCACATCTTTTGTTCTGGGAAAGCTGCAGGTACATTCCACCCATGTGAATGTTGACAGCGGTTTGACCAGTGTGACAAGTAATGCTACAGAAATAGATATTAAGTACACACATCAGAAGAAAAGCATCTTGGTTTTATTTCAGAACTTTTATCTGAAATAGTACAAATCCATGAAACATTAACATGATCCAAGTGGTGAATGTCTACATGGATTTTGCATCAGTGGAAAATGTTTTTTTCTTACTATTTTGATTAAGATATTGAGTGAAACTGCTGGTGCTTTTGCAAGTTCATCTAGTTTGATTTAACTTGACTTTTTAAATACCCAACAGTATAACATAATAACATACATCCCAACAGTGTTGAATTATTGTTATACACATCATTTATTAAATAATGCGACACAGAAAGAGATAAAGGGCATAAATTATATGAATGGATTTGGCAATGACAATAAATGCAAACTTATTAAAGTATGTTGATGTTGTGTTTCATTTCACTTATTGACAACACAAGGAGGCTTTCACATTTTGATATTTATTACAAAGTTTACAAAATTTAAAAAAAAAATCTGTGCAATAGTGTACACTGAATGTGCCTTGGTGCATAGAACATAAAGTCTATTAATTCAGCAGTCAAGAACAATGTAACAAAGTTGGAGTGTTTTAGAATCATAAAGCTGTACAGTTTTGTGAAAAGCTTTTCATCATGGGATGTGCAAAACTTCACAGTATAGAGAATATGCATCATAGGATGGTAGTCAAAGATGGAATTCTGGTCCTAAAAAGACAAAAGTGTGGTAGGACAGACATGTATTTATTAGAATGAGTTAAATGTGTTTGTTTTACAGCGTGAGCAGATATGATGATGTGATCACGTATGGCCACTTTTGGCTTTCTTGTCACTGTCACTCAGTCCAGTGCTTGATAAGGCAAGATCTTCCAAGTCTGCAAGCATGGTGGTTTCTTCATGGGGCGGAAGCCTGAGCTTTACTAACTGTACTCAACAGTGTCATTGCTGCACTCAGAGACATGTGATAAACCTTGTAATGTCCTTGAAAATAAACAGCGAAGTTTCCAAACTTAAAATCTTGTCTCATCTCTTAACAGCAAAGCTGTGATATGTTTTACATTTTTTCAGTTTACTCATGTGTACAAAAAATCGCAATGTACAGTCATCTGCTCTTAAGAAAGGACACTCATGCGTTTTGCATACCAGTGACAGCATCACTTTCTAATGGGGTTTCACAAGGAGCACACTGAAAGATGAAGTGATGAGACAGACCATGTGGCAAACCTTACTTGAGATTCTTTTATTAACGGCAATTTGAATATTATTTTTATTAATTACTCGTGTATGCAATGGCTAAATGTACAGATCATTCAAATATGCAAACTTCCATATTAAAAGACAAGACCAGTATAATAACAGTATAATAAAACCTGGCTAACATTTATCAACTCATGAAGGGGGGCCGAGTTTTCATTCCTCACTTCCATGCCCGGCTCTAGGCATCGGAAATGTAGGTGGTCGCCTAGAGCGCCGTCTGCTGGAGGGGCGCTGCCAGTCACCCTCGAGGGAGAAAAAAAAAAAAAAATCAATAATAAGGGTCGGGGGTGGAGTTAGACAGCAGAGGACCATATCAGCTAACATCAGACTTGGCTGACAGGACTTGGCTCAGAGGCTGACAGGAGGAGGTGGCATGATGTCCTGACCAGGTTGGTGGCCACCTTACTGTCACTGGCAGAGCAAAATATTGTTTGCAGGGGAACCACAGTCACACTTCAAACACTCCAAATAATGGTAACTTCCTAAAAGTAGAGCTCATGGCCAGATGTTATCCTGTATTGAAGCAGCATGTTACTGACATGGAAACACGAGTTAACCGTACATCCTACTTAGGAAAAGATATTCAAAATAAACTAATTGATTGCACTGGTGGAAAGCTCCTGGAGGCTATAGTCAAAGAAATTAAACAAAACAAGTATTTTTTAATCTTTTTGGATTGCATCTCTGATATGAGCGATAAAGAGCAATGGTCGGTCATCATACGACTTGTTTCAGTTGAGGACACACCACAAATAAAAGGACATTTTATGGGGTTCCTTTACTATCAAAACAACAGAATCACAGGACCTTGAACCTGTTTTTTTTTCTATTTTGCATATTTGATGTTAAGTAGGCTGTTAAACCCCACATGCTCTGCCTTTAGGAGTATGAATCGTCCTAAGACAAACACAAGCAGTGGGAAAACACAAGCAATTCCACAAACAAATCAGAAATTATGTTAACAAGCATTTCTATACATCTAAAAACTAACCTCCCAATAACATCACTTCCAAAACCATAGAACAACAATAACAAAAACTTAACAAAACACACCACATATTTACTCAACATTTTGGATGGCTTCACCCTTCCTTAGGACTCCCTCCTCGACAGACCTCCAACAATGAAATTGAAACAGATCTCAAGCCTGCAAATGAACCAGGACGGCTGCTACCCGGGGATTCTCAAATCCTGTTCTCCCCAAAACTTTGCTCTATGCTCTACCAGAAATCTGTATGCGGGCCTCTTCCTGTATCTAATCTCTGACGCACATCACAGAGCTGATTAATGGCTCCTGGACATGTAAACCTTTACATTGTCACATTCCCACACTTGCCTAAAGAGAGGCATCTTGTCCTGTCCCATCCTGTCCTGTCACTATTGAATCAGAGCTCAGGATGTGTAAGAAACACACAGACACTACATTGGTTCTCAGGTCACTGGCATGTCACTGGAAAAAGGAGTCTCTGTAGAAGGTTTGTTGCCATCCTGGTCACGGCACCAAATTGTTGAAGAAATCATTTAAGTCCTGTTGACTGGTTTGCAGTGGTAATGTGTTTATTTAAAGAATACCAGTAAACTGGTGAACCAATAGGCACAGAGCAGATCTAAGCCGGTGAGTGAACCCAGAGCAAATCAAACTACAGCATTTTATACAGTAAATTATCAAATATAACATAGTGATCAAATTGGGTCTAGAGTCCTTTTATTAACTAGTTGGTGTAACGCAAAAGGGTATAGGAGTTAGACATGAATCATAAACTAACACACAAGCAATTGTGCACATTGCACCTTAAGTCTTACTTATTGAATATTACAGCATCCTATGGTTTTATAGAGTCCAGGCTTGCCATTGCCAGTGGCTTCTTTACCAATGTAAAATGGTATAACTTTGCACATTTGAGAAATTAAGTTTTCCAAGAAGATTTATTGCAATATTCTTAGTGTGAAGCCTTATTTTACTCTGAGGGTGAGGAGATTTATGAACAAAGCATCTCTGATCTGTCGGTGGTGTTTTTTTTTTTTTTTTTTAAATAAAAAAGAATCTCATTGTGAAATGAAACTCTGCACCACTCCCTCTGTTCTTTCTGAACCAACCTGATCCTCGGACACATCAAAGACCTGCTCATTTTGATAATGATAAGGCTTATTCTAAAGCACTAATTATATGAAATTGCATGCAAGGATTTAATTAGTGTGAATGCTGCAAGCACTGCTGTCCTTCTGGAATTTATTATTATTTTTTTTTGGTTATTTTTTAGTTTTTTTGTCATTATTCCAGCTAGTGCGTTATTCAACTTGTTTCTCCTACGAATTTTAAGCTACAGAAACTGTTCAACTATCAAAATCTTCAGCTTTTTAAATTCTTTCAGTCTTGTCCTTTTCAGCTTTCAGGCCTTTCAGCTTTTTGAACTATTCAGCTTTCCCCCCCCCAAAAAATTTAAATGGAAGTGAATGGGAAAATCTTCAAAAATTATTTTGACTTAAACCTGTCCCTCATAATTTAAGCTACAGACACCATTCCAACTTTTAAAGAGTAACAAGACTTTGAACTAATCAGAATGTCACCAGTTTTTTAATATCTTGTTTTTTTAAACCTTGTTTTTTTTTTTAAAATCATCACAGTTTTAGTTGTTAAGATTTTTAGCTTGTCTTGTGATTTGATAATAGGAGTGTAATGCGTCAGCTAGAGTGGCGAGCAGCTGGAAAAACTCGAGAAAAAAATTATCTTCTATATCTTCGACTTTATTTGGATCCTAAATCTTTACTTCACATATACAATATATACATAGTAATGTAGGAAATATTGTTGCCTTTCAGCTGATGGCCTTACTTCAAAGGTAGGACTTGCACTTTTGGTTATAGAAGCCCTAGAGCTACAAGCACTTCAGCACCTCCATAAACCGCAATGTAACTTTTTGAGCTTAAACTTCTGGTTGAGAGTAGACGGTACCTGTTCTATTTCTTGCTGTAGCAGTGGCAGTTTTCACAGGGTCTCCTGTTACTCACTGTATGTTCAACTTTGGTTCTGATAATGCTCCAGCATATGCTCAGCTAGAGAAACTGTTCAGCTTTTTAAGCTCTTTCAGCCTTTTACTTGTCAGCTTTCTTCCTTTCCAGCTTTTTCAAATTTTCAGCTTTATGTTCAGCTAAAGAGACTCTTCAGCTGTTCAGCTTTTTAAGCACATTCATCTTATTACTTTTAGCCTTTCATCCTTTTCAGCTTTTGAAAAGTTCAACTTTTGAAAAATTCAGCTTGTGAAAAACTCAGCTTATTCTGCAAAGTCTTGCCCATTCATTCTCATGGGGAAATTTTAAACTTTAGTTCTGCTACTGCTTCGGCAGTGTAATGCAATGCATGATAGTTTTAAGCATTTCAGGCAAGTATTTTCCAGTACATTTAGCAGATTTACGGAAATCACTTCAGCCGTCAGCATTCATACTGTATTTTTGCAGGAAATGCTAATTTTTCTAGTTGCCTGTAAACATCACAAATGCCTGACATTAAACATGGCCTGATGCACATTCTTTTCTACCCTTTGAGACTGGATAATATCACACAAGAGACAATTTAGGTTCTTTAAATATTTTGTATTCTGATCATTTTAACATTACTGACAGACACTATAAATTAGAAAGCATTAGCAATCTCACAGAATACAGGTATGCATGATTAAATACAAAAATTGAGAGTGCATTGTTTTGACCTATATATTAATTTATACCATTACCCGTGATAAAACTTTTGGCATTAATTTAACATTGTTGTGTACAGTCCACTATAAGCTGCATGTGTTCCTTCACTTCATTTAAGACAATTAAGTATAGAGTAATTGTTGTTGTTAATCAATAATTAAATTAGTACGATACGGGCAAAGAAAAGCAGCATTAAAGAAATGCATGGATTAACAGAATGGGAGGACGTGTTATTGTTTGTCGTTGCAGCAGTTGAGGTTACAGTTGTTGCAGGTGCAGCACTAGTAGTTGCAGCAGTTGTAATTGCCGCAGTAGAAGTTGCAGCAGCTGTAGTTCCAGCTGTTTCAGGAGCAACAGTAGTAGTTGCAACAGTTGTCGTTGCAGCAGTGGTGGTTTCAGCAGTTGTAGTTGCAGCTGTTGCAGGAGCAACAGTAGTAGTTACAGATGTTGCAGTTGCAGCAGTTGTCATTGCAGCAATTGTAGTGGCAGGAACTGGACCCGCTGTAAAAACATTTTTTAAGGAATAGGTTAAAAACTAAAAAAGTACTTGTGCTTGAACTAAAAGCATTTGTTTTATCCTTAATTGCTATCAAACTGACATCACTGAGCACCACTATAACAGACTTAAACAACTAAACAGTTTACTTACATACTAATGCAACTGAAGAGGCACCAAAGGTCACATTGAGGGTGTTTGAATCATTTGCAGCATCAATTAAGGTTTGAGCAACAACAGTATTCAATGGTAGTTCTGAAACAGGGACAGACTGATTGAACACAACTGAAAGCTCTACTTCAGTTTGATCCACACGTGTTTGTTGAGCTTCAGCAGCCCTGCAAAATGAAACAAAATTGGACAAATGTTAAAGAATAATATGAGACAATTCTATTCTATGTGTTATTTATAATGTAGGCGACACTATCAAAATCAAGAGATACAAATTATAAGAGCATAGAGATGCATTCTTAAACCATTGCTGAAAGAGTTTTTTTACCTGAACTGACCCACAATACACTGGTCAAAGTCAGAACCAAATCTTGCTCGATATATTTGATTACACTGCAGAAAGAGAGCAAGATTTTAAAAGCAAGATTAGCCATGAAACACAATTTCGAAATGAATGTAAAAGCCTGCAATTTTCAATGAAATATGTTTTTATTGGTGAAGCATTTTGTGTTTCGACTAAAACACTCGGTCAAAATACTTATGTTCACTTGAAAAAAATGAATGGAAAATGATATAACTTTAAAATTACTCACACGAGCTCTAGTTCTTCCTGAAAGCTCTTTGAATCGAGGGCTGGTACGATTCAGCAACTCGTCTGTAAAGATCTCATTTTGCAAGGTTGCTGATATGACATAGGTAACAGGGTCAGGGGTTGAGGTTACCACAGCTGTAATTGTTGTTGGAGCTGCTGTGGTTGGTGTAGTTGGAGGGGCTGTGGTTGTTGTAGTTGGAGTAGCGCTGGTTGTTGTTGTTGGGGCAGATGAGGTTCTTGTAGTTGGAGCAGCTGTGGTTGTTGTTGTTGGAGAAGCTGTAGTTGTTGTAGTTGGGGCAGCTGTGGTTGTTGTTGTTGGAGCCGCTGTGGTTGATGTAGTTGGACCTGCTGTGTTTGTTGTAGTTGGAGCTGCTGTGGTTGTTGTTGTTGTAGCAGCTGTGGTTGTTGTTGTTGGAGCCGCTGTGGTTGTTGTTGTTGGGGCAGCTGTGGTTGTTGTTGTTGCAGCCGCTGTGGTTGTTGTACTTGGGGCAGCTGTGGTTGTTGTAGTTGGTGCAGCTGTGGTTGTTGTAGTTGGTGCCGTTGTGGTGGTTGTTGTTGGAGCTGCTGTGGTTGTTGTAGTTGGAGCTGCTGTGGTTGTTGTTGTGGGAGAAGCTGTGGTTGTTGTTGTTGGAGCCGCTGTGGTTGTTGTAGTTGGAACTGCTGTGGTTGTTGTAGTTGGTGCAGCTGTGGTTGTTGTAGTTGGAGCTGCTGTGGTTGTTGTTGTTGGAGCAGCTGTGGTTGTTGTAGTTGGTGCCGTTGTGGTGGTTGTAGTTGGAGCCGCAGTGGTGGTTGTAGTTGGAGCAGCTGTGGTTGTTGTAGTTGGAGCAGCTGTGGTTGTTGTAGTTGGTGCAGCTGTGGTTGTTGTAGTTGGTGCCGTTGTGGTGGTTGTAGTTGGAGCTGCTGTGGTTGTTGTAGTTGGAGCTGCTGTGGTTGTTGTTGTGGGAGAAGCTGTGCTTGTTGTTGTTGGAGCAGCTGTGGTTGTTGTAGTTGGTGCCGTTGTGGTGGTTGTAGTTGGAGCTGCTGTGGTTGTAGTTGGAGCCGCTGTGGTTGTTGTAGTCAGAGTCGCTGTGGTTGTTGTGGTTGGAGCTGCTGTGGTTGTTGTAGTTGGAGCTGCTGTGCTTGTTGTTGTTGGAGCAGCTGTGGTTGTTGTTGTTGGAGCAGCTGTGGTTGTTGTTGTTGGGGCAGATGTGGTTGTTGTTGTTGCAGGCATTGTGGTTGTTGTACTTGGGGCAGCTGTGGTTGTTGTAGTTGAAGCTGCTGTGGTTGTTGTTGTTGTTGGAGCTGCTGTGGTTGTTGTAGTTGGAGCCGCTGTGGTGGTTGTAGTTGGAGCTTCTGTGGTTGTTGAAGTTGGAGATGCTGTGGTTGTTGTTGTTGGAGCCGCTGTGGTTGTTGTAGTTGGAGCTGAAGTGGTTGTTGTAGTTGGTGCAGCTGTAGTTGTTGTAGTTGGAGCTGCTGTGGTTGTTGTTGTTGGAGCAGCTGTGGTTGTTGTTGTTGGAGAAGCTGTGGTTGTTGTTGTTGGAGCAGCTGTGGTTGTTGTAGTTGGAGCCGCTGTGGTGGTTGTAGTTGGAGCAGCTGTGGTTGTTGTAGTTGGAGCAGCTGTGGTTGTTGTAGTTGGTGCAGCTGTGGTTGTTGTAGTTGGTGCCGTTGTGGTGGTTGTAGTTGGAGCTGCTGTGGTTGTTGTAGTTGGAGCTGCTGTGGTTGTTGTTGTGGGAGAAGCTGTGCTTGTTGTTGTTGGAGCAGCTGTGGTTGTTTTAGTTGGTGCCGTTGTGGTGGTTGTAGTTGGAGCTGCTGTGGTTGTAGTTGGAGCCGCTGAGGTTGTTGTAGTCAGAGTCGCTGTGGTTGTTGTAGTTGGAGCTGCTGTGGTTGTTGTTGTTGGAAGAGCTGTGGTTGTTGTTGTTTGGGCAGCTGTGGTTGTTGTAGTTGGTGCCGTTGTGGTGGTTGTAGTTGGAGCTGCTGTGGTTGTTGTAGTTGGAGCAGCTGTGGTTGTTGTAGTTGGAGCAGCTGGGGTTGTTGTAGTTGGAGCAGCTGTGGTTGTTGTCGTCGGAGCCGCTGTGGTTGTTGTTGTTGGAGAAGCAGTGGTTGTTGTTGTTGGAGCAGCTGTGGTTGTTGTTGTTTGGGCAGCTGTGGTTGTTGTAGTTTGAGAAGCTTGAGTTGTTGTAGTTGGAGCAGCTGTGGTTGTTGTTGTTGGTGCAGCTGTGGTTGTTGTAGTCGGTTCCACTGTGGTTGTTGTAGTTGGAGCAGCTGTGGTTGTTGTTGTTGGTGCAGCTGTGGTTGTCGTAGTCGCAGCCGCTGTGATTGTTGTTGTTGGAGCAGCTGTGGTTGTTGTTGTTGGAGCAGCTGCAGTTGTTGTTGTTGGGGCAGCTGTGGTTGTTGTAGTTGGAGCCATTGTGGTTGTTGTTGTTGCAGCCGCTGTTGTTGTTGTAGTTGGAGCCATCGTGGTTGTTGTTGTTGGGGCCGCTGTGGTTGTTGTAGTTGGTGCAGCTGTGGTTGTTGTTTCTGGAGAAGCTGTGGTTGTTGTTGTTGGAGCAGCTGTGGTTGTTGTTGCTGGAGAAGCTGTGGTTGTTGTTGTTGGAGCAGCTGTGGTTGTTGTTGTTGGCGCAGCTGTGGTTGTTGTAGTTGGAGCAGCTGTGGTTGTTGTTGTTGGAGCAGCTGTGGTTGTTGTAGTTGGAGCCGCTGTGGTTGTTGTAGTTGGAGCCGCTGTGGTTGTTGTAGTTGGAGCTGCTGTGGTTGTTGTTGTTGGAGCCGCTGTGGTTGTTGTAGTTGGCGCAGCTGTGGTTGTTGTAGTTGGAGCCTTTGTGGTTGTTGTTTTTACAGCCGCTGTTGTTGTTGTAGTTGGAGCCATCGTGGTTGTTGTTGTTGGGGCCGCTGTGGTTGTTGTTGTTGGAGCAGCTGTAGTTGTTGTTGTTGGAGCAGCTGTGGTTGTTGTTGTTGGCGCAGCTGTGGTTGTTGTAGTTGGAGCAGCTGTAGTTGTTGTTGTTGGAGCGGCTGTGGTTGTTGTAGTTGGAGCCATTGTGGTAGATGTTGTTGGAGCAGCTGTGGTTGTTGTTGTTGGAGCAGCTGTGGTTGTTGTAGTTGGAGCCATTGTGGTAGATGTTGTTGGAGCAGCTGTGGTTGTTGTTGTTGGAGCTGCTGTGGTTGTTGTTGTTGGAGAAGCTGTGGTTGTTGTTGTTGGAGCCGCTGTTGTTGTTGTAGTTGGAGAAGCTGTGGTTGTTGTTGTTGGTGCAGCTGTGGTTGTTGTAGTCAGAGCCGCTGTGGTTGTTGTAGTTGGCGCAGCTGTGGTGGTTGTTGTTTGAGCAGCTGTGGTTGTTGTAGTTGGGGCAGCTGTTGTTGTTGTAGTTGGAGCAGCTGTAGTTGTTGTTGTTGGAGCTGCTGTGGTTGTTGTTGTTAGAGCCGCTGGGGTTGTTGTAGTTGGTGCAGCTGTGGTTGTTGTTGTTAGAGAAGCTGAAGTTGTTGTTGTTGGAGCGGCTGTGGTTGTTGTAGTTGGAGCCATTGTGGTAGATGTTGTTGGAGCAGCTGTGGTTGTTGTTGTTGGAGCCGCTGTTGTTGTTGTAGTTGGAGCCATTGTGGTAGATGTTGTTGGAGCAGCTGTGGTTGTTGTTGTTGGAGCTGCTGTGGTTGTTGTAGTTGGAGCTGCTGTGGTTGTTGTAGTTGGGGCAGCTGTGGTTGTTGTTGTTGGGGCAGCTGTGGTTGTTGTTGTTGGAGCAGCTGTGGTAGTTGTAGTTGGAGCCATTGTGGTTGTTGTTGTTGGAGCCGCTGTTGTTGTTGTAGTTGGAGCCATTGTGGTTGTTGGAGCAGCTGTGGTTGTTGTAGTTGGAGCCGCTGTGGTTGTTGTTGTTGGAGCCGCTGTGGTTGTTGTTGTTGGTGCAGCTGTGGTTGTTGTAGTTGGAGCCGCTGTGGTTGTTGTAGTTGGAGCCGCTGTGGTTGTTGTAGTTGGAGCTGCTGTGGTTGTTGTTGTTGGAGCCGCTGTGGTTGTTGTAGTTGGTGCAGCTGTGGTTGTTGTTGTTGGAGAGGCTGTGGTTGTTGTTGTTGGAGCAGCTGTGGTTGTTGTTGTTGGCGCAGCTGTGGTTGTTGTAGTTGGAGCAGCTGTAGTTGTTGTTGTTGGAGCTGCTGTGGTTGTTGTTGTTGGAGCCGCTGTTGTTGTTGTAGTTGGAGCCATTGTGGTAGATGTTGTTGGAGCAGCTGTGGTTGTTGTTGTTGGTGCAGCTGTGGTTGTTGTAGTCGGAGCCGAAGTTGTTGTTGTAGTTGGCGCAGCTGTGGTTGTTGTAGTTGGAGCCATTGTGGTAGATGTTGTTGGAGCAGCTGTGGTTGTTGTAGTTGGAGCTGCTGTGGTTGTTGTAGTTGGAGCTGCTGTGGTTGTTGTTGTTGGAGCCGCTGTGGTTGTTGTAGTTGGCGCAGCTGTGGTTGTTGTAGTTGGAGCAGCTGTAGTTGTTGTTGTTGGAGCTGCTGTGGTTGTTGTTGTTGGAGCCGCTGTTGTTGTTGCAGTTGGAGCCATTGTGGTAGATGTTGTTGGAGCAGCTGTGGTTGTTGTTGTTGGTGCAGCTGTGGTTGTTGTAGTTGGAGCTGCTGTGGTTGTTGTAGTTGGGGCAGCTGTGGTTGTTGTTGTTGGGGCAGCTGTGGTTGTTGTTGTTGGAGAAGCTGTGGTTGTTGTTGTTGGTGCAGCTGTGGTTGTTGTAGTCGGAGCCGCTGTGGTTGTTGTAGTTGGCGCAGCTGTGGTGGTTGTTGTTTGAGCAGCTGTGGTTGTTGTTGTTGGGGCAGCTGTGGTTGTTGTTGTTGGAGCAGCTGTGGTTGTTGTAGTTGGGGCAGCTGTTGTTGTTGTAGTTGGAGCAGCTGTAGTTGTTGTTGTTGGAGCTGCTGTGGTTGTTGTTGTTAGAGCCGCTGGGGTTGTTGTAGTTGGTGCAGCTGTGGTTGTTGTTGTTGGAGCAGCTGTGGTTGTTGGCGCAGCTGTGGTTGTTGTAGTTGGAGCCGCTGTGGTTGTTGTTGTTGGAGCAGCTGTTGTTGTTGTTGTTGGAGCCATTGTGGTAGATGTTGTTGGAGCAGCTGTGGTTGTTGTTGTTGGCGCAGCTGTGGTTGTTGTAGTTGGAGCAGCTGTGGTTGTTGTTGTTGGTGCAGCTGTGGTTGTTGTTGTTGGAGCTGCTGTGGTTGTTGTAGTTGGAGCAGCTGTGGTTGTTGTTGTTGGAGCTGCTGTGGTTGTTGTAGTTGGAGCTGCTGTGGTTGTTGTAGTTGGCGCAGCTGTGGTTGTTGTTGTTGGAGCTGCTGTGGTTGTTGTAGTTTGAGCCATTGTGGTAGATGTTGTTGGAGCAGCTGTGGTTGTTGTAGTTGGAGCTGCTGTGGTTGTTGTAGTTGGACCTGCTGTGGTTGTTGTAGTTGGGGCAGCTGTGGTTGTTGTTGTTGGTGCAGCTGTGGTTGTTGTAGTCGGAGCTGCTGTGGTTGTTGTAGTTGGAGCAGCTGTAGTTGTTGTTGTTGGTGCAGCTGTGGTTGTTGTAGTCGGAGCCGCTGTTGTTGTTGTAGTTGGCGCAGCTGTGGTTGTTGTAGTTGGAGCCGCAGTGGTTGTTGTAGTTGGAGCCGCTGTGGTTGTTGTAGTTGGAGCTGCTGTGGTTGTTGTAGTTGGAGCTGCTGTGGTTGTTGTTGTTGGCGAAGCTGTGGTTGTTGTAGTTGGAGCAGCTGTGGTTGTTGTAGTTGGAGCTGCTGTGGTTGTTGTAGTTGGAGCTGCTGTGGTTGTTGTAGTTGGAGCTGCTGTGGTTGTTGTAGTTGGGGCAGCTGTGGTTGTTGTTGTTGGTGCAGCTGTGGTTGTTGTAGTTGGAGCTGCTGTGGTTGTTGCAGTTGGAGCAGCTGTAGTTGTTGTTGTTGGTGCAGCTGTGGTTGTTGTAGTCGGAGCCGCTGTTGTTGTTGTAGTTGGCGC